>NW_006921711.1:3934863-3935952 GCF_000298275.1 Orycteropus afer afer | reverse complement strand
CTGTGCTGCTCTGACAGAAAAAATACCACAAATGGAATGTTTGAACAAGCAGGAGTTTATTGTCTTATAGTTTGGAGGCTTTAAGTCCAAGTTCAAACGAAAGTCTGAGTTCACCTTGGGCTTCAGCTCTGCCTCCTGCTTCTGGCCCGCTGGAACTAGAGGCTTTTCTTCACTCAGACAGCTCTGGCTGCTGAGACTGACAAGCCCAACAATGACAAGTGAAAAGGTACAGTCCCGATGTTACCAAACCACATGGCAGGCCATTAATTCAAGTCCATTGAAAGTCCCAAGGTTGGCAAAGCATGGCAGGCTGGTGAATAACGACATGAGTACATGCAGGGTTCAAGCATGCCATAAGCTAGAGACCATTCCCAAAACTATTTATTCTTTATATACAGGAACCAGACCACATACCCAAAGCGGCTACTGAGCTGCTCCAATAGATTCCACCATGGAGTTAATTACCAATCTCACCATGGGGAATAATTACATTCAGCTGCCTGGCCACTTAACAGGCCCAGCAATCTCTCCACAAGATAGTTTAGGAAGGTGCAGCCAGCCCCCAGCCATTCTAGCCTCCCTAGCCACAGTGCAGACACATGAGTATGAAACTATCTTGGATCTTGCAGCCCCAATTGAGAAACCCCTCACTCCTGCTATCATTAACACTATTTGGAAAAGATATGAACTGTTTCCTACAGACTTGTCCACATTGAACCATCATAAACAAATGGTTATTGTTTTGAGTTACTAAATTTTGGAATGGTTTGTTACACAACAATACTTAAAATTCAACCTCATTACCTCTCACTGAGAGTCACCAGTGAAGATAATCTAACAAATGATCACATTTGATAATATTTAAATGTTAGCTAAGATAGTGACATAAATCTATGTGTTTATGACTATAAAGTGCAAGTACTTGTATTAATATTTAAATAATATAAATTAGGGGATGGATAATCAAGGAATATCAACATGCTTTCCTCACCTATTTTATGAATTGTGTTATCATTCCCGTTGTTGCTGTTGTTTTAGTATATGCTGAATATTTGTGCTTGTCCTCTTTTTTATTGTGATGTGAAGGTT
>NW_006921711.1:3922875-3932958 GCF_000298275.1 Orycteropus afer afer | reverse complement strand
AAAAAAAAAAAAAAAATCGGTGGATGACTGGGTATTTCTTCACCTATTTTAAGCTATGATTTTTAGGCCACTAGACACAATAGGTTCCACTGGGTGAATGAAATAGGGAGTTTGGTAAATTGTCTGCCAAGATAGACACCAACAGTTCTTTCTAGTCCCATAAATGCATGTTGTGTGCTGGAGTCTACTTCTCCTACCCTGCATCTGAGCTGGCCTTGTGACTTCCTTTGGCTAAGAAAATGTAGCAGAAATGATGCTGTGCCAGTTCTGAGCCTTTTAAGAGGTCTCTAGGAGACCTGACAGCTTCCATGTTCACCATCTTGGAGCCCCAAGCTCCAAAACATTGTGTAAAGACATCTGACAACCTCTTGGAGAGAGGGGTCCAGCCAGCCCCCAGCCATTCCAGCCTCCCTAGCCACAGTGCAGACACGTGAGTATGAAACTATCTTGGATCTTGCAGCCCCAATTGAGAAACCCCTCACTCCTGCTATCATTAACACTATTTGGAAAAGATATGAGCTGTTTCCTACAGACTTGTCCACGTTGAACCATCATAAACAAATAGTTATTGTTTTGAGTTACTAAATTTTGGAATGGTTTGTTACACAACAATACATAACTGAAACAAGGGATAGCAGTGATCAGCATTGGTGTCTGAAATCTCTTCCTGTGTGGTCTTCTCTTTGGATTAGGACAGGGTGGGGGAAATCTTGCGTGCCTCTCTTTCAGTCACTGTTAGCTTAACATGACTCTCACTCCCATTCAGCCCACATACTGCCTTCAAACCTCACCACAGAGCTGTATGCAACAACTACTAAGTCATTGATGTAGGTCCTTGAACTGGAAGTATTTTGCCATTTTAGGGTTAGTCATCATGTTTCCAGGGTATCTTTCAATGAAAAGAGCAGATGTTATATACACCAGTAATCCATTAAAACAAATAAATTAAGAAAAATCCAAATTCACTGCCATCGAGTTGGTTCCAACCCATAGTGACTCTCATTGGGTTTCTGAGGCTGTAAATCTTTATGGAAGTAAATTGCCCCATCTTCCTCCTCTTTATGGAAATAGATTGCTCCATATTCCTTCTGTGGAGCAGCTGGTGGATTTGAACCACTGAACTTCTGGTTAGCAGCCAAATGTAATAGCAGCCTATAGTAATCCATTAACACCTCCTAAAAGCACGGGAGGAGCTGTGGTAGTGTAGGGCCTAAGGCACTTTACTGCTAACCAGAAGGCTGGTGGTTCAAAGCCACCAGCCACTCCCCAGAAGGAAGGTTGGGCAATCTACTTCTGTAGTGATACTGCCTCAGAAACCCAACCCAAGGAGGGGTCATTATGAGTCAGGTCCAACTCGACAGCACATGACAACAACAACAACAAAATCATGGAACGTTAAAGAGGACATAACTTTAAGGGTCATCTGACCCATTGGTTCTGAAACCTTGCTATATATTAAAATTACTTGAACAGCTTAAATATTGAACTGATGCCCCCAGAAATTCAGATTCAACTGGGTCTCAGTATTTAAAAATAAGTATATTTTCCTTAGTATCAAAGAAATTTGACTTGACAAATTGCAAGTTGGGGGCAGAAGGTGTGGATCATGGCTGGCTGAACCATACTGGGGAGGGGAGTTGGGTTATTTGGAAGGTTCTTAGGATATTAGGGGCAGATAGTATAAGGGCTCTGAGCACCAGAAGGGAGAGGTGAGTTCACAAAGGGAAAATGATGGTTCAGGTGAGGGAAAAGGAGGGAAGGGAAGCACTAGGTGAGGGATAGATATCCTTTCCATTCTGTCAGGAAAAGCTGGCAGCTGATCTGTGAGGGCAGATTTTGATGCATGGCTCCAGATGTGAGTGGAAGGTAGGATCCATGTTGTGAGATTTTCCCTGTGGAGAATTTCTTAAACCTTAGGCCTGACTGTCAAAAAGAGCTGAGACAAAGTATGAAGAGCATGAGAAATGTGTTTGACAGAATAAGGTCAGAAAAGTTTAAGATACTTTCTTTCTTGGTAACTTTGGCAGGAATGGTAAAATACAACTAGGGGACTGCAAACCTTATGACAATAAAATTTTAAAGCTTCATTTTTTGTAAATTATGACTTGCTGTCAGGTATATGAGTTGGTAGCTTTGATGCAAATACATAATAAATCTCACCTCTTTACTGAAACCTGAAGAGATTTTCTGCATATAAATAAAACTGTTAGTGCGATAAAATTGCTTTTGATCACCTCACATGAAAGGTGTTAGGAATTTTCAAACTGTTACCATAATTAAAGTGCTGTGGAATGATATACATACATATATATATGTGTGTGTGTGTATGTATGTGTGTGTGTGTGTGTGTGTATATATATATATATATATATATTACTTGAGTATCTCTCCTCCCACCCTTTCTTAAAAGGCATTTCTGAGAAAGGCACATTCACTCACTCACTTTGGTACTATTTTGACCCTAACTTTGTAGTTTGAAGAAAAGTTGCAGTTTTTAGTGACAGCAGGAAAATTGTCTTGCGGTGGAAAACACGACAAACCATTAATGACATTGGAATTTGCAAAAATGAACCATATTTTTTGTCATAGTCTCAGCCAAAATGGATGATTTCTAAAAAGCTTATTCTTGTTAGTAAAACGGTTGTCAAGGGACTTTCCTTCCTTCTTTTCCTGGGTCTATTTCTTGATCTCCTGTCTGTAGGGTCACAGTGGAGAATTATCTCCTGACTTTTTTCTCCCTGCAGGTCTTTTAAAAATCATCTTTTGTATTTGCTTTATATACTAAGCACAGTTTATATTCCTCAATTGTAGACTAAAAATAGCAGAGAGAGCATTACTCAAGTGAATACTCCACACTTGTAATATTACAATGACTGGCTTATTGGTCACCCTGCCTCCATCCTACCTACTCGAATTCATCCCACACTGTCTCAAGATTTAATAGTCAGAAACTCAGCTCTGCATATGCTACTACTCCACTCAAAAATATTAAGAGATTCCCTTTTGCTTACAAAACAAATTGTTAATTAGTCTTCCTCCAATTCTGAAGCCAGTTTCTTCTTCATAGAGTCCAGCTTCTCAGATTATTTGCTCAGGATACAGATTGAATAAGTATGGTGAGAAGAAAGAACCCTGATATACACCTTTTCTGATTATAAACCATAGAGTATCCCTTTGTTCTGTTCAAACAACTGCTTCTTGGTCTATGTACAGATTCCTCATGGGCACAATTAAGTGTTCTGGAATCCCCATTCTTCACAATGTTATCCATAATTTGTCATGATCCACACAGTCAAATGCCTTTGCAAGTTGATAAAACATAGGTACACTCCACCCAACAAAAACACAGTACTTACTCTTTTCCTCAATGTGGTTCTTTCTCAAGAATAGACTACATGTTAGGCCACAAAACAAGACTTAATAAATTTAAAAACATCAAAATATTACAAAGCATCTTCTCAGATCAAAATGCTATAAAATTAGAGATCAATAATAGGAAGTCTGGGGGAAAAAATCAAATACATGGAAACTGAAAAATACACTGCTGAAGAACCACTGGGTGAAAGAATAAGTAAAGTGTGAAATAATAATAATAATAAAATTCCTAGAAACAAATGAGAATGAAAGTGCAACATAACAAAACCTTTGGAACACAGCAAAGCAGTACTCAGAGGTAAATTTATAGCAATTAATGCATACATCAAAAAAGAAGAACCAAAATCAACAACTTTATCAACAAATAGAAAATGAGCAACTCCAACAAATAGAAAATGAGCAACAAAAGAAGCCTACAGTCTCCAGAACAAAGGAAATTATAAAGATCAGAGCAGAAATAAAGCAGAAAACAGAAAAGCAATAGAAAAAAATCAACAAGACTAGAAACTGATTCTTCAGAAAGATTAATAAAATCAACAAACCACTGACAAATTTAACTAAACAAAAGAAAGAGAAGATGCAACTAATAAACAATAAATAAAATGGGCAACATCACAACAGAACCAACCAAAATAAACAGAGTTAATAACAGAATAGTACGAAAAACTATACTCTAACAAATTTGAAAACCTAGAAGAACTGGATAAATTTCTAGACACAAGATCTACCTAAGCTAACACAGACTGAAGAAGAAACTTTGAACAGACCCATAACAAAGTAAGAAATTGAGCAGGTCATCAAAAAGTCTCCCCCAAAATAAAGTCCTAGACCACACAACTTCACTGGAGAATTCTATCAAATGTTCAGAGATGGGCTGGCACCTATCCTACTCAAACATAGAAAAGGATAGCATACTCTCAAACTCATTCTACGAAGCAAGCATAACCCTGATACCAAAACCAGGCAAAGACACCACCAAAAAAGAAAACTACAGAGTAATACGCCCCATGAATATAGACAAAAAATTTTCAACAAAATCCTAGCCAATAGAATCCAACAGGAAACTATAAACTCACTGCCATCTGACTCATAGTGACCTCCTTTGGGTTACCGAGGCAGTAAATCTTTATGGAAGTAGATTGCCCAGTTTTCCTTCTGTGGAGTGGCTGGTGGGTTTGAACTGCCAACCTTCTGGTTAGCAGTCAAATGCCTTAGGCACTACACCACCAGAGCTCCTTACAGGAAACTATAAGAGACCTAAATAAATGAAAGAAGACACCAGGCTGATGGATAGGAAGACTGAACATTGTGAAAATGTTAATACTACCCAAAGCAATTCATATATTCAATGCAATCCCAATCTAATTTCCATCAATATTCTCTAAGGAGATGGAAAAAGCAATCACTAATTTTATATGGAAAGAAAAGAGACCTTAGATAAGCAAGCACTACTGAAGAAGAAAAATAAAATAGGATGTTTCACAGTCCCTGATCTCAAAACCTATTACACAGCCACAGGAGTCAAAACAGCCTGTTATTGGTACAATGATATACACATAGACCAGTGGAAAACTCTTGAGAATCCAGAAACACATCCATGGCTGAAACCCATTCAATGGGGGAAGAGATAGTATTTTTAACAAATGGTGCTGGCAAAACTAGATATCCATTTGCAAAAAAATGAAACAAGATCCATGTCTCACACCATACACAAAATCAACTCAAGATGAATCAAAGACCCAAATGTAAAACCCAAAATTATAAAGTTCATCAAAGATGAAAGAAGAGTAAACTTAGGGGCCCTAATTTATGGCATAATAGACTATCAAGCATAACCCAAAATGTACAAACAGCAGGAGAGAAACTAAATGACTGGGACCTTCTGAAAATTAAATTCTTCTGTGCACCAGAAGAATTCTCCAAAAGAGTGAAAAGAGAACTTACAGATTGGAAAAAATATTTGACAATGACATATCTGACAAGTGACTTATTTCTAAAATTTACAGAAAACCTAAGAAAACTTAACATCAAAAAGAAAAACAATCCAAATAAAAAATGGGCAGAGGACATGAACAGACACTTCACCAAAGAAGATATTCAGGCAGCCAACAAACACTTGAAGAAATGCTCATGATCGTTATCCATTAATGATGCAAATCAAAACAACAATGAGATGTCATCTCACCCCAGCAATGATAGCAAAGTTCAAAAAGATAGAAAACAACAAATGCTGGTGAAGGTATGGAGAGATTGAAGATCCTGGATAGAATGGGAAAAATATGTGGAACAAAATTTTAAAAACATAAAAAAGAATAGGATTACTGGTCAGATGGAGACTGGTGAAAACCCTGAGACTATGGCCCCTAGTCACCCTTTGAGTCAATTGGACTCATTCCTATGTTAACTTTCAGCCAAACAATAGACAGATCTAAGAGCTGAACAACTACACCAGGGAGATGCAGTCCCTTGAACAATCAACCATGGGAGATCAGGAGGGCAGCATTTGCATAGGGAGAAGACTAGGGAGTCAGGAATGCATTGACAAGAAGGACACGGGGAAATGGTAACCACAGGGAGGAAGTGGGAAGAGAGGGAAAAAAAAAAAAAAAAAAGAAACAGAAAACCAGATAAGCATCTTTATGATATTCACTGCTTTTAGCCAAGATCCATCTGACATCAGCAGTGATGTCCCTATTCCATGCTCTCTTCTGAATCCATCTTGAATTTCTGGCAGTTCCCTGTTGATGTACTGCGGCAACTCTTTTTGAAATACCTTCAAAATTTTACTTGTGTGTGATATTAATGATGTTGTTTAATAATTTCCTCATTCTTTTTGATCACCTTTCTTTATAATGGGCACAAATATGGATCTCTTTCAGTCTTCCAAATTTCTTGGCATGGATGAATGAGCATTTTCACGAGTTGTATATTTGTTAAAACAGCTCAGTAGGTATTCTGTCAATTCCTGGAGCCTTGTTTTATGCCAATGCCTTCAGTGCAGCTTGGATTTCTTCCTTCAGTACCATCACTTCTTGATTTTATGATACCTCCTGAAATGGTTGAACACTGACTAAATATTTTTGATACTGTGACTCTGTGTATTCCTTCCAACTTATTTAGATGCTTCCTGCATTGTTTAATATTTTGCCCATAGAATCCTTCGATATCACAAGTCAAAGCTTGAGTTTTTTTCTTCACTTCTTTCACCTTGAGAAATACTGAACGTGTCCTTCCCTTTTGTTTTTCTAACTCCAGGTCTTAGCACATTTCATCATGATACTTTTTGTTGTCCTCTTGAGCTGCCTTTTGAAATCTTCAATTCTTTTATTTCATCATTTCTTCCTTTTTGTTTTAGTTTTTGTCTATTTTAGAGCAAGTTTCAGAGTCCCTTCTCACATCCATATTGATCCATATTGTTCTGCCCCAGCTGGTCTTTTTAATGACCTTTTGCTTTCTTCATGTATGATATCCTTGATGTCATCCATAATTCATCTGGTATTCAATCACTGGTGTTCAATGCATCAAATCTTGTATTGAAAACGTCTCTAAATTCAAGTGGGATTTAATCAAGGTTGTATTTTGACTGTCTTGGACTCGTTTTAATTTTTTCTAACTTCAACTTGTACTTGGATATGAGCAATTGATGGTCTGTTCTACAGTCAGCTCTTGGCCTTGTTCTGACTAATGATAATGAGCTTCTTGATTCCCTCTTTCCACAGATATAGTCAATTTGATTCTTGTGTATTCCATCTGGTGTATAGTCACTGTTTATGTTGTTGAAAAAAGATATTTGCAATGAATGAGTTGTTACTGTTCTATCATGTGAGCTCCAGTGTTGTTTCCCTCACCAAGGCCATATTGTCCAACTAGTGATCCTTCTTCTTTGTTTCCAACTTTCACATTCCAATCACCAGTAATTGTTAATGCTTATTTAATGATTGCATGTTTAATCAATTTCAGACTGCAGGAATTGGTAAACATCCTCAGTTTCTTCATCTTTGGCTTTAGTGGTTGGTGCATAAATTTGAATAATAGTCAAATTAACTGGTCTTCTTTGTATGCATATAAATATTGTCCTATCACTAACAACATTGTACTTCTGGATAGATCTTGAAATGTTCTTTTTGAATGCAACTTGCCATTCCTAGCATAGTAGACCACATGGTTGTCCAATTCAAAATGGCCAATACCAGCCCATTTCAGCTCATTAATGCCTAGGATATCGATCTTTATGTGTTCCATTTCATTTTTCACAATTTTTGAAATGAAAGTTAGATTCATTCTTCATATATTCTACATTCCTGTTATTAATGGAAAGGAGCTCTGGTGGTGCAGTGCTTAAGACTTTTGACTGCTTACCAGAAGGTTGGCCATTCAAACCCACCAGCCACTCCTCAGAAGGAAGACTGGAAAATCTACTTCCATAAATATTAGCTGGCTCAGAAACCCAATGGGGTCACTATGAGTCAGAATTGACTCAATGGCAGTAGGTTTGGTTTTGTATTATTAATGGATGTTTGCAAGTCTTTCTTCTCATTTTGAGTCCTGCCACATCAGCAAATGAAAGTCCTGAAAGCTTTAGTTCACCCATGCTATTAAGGTTGACTCTGCTTTGAGGATGCAGCTCTTCCTGAGTTGTATTTTGAGTGACTTCCAACCTGAGAGGGTTCATCCTCCAACACTGTATCAGTGAATGTTCCACTGTTATTCATAAGGTTTTTAGTGGGTAATTTTTTTTCCCTCAAGAAGTAGACTTCTTATTAGGAAGTAATTCTTCTTCCTAGTCTATCTTAATCTGGAAGTGCTGCTGAAACCTGTCCACCATGGGTGACCTTGCTGGTATTTGAAATACCAGTGACACAGCTTCTAGTATCACAGCAACATGCAAGCCCCCACAGTAAGACAAAATTTTCCTTTCTAGACAGGAATGTCTCATTAATTCATTCAGCAAATACATATTGTAGATAACCATGTGTGAGACTCTGAATTCTGTGTGGGAGTGGTGCAATAAATAAGATAGACATGATCCCTGCCCTGCAGAGCTTACAGTACAGTGAGGGAGAAAAATCATTCAGTGTGACAAGTGCTACTTAGGGAACAGTACTGGATACCAAGGGAGAATGTAAAAGAGTCACTTAAATGTACTCAGGGGAACAGAGAATACCTCCTAGAAAACACAATGCCCTAAAGGAGACATAAAAGATGGATAGGAATTATCCAGGCATAGATATTGGGGGAAGACTGTTTCAGGCAAAGAGAACAGCATATGCAAATCACGAAGCACTGTAAGAGTTCAAGATCAGATGGCTAGGGCATAGAGAAGGTGAAAGGAAGTGTTAAGAATGTTTTTGCAGGTAAATGGAGGCCTAGCATTTTGTTCATTCCATCAAAGAACGATTTTGTCAAGAGACAAAGCAGTCAACAGAATCAGATTTGGATATAACACAGATATTGGAATGATTAAATGGGGACTTTGAAACAACTGTGGATTGACATTTATACAGATTGCCTTCCTTGAGTGGCCTGAGTCTCCTAGACCATCTGAATGGCAACCTCACCCCTTTGGCCTGGCAATAGCAGAACAGTAGAGAGATGGAAACCATAATGTAGCATCAAATGGAAATACTAAGAATGAAAAAGATAATGTTCTGGTCCTTTATTGCCACTCTAACATAAAATACCACGAGTGGGTAGCTTTAACAAATAGGGATTTATTCTCTTACAGTTTAGAGGCTAGAAATCTGAGGTCAAAGTGCCAGCTCTAGGGGCTTGGGGAAAAACCCTTGACCTTGGGCTTTGCCTCTTGCTCCTTGCCCACTGAAGCTGCAGATTTCTCTCAACTCAAGACAGCTGCTGTCTGCTGAGGCTGAGAAACCCAAGATTTACCAATAAGATGGCACAGTCCCAAACTAGTAGCAACACAGCAGGCTACTAGTTCAAGTCCAGAAACAGTCTCAAGATTGGCAGATAACATGGCAGGCCACTGAGATGATGACTTGGCCAAATGCAGAATCTAGATGTGCCGAAAAGCTAGCTTCTTCTTATATACTGGAAGCAGACCACATCCCTAAGGCAGCTACTCAGCTGCTCACAATAGATTCCAATATGGAATTGATTACCAATTCATCACGGGGAATAACTACATCCAGCTGCCCAGCTACTCAAAACGAGGTCCAGCCAAGTTGACACATAACCTTAACTACCACACATAGTAACAGAGATGAGGAAATTTTTTAAAGAATCAGTGAACTTGAAGGTAGATCAGTAGAAATTACCCAAACTGAAGCACAAAAAGGAAAAAAAAGTTTAAAAAGAAAGAAAAAGAGGACAGAGTATGCAAAAATCTAGGGGAAAATATAAAATAGTCTAACATATTTATAAATTTGAATCCCAGGAGAAGAGAGAGAATGGGGAGGAAGAAATGTTGAAGATATAGTGACTGAGAATTTTCCAAAGTTAATTACAAACATGAAACCATGGATCAAAGAAGCTCAGGGAACACCAAGCAATATAAAACAAAACAGAACAACCTGTTTTCATATTCAAAGTGTTTCAAGGATAAAGAGAAAATCTTGAAGTCAGTGAGAGAAACAAAGACACATTAAATACAGAAAAAAAGATGAGAATAACAGCAGACTTCTTGTCAGAAACTCTTTAAGCCAGAAGATGATGGAGTGACATCTTTAAAATGCTGGCAAAAAAAAAAAA
>NW_006921711.1:3917291-3922210 GCF_000298275.1 Orycteropus afer afer | reverse complement strand
TGGTCAATGACATGAGACAAAGTATATGTGAACTGCTGTATGGAAAGTGAATTTGCTCTGTAAATTTTCACCCAAATCCTATAATAAATAAATACATACATACATACATACATACATAAACAACACTGCCAACCTGACAAGTGAAAAATAATATCTCACTATTGTTTAATCTGTTAGAATTATAGTGAGAAGTGAGACTGATCTCTTTTTTATATTTAGTACTAAGTTGTGTTTTGTTTCCTATGAATTTCTAATTCATACCTTTCACCCATTTTTCTGTTGGTTTATTTGTCTTGTATATATACTCATTCCTCCCTTATCGACATAATTAAGTTCTAAAGACCAGGGCATTGTGTGAAAATTGACATTGTACAAAAATGGAAGATGATCGCATCAGATTGCAAAATGGAGGATGGCTACATCATTATGTAACTGCCAGATTACATTACTACATAACTGCCAAATTTCATCATTATAGAACTGCCACACTACATCATTATATAATAGTCAAACCACTGAGAATCATGGCCTGGGCAAATTGACACATAACCATACCATGACAGCCAGCATTACTCTTGCCTCACATGTTGGCATTTTTTACTTCCAGATATATGTTGTTAATGCACAAAATATTCAGATAGTAGATATTTTTTACTGTTGTAAATGAAAAATGTCAGATATGAGGTAGTCAATAAGTGAGGAGTAGGTATATTTTGAATACCAATCTTTTGTTAAATATGTAGCAAATATCTCTACTAATTTGTTGTATTCTTTTAAATATGTCTATGGTGACTTCTGTGGACAGAATTTTACAAATTTGCCAAAGTAAAATTTAATAAATTTTCATCTATAATTTTTGTACAGGCCTTCCCTAAGTCACATTCTCTAATATTTTCTTCTAATAATTTACACTTTCACATTTTATTTATGACTTTATACTTCTGGAACTTATATTTTTGAATAGAGAAAGATAGTGATATAATTTCCCCCCCCCCAAGTGTCAGTAAATTGCTCCAATTTCATTCTTTGACTAGTCAAGCTATCCTTTTCCCACTGAAGTGAAATATTCATCACATAATACATTTCTATTTATCCACGGTCTACTTCTAGACTCTGTTTTATGTTCTTTTGAATACTTTTTTCTAATCTTGCCCCAATGTCACAATTTTTTCTTTCCTATAGCTTTATATTATGGCTTGATATTGTAATAAGCAATGGCCAGGGTTGCCGTGCTCAGCTCCTCCCAGTAGCGAAATCTTAAAAAAGGAGTAATGAAAGAGAGAACATACTGTTCTACATTTTTTAAAGTAGTCCAGCAGATGATGGACTTGAGTCATCACACATGGCTTGTCGTAATGTCTTAGTGAAACCAGCCATGTGTGATACCTGGTTACTATCATTTAATCTGTGTTTAAGGCAGTAATATAGCACTAAAGTGATATAGCAAGAAATGAAAATGACAATAGTTCTGGACTATGTGGGCTTTCAAAAATGATTTTTAAACCCATTCTGGAGTTTTAGAGTATGTGACTGGGGATAGTAAGGGCCCCAGATAGCACTCATGCCATCATCTGTCAGTTTCCCTGGCAGGCAGACCGTGGCCAACACTCAAGTCTATCTTTCATGGTAGAATTAGGGGAAACCCAGAAAGTCGTGCTCACCAAGCTCTCCTGATTCATGCAATCTCACATCCCTATGCTTATTGTAGTAACATGCAATTTGTATATTCTCTGAGTGCTCAATCCCAGCCTCTGCTGCACTGTTTTGGAAATGTTGAACAGCAAGTTCTCTCCTTTAGAAATTCTTTTTCAAAATTTCCTTGGATACTCTTTCACATTCCTTGTCAAAAAGACTTAAAGAATCAGTTCTGTAAGTTGTTTGACAACCCCACTGTGAATTTGTGATTTCACTGAGTTTATAGATTAATTAGAAGAAAAAGAACATCTTTACAATGCCAACTCTTCTCAAACAGAAATATAAATGTTTTCTCCATGCATTTGGGTTTTCTTTTATACTTTTAGTAAAATACTATCTTTTGTTTTTAATTAGGTCTTGCACATTTTTAGTTAGGCTTATTCTCAGGTATTTTGTAGTTTTGTGACTTTTGTGAATAGTTTCTCCTGCCATTTTCTAGTGGTTATTGTTAACAGAAGCAAGCTGTAGTTTCATGTATTGATAATGTGCTTGGCCTCCTAACTGAGCTTTCTTAATTCTGATTTATTTTGGATGGTTGTCTTGAATTTTCTAGGTACATAAATATATTTTCTGCAAATAATTGAGGGTTCTGTTTCTTCCTTTTAAATATTTCTATCTTATTTATTTTCCTGGTCATTGCCTAGGACTTCCAGGTTAATTTGGAATAATAGTGGTGGACATCCTTATCTTATTCCTACATCAATAGGACTACTTCTCTTATTTCATCATTAAATATGTTGTTTGATCTAGGTTTCTAGTTGACATTCTGTATCAAGAAAAAATTTCTTCTATTCCCAGCTTGCTAAGAGTTTTTTTGGGGCAAGAGTTAAAATATTTTAAAAATCATTTCGCTCTCTCTCTCTTATGGTGAAAACACACACACCAAAATATCTGCTACAGGCGTTGAATTTTATGCAATAATTTTCTGCTTGTATTGAGATGATCAAGGAGCCTTGGTGACACAGTTGTTATGCACTTGCTGCTAATCAGAAGATTGGCAGTTCAAACCCACTAGTCACTCCATGGGCAAAAGATGTGGCAGTTTGCTTTGATAAAGATTACAGCCTTGGAAAACCTATGGGCAGTTCTACTCTCTCTGTAGGGTCAGTATGAGTCAGAATTGACTCAACAGCAATAAGGTTTGGTATTTTTGGTGATTGAGATGATCGTATAATTTTTCTTTTTTATCCCACTAATTTAATGATACTTAAAAACGTTGAACTAACATTGCATTTTAGGCATTAACTTCTATTTGATTTTTCCCATTTGTGGTAACAATGTTTTTAGTTTGCTTATACATACTTAAACTGCATAGGCAGCCTTTGATTTGCCTGCAAATTGCCTGCTTCAAGGGCCTCTCCTGTCTCCATTGTACTATTATGTCTATCTCTGATGATTGAGTCTGTGGTCATCATCCTCCTCAGAGGTTTTATTATAGATTACTTTTGGGGAAACTAAGAATATTTGGCAGATATCTGTAGGCTTTTAAAGTTTATCTCATAGAGGTCAACCAGGACCTACCAACCTGGTGGTTGGTGCCTGTCAGAGACATAATCCTACATTTGGTGTTGGCTGATGGGCTGGTGGAAATCCTGGGTGGCACAAATGGTTAATACACTGAGCTGCTAACTGAAAGACTGGTGGTTTGAGTCCACCCAGAGACACCTTAGAAGAAAAGCCTGGTGATCTACTCCAAAAAATCAGCTATTGAAAACCTTATCTATGGAGCACAGTTCTCCCTTAATACACGTGGGATCACTGTGAATTAGAATCAACTTGATGGCTGGCACCTGGGTGGAGGGTCTGATAGCCCAGTGGTACATGATGGTATTATATAGTTCAACTTTTTGTTAAGAAACATGGAGAATTAAGAACAATTACTTAAGAGTAGAGAGGATGTATTGCTATAGAGTCAATCAATCCAGAATTCAGGACTCAGAAAAGCTACTGGTCTTTTTGTTACCATGACAATCAGAGGAGATTTACCATGATGCTAATGAAGCCCAACCTTCAGGGCTTCTCACTTGAAAGGGCCCTTCTAAGGTCCTGCTCCTAACTTAGTATTTGTCATTTTATGTTCTTTTCCTTAAAGGGTGACCCTCAAGTTGTAAAAGCCTTAGGTCCCACAAAATCTGAGTCCTCCCCTAATGACAACTCCAGGCATGGCTCCCATACCAGGCACCAAGCCTAGACTCAGGGCTCTCAAAGCCCTTTGCTGGCAACCCCTGATACTTCTCTCAGTTTAGCAGTTAGAGTAGATGGCAGATTAAATTTCCCTGTTGCTTCCCAACTGGGCTGGGAGAACTGTGGCCTGACATAGAAGCTGGTGGGTGTCACATGGAGTGAGTGCTCAGCTCTCTCACACTTTTCTCTCTGTGAGGGCACGTGACCAAATTCATTATTAACGCTGAGCTGATCTGGTTACCTTGATTGACACTAAGTGATTTCAGCCTGGGCTGTATTTGTCTTCACAGAGAAAATGACTGCCGTGGAGCTGAAAGGTTATTTCCCTCTCCAAATACATTTGGGCCTGTCACTGCGAAGTTAGGCACCCTGACATCCAAATCGGACCCACGGGCTTTGGAAGACAGAAAATGACATCATGGGCAAAAAATGGTGTCAGCTTAGTTTTGTTTTTCCATTCTCTTTCTGAACTCTGACAGAGAAGTAGTTTGTCTAGAATTTGCAAGACTTTCAAACCAGGAAAGGAAGAATTAATAGCAGCAGTACTTGTTTTGCAGAAGGGAAAAAAAGTTTCCAGGAGATGTTTTCTTGGTCTGCATGGTCCTTTTCTCTTACTATGAAGCTTATTTAAGATATTTTATTTTTATTAGGGATTTGGTGTATAATTAATATCCCAATGAATCATTAACATATTATCAAATAACATTTTAAGTGCCTAAACTCACTACTGTGGAGTCGTTTTCCGACTCATAGCAACCCCTCCTTGGATTTCCAAGATGGTATCTCTACGGAAGTAGATTGCCCAGTCTTCCTTCTGAGGAGTGGCTGGTGGGTTTGAACCGCCAGCCTTCTGGTTGGCAGTCAAAAGCCTTAGGCACTACACTACCAGAGCTCCCTTTAAGTGCTTGTTGTTGTTGTTGTTGTTGTTGTTATGTGCCGTCGAGTCGGCCCCAACTCATAGCAACCCCTCCTTGGGTTTCCGAGGCAGTATCACTACGGAAGTAGGATTGCCCAACCTTCCTTCCGAGGAGTGGCTGGTG
>NW_006921711.1:3908373-3917136 GCF_000298275.1 Orycteropus afer afer | reverse complement strand
AGTCGGACCCGACTCATAGCGACCCCTCCTTGGGTTTCCGAGGCAGTATCACTACAGAAGTAGATTGCCCCATCTTCCTTCTGAGGAGTGGCTGGAGGGTGACAACAAAATGAGACATTGCCCAAAACTGTACCGTCTTCATGATCATTGATGTTTGAGTCCATTATTGCAGTTATTGTGCCAATCCTCTCATTACAGGTTTCCCTCATTTTCACTGACTCTCTACTTTACCAAACAAGATGTCTTTTTAATTTTTACCTATAACACCAGAAAGAAATATTACTTCCAAGAAACTCCTCTCCTAACTCTGATTACCCTTTCCCATGGTTGTGGAACACATAAGACGATTCTATGAATGGGCTTTGTTTACTATGTTTACAATGTTATTATAAATAAATTCTGAATGCTTGGAAGAAATGCACTGAACCTAGTGACACAGATAAAATTGGATACTGCTAGTCCACAAACTTCAATTAGGAAGTCTAAATTATATTGCATGGGAAATTTCAGCCATAGTGGTTTTAAAATGAACTCTTGCCCCAACCCATAGGATTTAATTATTTTGGATGAAGTAAAAGTTAATAAATTTAACAAGCAGTTGTTTTGACTGATGGGTCCTCTGGACATAAGAATAAAAAAGGAGTATGAATCCAAAAAAAAAAAAAAAGGAAGGCTCCAGCCTTTGTCATTGTTCTTGTCACAATCTAGGCCTCTGGGTCTATTCTTACTGTTAGTATAGAGAGAAGGAACCCTCTTGCACTGTCCATAAATGCAACTTCCCTGCTGCAGAAAAAGTTCTTAAGCCAGACAGGTGTTGGGGAGGAGCAGGCAGAGCTACTGTTCAGTTTCAAATCACAAGTCCTCAATGCAGTAACTATAAGATAAAAAGGCTTTTTTTTTTTTTTTTTAAGGGGTTACCCAAATGGTTTCTGTCTAGGAAACTGGGAAACTCAAAAACCATCATTTGCAAAATATTGGTGTGGGGCTGTTATTAAGCATCATTGACTCGACTTTCAACTCACAGTGACCCTATAGGACAGAATTGAACTTCCCCACAGGATTTTCTTGGCTATAATTTTTATGAAAGCAGCTTGTCAGGGCTTTCTCCTGTGGAGCCACTGGGTGAGTTTGAACTGCCAACCTTTTGGTTAGAAGCCAAGTGTTTAACTGTTGTACCACCAGAGCTTTTCTTTATTGCTGTGCTAAAATGTTTATTTGCATATAGGTAGCCTGGTTAATCCTGTCCCCCCGTCTGTCGATGTCAACAGCAAATGACTGATTTTAAAAAATCTAGTTAAAAATAAATTTATCTATGACAGTAGGAGGGAAAAAAAAAAATCAGGAATGAAAGTTAATAAATGTACCAAAGCTGTTTATAACAAAAGAAGAAAACTATCTTTACCCAAACACTGACTCTCTTCAGAAGCCTTGGTGATGGCCCGCAGTCTTGATTTGGGTTTTGTATGAAAGTGTTTTCTAGACTGCAAACAAATCCCTGGAAGTAGCTGTTATGATGATGACAATGACCATCAGATGTATGGGAGTATGCTTGTTCACAGAAAACAAAAGACAAGCAAATCATGAAATGCCAAAGAGGAAAGTAAATAAAATACTTTCAATAAATAAATAAATTTATTGAAATAATGGATGTGTTGGAAATGAATATTTTCCCAAGTTGCTAGCTTTCACCTGCTGTGAAGTATGTCCACAACTGAGAGCTTGGTCACATTCATCTGCAGTCACTGGGCTGGCCTTCTTGGGCTCTGGTGTGGCTCCTGGAAGATTTGGATCGATTGATCAGGAAAAAAATCTTTTCATTTTCAGGTTTCACGAAAGTCCTAAAGTCTATAGGGTATATATACTGAAAAAGAAAGATGATGAGTTGGCATTACATGGCACATAGTGAGATGGGGGCTCATCCCCTAAATTTTGAGGCCTGTATCATTCAGGGAAAACTCCATTTCCCATGGTGGTCCATGAGGCAGATTTCTGAGCTGATGACCACAGGCCTGATCTTCTGTGTTTTGTCTTGAAATGAAACAAAACACCCTCAATTTATTGTGGAGTAATGCTTTGAAAACTAATGACCTGGAGTTTGAATCTGCACGTACTAGCTGTGTAAAATTTTGACAAGTTTGCCTCAGTTTCCTCATTTGTAAATTTCCTCATTTGGAGCCACTGGTGAGTTTGAACCCAGTGATACTGGGCTACTTGATACTTTCTTCTCTTGATGTTGTGAGGATTGAATGAGATAATTGTGGAAAAACCCTGGCATTTAAAAAAAAAAAAAAAAAAAGCCAAACTCACTGCCATCGAGTCAATTCCAAGTCTTCCTTTCACAGAGTGGCTGGTGGGTTTGAACACCAACCTTCTGATTAACAGTCAAATGCCTTAGGCACTATACCACCAGAACTCCTGGTACATAGCAGAGGCCCAATAAATGCTCATCTTTCGTAGCCCTCTGGGGAGGGTTTGCCTGCTTGGCTAAATCCAGACTTTCTAGGGGTTGAGGGCTTTTGGCAGTTCTCATTAACATACCCGCAAAAGACTTTCCAGGATATTTTTGTTTGTGGATTGTCAACTGTAAGGGTGACATTTCTTTCTTTTTTTGTTTTTAATTGCTTTATTCTGGCAAAAATACAATAACAAAACATTGCCAGCTTAACATTTTCTACATCTACAGTTCAGTGATGTTGGTTACAGTCATTAAGTTGTGCAACCATCACCACTATCCATTTCCTAATTATTCCACCACCATTAACAGGAACTCAGTGCTCCCCAAGCTGTGACTTCCCTTTACCCCTCCATCCTACCTGTATAACCACTAATAAACTTTGATCCCTATACATTTGCCTATTTCATATAAGTGGAATCATACAATGTTTGTACTTTTGTAACTGACTTATTTCACTCAGGAGCCCTGGTGTCTTAATAATAAAGGGCTCAGATGCTAACCAGAAGGTCAGTGGTTCAATCCTATCAGCTGCTCTGTGGGTAAAAGAAGTAGCATTCTGCTTCCATAAAGATTTACAGCCTTGGAAACCCTATGGGACTATTCTACTTTGTCCTACCTGGTCACTATAAATTGGAATTGATGACATGGCAGGGGTTGGATTTGGTTTTTTATTTTACTCAGCATAATATTTTCAATTTATCTATGTGATGACATATATCAAGACTTAATTTCTTTTTATGGCTTTGTAATATTCTGTTGCAAGTTGTTTTTAAGTGTCATCAAGTCAGTCCTGACTCATAGCAACCCTATAGGGTTGTATATGTATATAGAGTTTCTGTGTACAACACTCCTGGTCCTGCCCCATGCTCACTACTTTTGCTATGCAGCCACTCTGTCAATCCATCTCATTGAGGGTCCTCCACTTTTTTGCTGACCCTCCACTTTACCAAGCATGATATCCTTCTCCAGGGACTAGTCCCTTCTGATAATATGACCACAGTAGGTGAGACGAAGTCTGGCTATTCTTGCTTCTAAAGAGCGTTCTGGCTGTATCTCTTCTAAGATAGATTTTTTCGTTCTTCTGGCACTCTATGGTATTTTCAGTGTTCTTCATCAATACTGCAATTCAAATGTATCAGTTCTCCTAGTCTCTCTTATTCATTGTCCAGCTTTCACCTGCATATGAGGAAATTGAAAATACCATGGCTTGGGTCAGGCACACCTTAATCTTCAAAGTGACATCTTTGCTCTTGAACAACTTATTTGTCCAACTTATTTGCTTTTTCAGAAAATTGTCCAATGCAATACGTTGTCTGAATTTTCTACTTATGCTTCCAGGAATGTTGATTGTGGATCCAAGTAAAATGAAATCCCTGACAACTTCAACCTTTTCTCCATTTATCAGGATGTTGTTGCTTATTGGTCCAGTTGCAAGGATTTTTGTTTTCTGTATGTTGAGGTGTAATCCAAACAAAGGCTGTAGTTTTGTTGTTTTTGTTTTCAGTTGTGATTTGGGTGAAAGTTTACAGAGCAAATTTACTTTCCATACAGAGGTTCATATACACTTTGTCTCATGACATTGACTACAGTTTACCCCAATGCAACAGCTCCCCTTCCACTTCCTCCTGATAGTTACCTCTTCCCTGTGTCCATCCCTCCATGTACTCCTGCCCCCTGAGCTGTCTCCCTGTTCATAAACAGCCTTTCTTTCTCCCATGATTGATCTCTCCAAGGAGTGTATCTACCTCAGGTAAATGTTCAACTCACAGGCTTGTCTTTTGTTTTGCTGGAAGCCACAGGTGTGGGTTCAATTCCAGACCTGAAGGACAGCTAGGGGCCATAGTCTCAGGGGTTCCACCCAGCTCTATCAGACCATCAAACCTGGTCCCTCTCCCTCTTTTTTTTTTTTTCCCAAATGATTTTGAGTTTTGTTCCACATTGTTCTCCCTCTCTATCCCAGACCTCCTACATAGATCCCCCTCTGAGTGGTTGACACTGGGCACCATGTAGTTCTTCTGGTCTCATAGTCATATTGGGTGCATGTCACATGGTGTACCAGTTACTAGGACTAATTGTTTCCATAATCTTTGGTTTTCTTCATTCTTCTTTGCTCTGGACAAGGAGAGACCCATCGTTGAATCTAGATGGCTGTTTGCAAGCTTTTAAGATCCTAGTTGCTACTCGCCAAAGTAGGAGGTGGAACAATGTTTTGTGTAGTACGTTATGCGAAGGCTGTAGTTTTGATCTTCATCAATAAGTTCTTCAAGTCATCTTTACTTTCAGCAAATAAGGCTGTGTCATCTGCTGGTTGCTAATCAGTCTTCCTTCAATCCTGATGCTGTATTCTTCATGTAGTCCAGCTTCTTGGATTATTTGCTCAGCATATAGATTTAATAAGTATGGAAAAAGGATACAACCCTGACACACACACATCTTTCCTAACCATGCAATATCCCCCTGTTCTGTTTAAAGGACCACCTCTTGTTCTATACACAGATTCCTTGTGAGCATAATCAAGCATTCTGGAATTCTCATTCTTCTCAATGTTATCCATAATTTGTTATGATCTACACAGTTGAATGCCTTCTCATAATCAACAAAATACAGGTAAACATCTTTCTGGTATTCTTTGCTTTCAGCCAAAATCCATCTGACATCATCAATATGACTCTCATTCCACCCCTTCTTCTAAATCTAGCTTGAATTTCTGGCAGTTCCCTGTCAATATACTGTTGCAATTGTTTTTGAATTCTCTTTAGCAAGATTTTACTTGCATATGATATTGCTTGATAATTCCTACTTTCTGTTGAATCACCTTTCTTTGTAATGGACACAAATATCGATTTCCGCCAGTCAGTTGGTCAGGTAGCTGTTTTCCAAATTTCTTGGCATGAGTAAGTGCCTCCAGCACGGCATCTGTTTGTTGAAACATCTCAATGGATATTCCATCAGTTCCTGGAGTCTTGTTTTTCACCAATGGCTTCAGTGCAGCTTTGACTTCTTCCTTAAATACTATCAGTTCTTGATAATATGCCACTTCCTGAAATGGATGAACATCGACCAATTCTTTTTGGTATAGTAACTGTGTATTTATTCCATCTTCTTTTGATGTTTCCTACATTGTTCAATATTTTGCCCATAGAATCCTTCAGTGTAAGGCGTGAATTTTTTCTTCAGTTCTTTCAGCTTGAGAAATGCTGAGCTTAATCTTCCTTTTTGGTTTTCTAACTCCAGGTCTTCACACATTTCATTATAATACTTTGCCTTCTCGAGCAGGCTTTTGAAAACTTCTGTTCAGCTCTTCTCTCCTCAACCCCCATCATTTCTTCCATTCTGTTTAGCTATTCTCCTTTTAAGAAAAAGTTTCAGAGTCCCTTCTGACATCTGTTATAGTCTTTTCTTTCTTTTCTATCTTTTTATGTCCTTTTTGCTTTCTTCATGTATGATGATCTTGATATTATCCCACAATTTGTCAGGTCTTGATTCACTGGAGTTCAATATGTCATATCTAATTTTCAGATGGTCTCTAAATTCAGGTGGAATATAATGAAGGTCATATTTTGCCTCTTGACTTGTTTTAATTGTCTTCAGCTTCAACTTGAGCTTGCAATGAGCAATTGATTGTCCCACAGTCAGCTCCTGGCCTTGTTTTGACAGATGACATCTTTCCACAGATGTAGTTGATTTGATTTGATTCCTGTGTATTCCATCTGGTGAGGTCCACATGAATAGTTCTGTTTATGTTGTTGAAAAAAGGTATCTGCAATGAATAAGTCATTTATCTGGCATTGTGTTTATGTATATACTACATTTTGTCTCTCCATTCATCTGTTGATAGACATTTGGGTTGTTTCCACCTTTTGCTATTGTGAACAGTGTTGTGGATCCCTTAAAGCATAAATTTTCTATCTATCCCTCTCTTAGATTGGAGACAAGGGGAGAAGATTCTGGTCTGCCCTTTCAGACTCTGTGTAGGGACTGTCTTCTCTGCTAGTCAGGATGCTTCAGTGTTCCCTCTCTCTCTCTCCTCAGAGTGTTTATCTGGTGCTTTCTAGGGGAAAGGATGAACTGTGCAGTGGATTGGTGAATGAGGGGATGGGTGAATGGGTAGTGTGCAGCCCAGGCCTCTTAGTTCATTTCCTGTGGGAACCCAAGCATCACTCATCAGAGCAGAGGACACCAGAGGTTTTTGTGACTTGAAAGTCCTGGGCCCTTCTGTGTGAAAGGGTCTATTGGCTGTCCTCAGCTCAGAGAGCACATTCCCTGAGTGAAGGTGTGGGACTCTGCCTGCTTGGTTCTTAGTTAGGTTATTTGATAAGAAGAACATGAGTCCCAGGGTGATATAAATGGTTAATGTGCTCAGCTGCTAACTGAAAGGTTGGAGGCTTGAATCTACTCAGATGCACTTCAGAAGAAAGGCCTGGCAATTTATTCCAAAAAGTCAGCCATTAAAAACACTAGGGAGCAAAGTCCTACTCTGACACACAGTGCATCACCATGAGTCAGAGTTGTCTCAACAGCAATGGTGAAAAGAATGGTGAGATCAGGAGAGAGCTTGCAAAACTGTGAGACAGATAGTACAGTGCACCTTCTTCCCACCCACTGCCTGCCTTCTCTTTGGTCCTGTATCAGCCACACCACTCTCACACTCTCTGTGCCCACAGTGCTGTGGTCAGAAGGGAAAGAATATTCCAGATAGGAATACTGGCCTAGCCAAGCCTCAGAGGCAGCATGAACACATGTGTTAAGGGATCTGGCTTATGGGATGGTTGCCCTTCAACAGGTGGTCATGGCTTAAACCAATGGCACACAATTTTTACTCCTGCATTCCCTAATAATATTTTGAAAAATGATGCACCTCCTTGTACACTCTTAAATGGATAACTAAATGTTTTTCATCTCAAATTTAAATAGCAATTATAAGGGGTGCAATTCTGGCATGTTGTAAATTTTACAATTGTTCAAGAAAACTATACCATAACACTTTGAAATGTATCCAGTGGAATCTAAATACCATAGCAACTTGATAGCCAACATCATCTGTTTTAACAAATACAAGAACAGGAGTTCCGGCAAGATGGCGGACTAGGCAGAAGGACTGCACAGACCCTCTTCAGCAAAGAAAAGGGAAACCAATTAACAGACACAGAAGATAATCTTGGACCCCTGAGCCTTGAAGGGAAGGATACAAAAGTGGACTAAACTCCAACTAACAGAAGAATTTGTGTGAAAATACCAAAAAAGGAGACACACAGAGCTGCAGCCTGGCAGCGGCCTGAGCAACCCTGACGGCACAGATGACAGGGCTTGGAGATTCCCGAGTGGTTGTACGACCTAAGAATTAACCCAAAAATCACCCTGCTAGCGAGGGACTGCACAGAAGACTGTGCACGGTGGCTAGGGAACAAATGGAGAAGGTGAAGAGAAAGGTGGGCTGAGCTGTGGACTTTTGGCAATCCGGAGGGCACCGCCATTTTGTAGATTTAAAAAGTGGCTTGACTATTTTGGACATTCAAAGAGACAGCACTCTCGCAGATTCCTGTGGTGGTAGGGCTTAAGAACTAACCTAAATATCACCCTGCTAGCCAGGGACTGCATGGAGGACTGTGCACGGTAGCTGGGGAACAAACGGAGAAGGTGAAGAGAAGGTGGGCTGAGCTGTGGACTTTTGCTGGTCCAGAGGGCGCCGCCATTTTGTAGGTTTAAAAAGCGGCTTGACTATTTTGGATATTCAAAGAGACAGTGCTCTCACAGATTTCTGGGGCTTAAGAACACGTTCTGCTTTCCAGCAACCCCAAGGACACTCGGGGCCTGCGAGACTGAAAAGGTACGACATTCTTCTTGTTAGTACACCCTACACCCGCTTGGTGAATGGAGGTGTGGCCATCCACACTCCCACCTACCTTCTGGTCCCACAGGAACTCCATCACAGTCTGTGTGCTCAGACAGAGCCTGGGTGCCCTACCCAGTCCCCCACTGATATTTTCTTTTTCTTTTTCTTTTTCACTTTCTTTTTCCCAGTGATAAGTTTGCTTGTATTTGTCCGTTTCAAACCAACAATATTATTAATACTTTTGTCCTTTTTATTATTATTCTTAATCTTCCCCTACCAGGTCCTAGTTTTCAGCATTTTTTTTTTCTTTTCCCTGTACCTGGTTGAAATTCTGCCCCCACTCCCCAATTTAAGGTTATTTTTTTTTCCTTTTCCCCCCCTTTTTTTTCTCATGACTAACCCAATTCCTTGTTTTTCTTTTGTATTCTTCCTGTTTTTTTCTTCATTTATTATTCTCCTTCCCTACTTTTTTTTT
>NW_006921711.1:3888603-3893120 GCF_000298275.1 Orycteropus afer afer | reverse complement strand
AATCTGCAAAACACTGCATAACATGGATGAACTTGGAGGCCACTATGCTGAGTGAAATAAGTCAATCACAAAAGAACAAATATCGTATTAGTCCATTATTACATAATAGTCAAGGAACTGTTTATCTGTGGAAGGTCATTTCCTTTGTTGGTTACCAGGGGTGGGAGGAGAGGGGAGGGAATACTGTTAGATAGATAGAGATAAGTTTTGATTTGGGAGAAGAAAGGGGCAATGTACCAAATATGAGTGATCAATATAGTGGCATTGAGGAAGAGAAAGATAAAGAGAGTTACGTGGGAAGTATAGACAACAAAGATGAACACTTTTGCGCATATAGTACGGCATGGTCAGTGAAGGCAAACACAGGTATATGGGTCGATTGATGGGTGGACAGGCTGAAATATTGGGTATATATATGAAGTGGAGAGTGCACCCAAGAACATGTATAGGGTTGGCAGAAAGTGGTCCATTATGGGTTCATAACTCAGATTATGTGTATGATCTGAGTTCCCAGGTGTATAATGGGGCTGACAAGGAGCAAGGTTGTAGTCACTGCTTGGTCACAGCCAGCTACCCAGAGGGACCGAGCAGTTGAACCTCTGGGCTTGAGACCATGGTTTCAGGGGACATCAAGCTCAATTGGCATAACATACTACACAAAACACTGTTCCACCTCCTACTGTAATGAGTAGCAACTGAGATCTTAAAAGCTTACAAGCTGCCATCTAGATGCAACGATGGGTCTCTCCTCATCCAGAGCCGAGAAGAATGAAGAAAACCAAAAATTCAAGGAAACAATTAGTCCTAGTGGCTAGTACACCTTCCGATCTGCAGCCTATACGACTATGAGACCAAAAGAAATAGATGGTGCTTGGCTACTACTGTCAACCACTTGGAAGAGGATCTTTGTAGGAGATCCTGGATAGACAGGGAGAACAATGTGGAACAAAACTCAAAATCATTTGGAAAAAAAAAAAGCAGGGAACAGGTTTGCTGTCCTGATGGAGCCTAGTGGAACCACTGAGACTATGGCCCGTAGCTGCCCTTCAGGTCTGGAATTGAACACACACCTGTGGCTTCCAGCCAAACAATAGACAGGCATATCACTTGAGCATTTACCTGAGGTAGATACACTCCTTGGAGAGAACAAGCATGAGAGTAAGAAGGGCTGCTCAGGCACAGGGAGACAGCTCAGGAGGTAGGAGTGCATGGAGGGATGGACACAGGGGAGAGGTATCTATTGGGAGGAAAGTGGGAGGGGAGATGCTTCATTGTGCTAGATTGCCATCAATGTCATGAGACAAACTGTATGTGAACTGCTATATGGAAAGTGTATTTGCTCTGTAAATTTTCACCCAAATCACAATAAAAAAATAAAAAATAAATCAATTGAGTTCTTCTACCTTAATGAAGACACAAATCACAATAAAAAAAAAAATCAGTTGAGTTCTTCTACATTAACAAAGACTACTCTGAAAAATAAATCATGAAAACGATACCATTTACAATAGCCCCCAAATTGATAAAATACCTAGGAATTAATCTAAACAGGGACATAAAAGACTTATACAATGAAAATTATAGAACACTACTACAAGAGACTAAAAGATTCCTACAAAAATGGAAAGGCATGCCATGCTCATGGACTGTTGTTGTTGTTGTCAGTACCATTGAGTCAGCTCCAAATCCTAGCAACCCTATGTACAGCAGAACAAAATATTGTCCAGTCATGCACCATTCTCACAATCCTTGCTGTGCTTGAGCCCATCGTTGCAGCCACTGTGTCAGTCCATCTTGTTGAGGATCTTCCCCTTTTTCACTGACCCTCCACTTTACCAAGCATGATATCCTTCTCCAGGGAATGGTCCTTTCTGACAATATTACCAAAGTAGGTGAGATGAATCTGGCCATTCTCACTTCCAAGGAGCATTCTGGCTGAACTTCTTCCAGGAAAGATTTGTTCATTCTTCTGGCAGTCCATGGTATTTTCAGTATTCTTCACCAACACCGCAATTCAAAAGCATCAACTCTTCTTCAGTCTTCCTTATTCATTGTCCAGCTTTCACATGCATATGAGGCCATCAAAAATACCATGGCTTGGGTTAGGTGCTCCTCAGTCTTCAAAGTGACATCTTTACTCTTCAACATTTTAAAAAGGTCTTTTATACCAGTTTTGCCCAGTGCAATAGATTATCTGATTTCTTGACTGCTGCTTCCAAAGAATACCAGAAAGATGTTTACTTGTGTTTTATTGACTGCAAAAGCATTCAACTATGTGCATCATAACAAATTATGGATAACATTGAGAAGAATGGGAATTCCAGAATACTTAATTGTGCTCATGAAGAACCTGGACATAGACTGGGAGGCTGTCATTTGTGCAGAACAAGGGAATACTCCATGTATCCTTTCACTATACTTGTTCAGTCTGTATGCTGCGCAAATAATCCAAGAAACTGGACTATATGAAGAAAAACGTAGCATCAGGATTTGAGGAAGACTCACTAACAACCTGCGATATATAAACGACACAGCCTTGCTTGCTGAAAGTGAAGATGACTTGAAGCACTTACTAATGAAGATTAAAAACTACAGTCTGCAGTATGCTCATGGATTGGAAGACTTAATATAGTGAAAATATCAATTCTACTTAAAGCAATCTATAGATACAGTGCAATCCCTATATTAATCCCAACAACATTTTTCACTGAAATAGAAAAACTACTGATCAACTTTATACAAAAAGAAAAAAAAAATAGCCAAAACAATATTTAAATTAATTTATTATTTATTTATATTGTTAATTTATTCTTTTCTGACAAAGCAAGAGGCCTCACACTCCCTGATATCAAGGCATACTATACAACTAATGTAAACAAACAGCCTAGTATTGGTTCAACAATGGACAAATACACCAGTGGAGTAGAATTGAGAACTCAGAATTAAATGAGCCAACTGTGGAGAGTTGATTTTTGACAAAGGGTCAAACTCCATTCAGTGGGTCAGAGTCAGTCTCTTTAATAAATGGTGGTGGCAAAACTGAATATTCACATGTAGAAAAATGAAACAAGACCCATACCTCACACCATACAAAGACTAACTCAAAACGGATGGAAGACCTAAACATTAAACCCAGAACAATAAAAGTCCTGAAAGAAAACATAGAGACAAAACGGTAGGAATCTTTTGTAAAAATAGCTTAAGAAATATTACAACAAATGCATGGTTAGAAGAAGATGAAATAGATAAATGGGACCTCATAGAAAAACATAATACAATGAAATATTACATTTCCATAAAGAACAATGATGAGTCCATGAAACATACCATAACATGGATGGACCTGGAGTACATAATGCTAAGTGAAATAACTCAGGCCTATAAGAAGACAAAAAAAAAAAAAAAAAATCACTGCAGTCGAGTAGGATCCGATTCATAGCGACCCCTCCTTGGGTTTCCAAGGCAGGATCACTACAGAAGTAGATTGCCCAGTCTCCCTTCTGAGGAGTGGCTGGTGAGTTTGAACTGCCAGCCTTCTGATTAACAGTCAAATGCCTTAGGCACTATGCTACCAGAGCTCCGAAAAGACAAGAACGTTTATATAGACCAATGTTCATTGATGGTTACCAGGGAGAGGAGGGAGGGGAGGACACTTTTGATTTTAGACATTAGTTATTTATTTATTTTTGGTGATAGGAAAAGTGAGACCAAATGTGGATATAATGAGCACATGACAACCAGAGTAAAAACTAATATTTGAGCACATGTAAATAGGTATAGGCATCTTGGTATACAGGTGGCAAAGGGGTAGGTACAGATGTGTACATGGGTGAGAACAGAGAGAAGTACCTATAGGTATGTTAAATACAAATATGTGGGTGCAAGCTCATATATTCATTGAAAACACAAATATGGATATTCTACAGACATAACCAAACACCTTCCAAGATTGGTTTTCTGGGTTCAAAAACTTAGGATCATAGTCTCATGGGACAACTCAATCAGTTGATATACCATAGTTACAAAAATCATGATCTGCATCCTAGTGAAGTAGTGTCTAGGGTCTTAAAAGCTTATGAGCACCATCTAAGGCACAACTATGGGTCTCTACTCACCAGAAGAAAAATAATAAGAAGGTAACCAAAAACCCAGCGAAGAAACAAATCTATATGAGTTTCAACCTTGCCTGTCTTGAAACCAGAAAAACCAGGTGGTACCTGGTTGCTACCACTGACCATTCTGACTGGGTTCACACTAGATGGTCCTGGATAGAATGAGAGAGTAATATGGAGCAGAACTCAAATTCTTATTTTTAAAAAAGAAAAAAATAGATAAACTGGAACAGTACCAAACAGTGTTTCTTTGCTATTCATAAGGTTTTCCCTGGCCAAATTCTTTCAGAAGTGGATGGCCTCTTCCTTCTTCCTAGTCTGTCTGTCTATAAACTGGGCTGTTACCTGTGCACCAGGTGCATCTCGCTGGGTTTTAAACACCAGAGGCTCAGCCTCAAAACTCAC
>NW_006921711.1:3852248-3888356 GCF_000298275.1 Orycteropus afer afer | reverse complement strand
TTTTATCCCCTTTCTCCTGCTCTTCTGGCCTGCTACTCTGGGCAGGCCTGAGTTTCCCCTCCTCACCTAATCCCTTCGGCTGATTGCTCTTCTCTCTGGCTTCCTGGATTTTTCTCCTTTCTCCTGCTCTTCCGGCCTGCTACTCTGGGCGTCCCTGCGTTGTCTCTCCTCACCTGTAACCCTGGGGCTGGCTCTGGGGAGGAGCCGGCGAGATGCTGACAGGGGTCTCCTCTTCGGCGCCGGGAAAGCCAAGACAGAACCCCCTTCCTGTTCTCTCGCCATGCCCACCTAGCACTGAGGGATCCGAGGCATGGTCTGTGCAGGAGGTTTTAACCCAGGAACTAGGGACACTGCGCTGCTGTAGTTGTCGATGTCTTCGTCTCCCGCTGCAACCACCGCTAACGCCGCGGGGTTGGGAGCACAGTAGAGAACAGAGGACTTCCTGATACTGTCACCCTGAGACACTTTTTATACCTAGAACCAAGACTATCCTTTGAGATCACCTTTTAGCAAAATAGTAGAGTGGAGCACAAAATAAAGGATATTATCTGAAAGACTGGTGCTCCACTTAACAAACATCAATGTGAGACAAAAGGTCAACACAAGCAAAGATGAGAAGATAAGGGGGCAAAGAAAAGAGAATTCTGGAAAGGGGACAAACAACATAGAGAATGTTGACACATTGCGATGAATGTAACTGAACAATTTGTTCAGAAATTGTCAAATGAGAACCTAACTTGCTGTGTAAACTATAACCAGAAACTTAATAAAATATTAAAAAAAAATCTCCTGTGATCATAAGTTTTGAGTGTTAAAACACACAAAAAAACACACATACATACAATTTCTGGATTTCATTAAAATAAGTGTTTTATATAATTGATCAAAATACCATAAATAAAATTTTCATAAATAATTATCTAAGGAAAAATACAGTATCACTGGAAATGCATCTTCTAATGACATGGAAGGGCTTTCTTTTTTTCCATTTATTCCTCTATCCAGCAATGAATAGTCTTATTGTTAGAATGAGACAATTTTCTGGTCCTATGAGATCCTGAGCCAGCCAGGCTTTATTTTTCCTAGCCTATATTATAACTCAGGAGCTCTGGTAGTGCTATGGTTAAAGCATTGGGCTGCTAACCTAAAGATTGGAAGTTTGAACACACCTGTGGAAGAAAGATGGAGCAAGCTGCTTCTGTGAAGGTGTACAGCCTTGGAAACACTACAGGACAGTTCTACTATGTCCTAAAGGGTCACTATGAGTCAGAAAGAGAGTGCTGGTGGCGTAGAGCCTAAGGCATTTGACTGCTAACCAGAAGGCTGGTGGTTCAAACCCACCAGCCATTCCTCAGAAGGAAGGTTGGGCAATCTACTTCCATAGTGATTGTTGTTATTGTTGTTGTTGTTATGTGCCATCGAGTCAGACCTGACTCATAGTGACCGCTCCTTGGGTTTCTGAGGCAGTATCACTACAGAAGTAGATTGCCCAACCTTTCTTCCAAAGAGTGGCTGGTGGGTTTGGACCATCAGCCTTCTGGTTAGCAGTCAAGTGCCTTAGGCACTATGCTACCAGAGCTCCCTCCATAGTGATACTGCCTCAGAAACCCAAGGAGGGATCATCACTTTGAGTTGGATATGACTAGATGGCAAACACAACAAGAACAACGAGTCAGAATTGACTCGATGGCATTGGGTTTGATTTTTAGTTTATATTTGGAGCTCTGAAAAATGTAGGGGAGAAACAAAAAACAAAAGCTGGTAGTAATGAAAATGATTCTTGCTCAAGGGAATGGGGACAGGAAAGATGGCAGCTGGAAACCTGCAGTGAGAACCTGCAGGGAGAAAGAGTTTCCAAAAACAAACCTTACAAACTACTTTTCCCCTAACGATAGCTTTTTTAGGACTGGCCCCAGGCCTAGTGGAATTCTTAATTTTTTCCAGCATCTTGACTATCATTCTTAAATGATCTGCAGCATCTTAATGTAACCTAAGCATTTCCCAAGGTGTAGAAGAAGAAAATAATGGTCCCTGGAATTTTGGTCTTTTAATCACAGCTCCAGACTGATTCTGGGAAATGAGACACACCATCTGCAAAAGGCTTCTGGAGGAAACAGGGTGGGTTATGGGGTGGGTGGAGTTGTCAGGGAGAAGAATATGTCCCCAGATCCAGTAGAACAGTCTAGTGTGCAGTCCCCCTCAGTTGAGCAGACACTTTGAGGAGAAAACCATTTCATGGTGTCTTCACCAAGCCTAGATATTTTAACTTGATTTCCAGGTCTGTCCTGGTCCCTCTTTTCCTTGATTTATTTTCTGTTTTGGCTGTTGTAAGTGGAAAATCTGTTCCCTTTTCAAACAAGCATCTTTGGAAAAGATAGGACAGGAGAAAGTTCTCATTTCGGGCCTCAACTCTAGATCTCCAGAAAAGAAGCTGCTTCTTCCACTCCTACGACTCTGGCTAGTCCTCTTGTAGCCCGAGGATTGGTGGAGGGAGGATGGGCCTTATTCTCAAAGATACATATAGGTGGCAAGTTCTACTTTCTTAATAAAATCCTCACTGGCCCCCCACCCCACTGTCCTATCTGTCTTCTCTGAATTTTTACCTCACTCACTATTCCTGTCATTTTTATGCTTAATGCTGAACTTGGGTGAATTATATGGATCACGTTGCTAGCTCTCATCAAATTGGCCTCTGACTCACAGTGACCTCACGCACAATGTGAGCAAGCTCTTGTGAACCATTGGCTAGCTTTCCAAAAGTAGATTGCCAGGTTTTTCTTCCTTGTCTGTCTTAGTCTGGAAACTCCATTGAAACCTGTTCAGCATCGTAGCAATAAGCAATCCTCCACTGATGGATGGGTGGTGGCTGCAGTGTGCATTGGCCAAGAATCAAATCCAAGTCTCTTGCATGGAAGGCAAGAATTCTACCCCTGAACCACTGCTAACACAAATATGGATCATACACGTCTCCAATATAGAATTCTTGCCTCTCCAGCTATAAACTCCTTAATAGCAAGGACTCTACTCTGGCTTCCTTATTGTTTACCACAGTCCTTAGCATGAGACTGGACTCATGGTAGGAGTTTAGCAATTACTTGCGTTGACCTGAATTCAAACTTTCACCTAGCCACTGCCAATAATACAGCATGTTTTTCATTTCTGAGGTTAGGTAAAGAACGCTTTGAGGTTAGATGGAAAACGCTTTGGAGGTAGTCAGACTCTGAGATCCCCAGATGCCCTGTAATAATTCCATAGGAAATAGTCTAGCTCCCCAGAGCATTGCCTACAAAACTCCCATGCAGGGGCCTGGTACTGGGAAATTTCCCTACTCCTTATGGGAAGAGTTGTTCAACCTAGGTATGTCCTTCCACTTGCAAAACAACTCATTGTACTTGGCCATCCTGGATTAGCATTATTCTTCCCCACTTCCCCTGTCCCTCTCTCTTTTCAAATGAAGGTTAACTTACTTCTTACTCTCTGGCCACCCCCCACTCCCACTCCTGTGCCTTCTCAGGATTTTAGAAAAAGCACAGTAATAAACATTACCAAGCATCATCTTCCCTTTCTTTCAAGAAGGTCTTTCCAAGCTTCCCTTTTCCAGAAAATCTTTCCTGACTAGGTAGATGAAAGATTTTCCTTTTCTTTTTTGTAAATTACTCTGGTCTGCTCAAAAAGCCACAAATACTGAGCTTAGTCTATAATACCAGTTACCAGTTGCTGTTGAGTTGATTCTGACTCATGGTGACCCCATATGTTGCAGACTAGAACATCTCCATAGGGTTTTCAAGTCTGTGACCTTTGGAAGCACATCACGAGGTCTTTCTTCTGAGGTGTCTCTAGATGGGTTTGAGCCACCAACCTTTTGATTAGTAGTTGCACTCTTTATTTATGTCACTCAGAGACTCCTCTGAAATGCACTTGTTGTTCCATAGATGACGACACTGATTCATTTAATTCCACTTTAGTCTGGGTATAGGTCTTGAACTTTCCTCTTGGTTCTCTGAGTATGTGCTTCTCCATATTAGGCTAAGTGCGGGTGATGCTCTCAGAATGGACTCTCTGAAACTAAGGCATCTGCAGAGTTTACTTTTTATGTCTCCTTTTCCTCTTCTGTGCCCTGGGCAATCTCTGTGCTCCCTTTCTTTTTCTCTTTTCTATTCAGACTCCTGAGAGGAGCTGAATCAAGAACCAAATACACTGGTTACTTGTAAGAGCAGGGAAGGGAGAGAGAGGCCTGATCAAATCAATTGAGAAAACTCATGGAGCAATATGCAAAACTGAATGGGGGTAATAGTAGGAACACTTTATGGCAAAGGACCTCCCTGTTATCTCAGAAGCTCACCTATATATCTAAATATTCTTTTAGATGCTTTCCCAAGTTGAACTGCCTTGGGCTCATTCAGAGTACACGAGCAAGTCTGGAGGATTTTAACTAATTGTCTTATAATTGGATCAGCCAGAAACCAGTTTTATAATCAGATCAGCCAGAAAAGTTTGGAGCTGAAAGGAAGGTTAGAGATCCCCTAACCTGAGCCTCACTTTACTAATGAAGAAAATGAAGCCCTGACAAGAATGATGGATGGCCCTTCAGTTTGCTAGAGCAGAGCTGGTCCTAGAGCCCTGGCTTCTTGATTCACATCCCAAAGCTTGCTCAAGATTCTTCTTTCCCCTGTTTTCATGGCTATACTTGTTTATTTTTCTATATTGTGGTGGTTATGTTTTTGTGTCAACTTGGCTGGGCCTGGTTGAGTGGCTGGGCAGCTGGTAGTAGTTATTTCCCATGATGAGACTGACAATCAACTCCATGGTGGGATCTACTACAAGCAGCTGAGCCTTTGGGATATGGTCTGCTTCCTGTATACAAGGAGAAGCCTTGGGAATGATCTCATTCCTATGGCACGCTTGGACCCTGCATGTAGCCGTGTCATTGCTCAGCAGCCTGCTATGCTCTGCCAACCTTGGGACTTACAATGAACTTCAGTTAATGGCCTGCCATGTGGTTTGGTAACATCAGGACTGTGCCTTTTTACTTGTCAACCTTGGGACTTCTCAGCCTCAGCAGCCAGCAGCTGTCTGAGTGAAGAAACACCTCTAGCTCCAGTGAGCCAGAGCAGGAGGCAGAGCTGGACCTCAAGGTTGAGGGGCTTTCACCCAGCCCCTAGAGCCTTGGCACTTTGAACTTGGACTTAAAGCCTCCAAATTGTAAGAATAAACTCCCGTTTGTTAAGGGCATTTGTGGTATATTCTTGTCAGAGCGGCACTAGGTAACCAGAATATATATAAACTTTAGAATCAGCTTTTCTAGTTCCACCAAAAAAGTCCTGCAGAGATCTTTTTTGTAGTACTGTTAGATTTATAAATTAACTGAGTAGAGAATTGCATTTTTATGATAAGGAATCTTACTGTTCAAGCATGCTTTTTGAGTCTCCATTTGTGTCCCTAACCCATTGCCGATGAGTCAATTTCAACTCACAGTGACTCCATAGGGCAGAGGAAGCACTGCCCCATAAAGCTTCCAAGACTGTAAATCTATATTGAAGCAGACTGCTGCATCTTTCTACCACATAGTGTCCCTTAGGAGTACTTTAGAGTTTTCTTTGTACCTTTCTTGCACAGTTTTAAGGGTTATTCCCAGCTATATTATACTTTATTTTCTATTGAAAATGACTACATCTTCCACTACATCTTCTAACTGCTTGATATTTTTATGTATAAAGGATATTATTTACTATATATTAATTTTGTAACTGCTTTACTTTATTACTGAATTCTCCTGTTTGCAACAATTTTTCAGTAGGTTATTCTGAGTTTTCAAGATTTACAGTCATGTCATCTATAAATCATGATAATTTTGCTTCTCCCTTTCCAAATTTTACATCTCAAATTTCTTTCTCATGACTAACTGTATTGGCTAGCATCTCCAAAGTAATATAAAATAGTAATGATAATGAGAACCCTTTACTTTTTTTGAGTACATGGGACTGCTTTTAATGTTTTCCTTTTAAGCATGAAGCTGACATTGGGGCAAGATCTATTTTATCATGTCAAGGAAGGATCCATCTATTCCTCTTTTATCAAGAATTCTCTTTAATAAATGAATGTTGAATGTTACTCAAATATCTTTTCAGTATATGGAGATAATCAAGTAATTTTTCTCCTTTCAATATGTTTAACTCTATTAATGTGTTTCCTAATATTAAACCATCCTTGCTGTCTTAGTTATTTGGGTAGCTATAACAGAAATACCACAAGTGAGAGGCTTTAACAAACAGAAGTTTATTTTCTCATAGTTTAGGAGGTTAGAAGTTCAAATTCAGGGCCTCAGCTCTAGGGGAAGGCTTTCCTTCTCTGTGGACTCTGGAGGAAGATTCCTTCTCTTCTCAGCTTCTATTTTTTTCTTTCCTTGGTGATCTTCATGTGTGTGGCATTTATCTCTCACATCTTTGTTTGCTTAATCTGCTTTTTTATATTTCAAAAGAGATTGATTTAAAACACATTCTACACCAATACTGCCTCATTAACATAGCAAAGAAAACCCTATTCCCCAAATTTTAATTATTATTGTCTTTTATTCTCAATATCTTTATGAATCTTATCTTTGTTTGTCTTTAAGAGTTATAAAAATTACATTTAAACTTACAGATGTATTTTAATATGTACATATATACATACATGGAGGAAAAATTGAAGTTGTTACAGATTTCAGTTTACTTGGATCCATAACCAATGCCTATGGCAGCAGCAGTCAAGAAACAAGATGTATTGCACTGATAAACTTGCTGCAAAAGATCTTTCTAAAGTGTTTAAGAGCGAAGATGTCACATTGAAAGCCAAAGTGCACCTGACCTAAAACAAAAACACAAAAAACTAAACTCACTGCCATCGAGTCAGATCTGACTCATAGTGACCCCTCCTTGGGCTTCCAATGTGCTATCACTATGGAAGTAGATTGCCCAAACTTCCTTCTGAGGAGTGGCTGGTGGGTTTGAACTGCCTGTCTTCTGGTTAGGAGTCAAATGCCTGACCTAAAGCATGGTATTTTCAATTGCCTCATATACACATGAAAGATAGACAAAGAATAAGGAAGACTGAAGAAGAGTTGATGCTTTTGAATTGATGAAGAATACTGAAAATGCCATGGACTGCCAGAAGAAACAAATCTGTCCAGGAAGGAGTGCAGCCGGAATGTTCCTTGAAAGTGAGAATGGCCTGACTTTGTCTCACCTACTTTGGTCATAATGTCAGAAGGGACCATTCCCTAGAGAAGGGTATCGTGCTTGTTAAAGTGGAGGGTAAGCAGAAAAGGGGTAGACCCTGAACAAAATGGATTGACACAGGACTTCTGCTAAGATGGTGGAATAGACAGACAAGCTACACAGACCCTCTTCAACAAAGAAAAGAGAAACCAGTTAACACAGTTACAGAAGATAATTCTGGAGCCTGGAGCTTTGAAAGGAAGGATACAGAAGTGGATTAAACACCAAAAAGTAGTAGAATCTGAATGAAAACAGTGAATACGAGACAAATGGAGCTGCAGACTGTCAGCTATCCTGATGGCACAGACAGTTTGAATATTTCCAAGTGGTATTAAGCCCTGAGAATTAACCTAAAAATTGGCACTGCTTGCCCAGGGCTGTGTGGATGACTGCACTGGTGGCTTATGACTAAAAGGGAAACAGCAAAGAAAGAGACAGACTGAGCTATGGACTTTCAGCTCTCAGGAGGGCACAGCCATTATGAATGTTTAAAAGTGGCAGCCATTTAGGATATTTAAAGCAACAGTGTTCTTATTTACATTCCAGGGACCTAAGAATAGGCTTTGCTTGCCAGAGACAGCACAGACATACAGGAGGCTGACGACTGGAAAGGAGACAGGTGGTGAGTGCATAAGTGCTGCCAAATAGCAGAGGAGCACAGGACCCTGCTTACTCAGATACATCCAAACAAAACAAAGACAATGAAAATACTGAGGGACTCACTCCAACATACAATCACTAGTTAAATATAACACAAAAACAGCACAATGTCTCAGAGACAACAGACCATCATAGTCCACACAAAGAAGCAAGATAAAGTACCAGGAACACGGGACCAGGAAACACACCCAGAACATATCCCAGAGTAAAAAGCAAGATTGGAACTCCCTGATAAGGAATTAAAAAGAATTATATTTAGATACCTTCAATGGATTGTGAGACAGATCAAGAAAAACACTGACAAAATTGAGGAAAACACAGAGAAAACCCTAGAACAATTTCAGAAGGCAATACAAGAACAAAATGCCAAAATAAATGAAAAATTAGAAATGACACAAAATCTACAGACAGAAATCCAGAAGAGTAATACTAAATTTTCAGAAATAGATAACACATTGAATGGGCAAAGGAGTAGAATTGAACTGATGGAAGACAGAATTAGTGAGATTGAAGACAAATACCTGAACACTTCTTTGGAAAGGGATCAATCAGAAAAAGATCAAAATAAAATGAAGAAAGTCTAAAGTTCATGTGGGACACCATCAAGAGGAATAACCTATGTGTAATTGGAATTCCAGAACAGGAAGAGACAAATAAAACCACAGAGAAAATCATTGAAGATTTGTTGGAAGAGAATTTCCCTGGTATGATGAAAGATGAGAATATATCCATTCAAGAAATCCAACAAACCCTGGACAGGATAGACCCCAAAAGAAAATCACCAAGACATATCATCATCAAACTCACCAAAACCAAAGACAAAGAAAGAATCCTGAAAGCAGCATGGGAAAAATGTAAAGTTACCTACAAAGTACAACCAATAAGACTAAGTTCTGATTTCTCAGCAGAAACTGCAGGGAAGAAGGCAATGAGATGGTATAAATAAAACACCGAAAGAAAAACTTTCCAACCAAGAATTATATACCCAGCAAAACTGTCCCTCAAATATGATGGTGAAATTAGGATATTTCCAGATAAGTAGAAATTAAGGGAATTTGTTAAAACCAGACCAACCCTACAAAAGATGCTAAAGGGAGTCCTTTGGACTCAACAACTCAACCAACAACAGCAAATAACAACTGACCATTAAGACACCTGATGACATAACCCAGAAACCAATCCAGTTATGGAAGTATCCAAAGTAAATAAGCCTACAAGATTGTAAACAGGGAACCAGAGACATCAATTGTCAGATGAGGAAAACTACAACCAAAAAGAGGGATAAAAATGTGTAGTTACAGAACTTCTAAATGGTAAGGAAGTCAAGATGATTGCAAAATAAGAACGGACTGTTCTAAACTTGGGAAGAAAATTATTAATTACAGGGTAACTTCAAAGAAAATGATAAACCTTCACATCAAAATAAAAAAGACAACCAGCACAAATATTTAGCAAATACTAAAACAATAGCAACAAAGAAAGTTGTAACATGATTCATAAACAAAAGGAGCTTAGCACAGAAAGTTATATGAAACAAAGAAATCAGAAACACCATGAAAAAACACATAACAAAATGACAGCAACAAATTCATACTTGTCGATAATTACACTGAATGTCAATGGATTAAATGCATCACTAAAGATATGGAGAGTTACAGACTAGATAAGAAAACATAACCCATCAACATGCTGTCTACAAGAGGCACACCTTAGAGACAAAGACAAAAATAGACTAAAAATCAAAGGTTGGAAAAAGATATGTCAAACAAATGGCAATAATAAAAGAGAAGGAGTGGCAATATTAATTTCTGATCAAATTGACTTTAAGACAAAAACCACCATAAAAGACAAGGAAGGACATTATATAATGATTAAAGGATCAATCGAACAAGAAGACATAATAAATATCTATGCACCAATGAAAGAGCCCTGTTTTGGTTACCTAGTGCTGACTAACCACAAATGGTATGGCTTGGACAAACAGGAGTTTATTCTCTTACAGTTTTGAAGGCTTTAAGTCCAAGTTCCAAGTGCTGGGAACTAGGGTTGGGTGAAAGCCCCTTGACTTTGGTTTCAGCTCTGCCTTTGGCTCCCAACCCACTGAAGCTAGAGGCTTTCTTTACTCAGGCAGCTGTTGGCTGCTGAAGCTGACAAACCCAAGGTTGACAAGTAAAAAGGCACAGTCCCGATGTTACCAAACCACACAGCAGGCCATTAATTCAAGACCATTGAAAGTCCCAAGATCAGCAGAGCATGGCAGGCTGCTGAACAACAATTCAGCTACATGCAGGGTTCAAGTGTGCCATAAGCTAGAGACCATTTCCAAAGCTGCTGCTTATATATGGGAAGCAGACCACATCCCTAAAGCAGCTACTCAGCCTTGTGGTAGATTCCACCACCAAGTTGATTGCCAGTCTCATCATGGGAAATAACTACCACCAGCTGCCCAGCCATTCAACCAAGCCCAGCCAAGTTGACACACCACCTTAGCTACCACGAGCCACAGAATAATAAATCAGACTTTAACAGAATTAAAAAGACAAATAGATGACTCCACAGTCATCGTACCAAAAACCCAAACCAAACTCACTGCTGTTGAGTTGATTTCAACCCATAGTGACCCCTCCTCAGGTTTTCAAGGCAGTATCTCTACGGAAGTTGATTGCCCAGTCTTCCTTCTGAGGAGTGGCTGGTGGGTTTGAACTGCCAGGCTTCTGGTTTTAATACACCACTTTCAAAGAAAGATAGAACAACTGGAAAGAAATTCAACAAAGACACAGAAGAACTAAACAATACAATCCACCAACTTGACCTTACAAACATCTACAGAGCACTTCACCCAACAGATGGCACAATATACATTCTTTTCCAGTGCACATGGAACATTCTCCAGGATAGACCATATGTTAGACCACAAAGCAAAGGTCAATAAATTTAAAAATATTGACATACTCCAAAGCATCTTCTCAGATCACCATGCTATAAAATTAGAAATCAATAATAGGAAGATCTACAGAAAAAGAGCAAACACATGGAAACTGAATAACATCCTCCTTGAAAATGACTGGGTAATAGAAGAAACAAAAAATGAAATTAGAAAATTCCTTGAATAAAATGAGAATGAAAACACAACATACCAAAATCTTTGGAATACAACAAAAGCAGCGAACAGAGGGCAATTTATAGCAATAAATGCAGACATCAAAAAAGAAGAAAGAGCCAAAATCAACACCTTACCCTAACATTTCCAACAATTGGAAAAAGAACAGCAAAAACAAAAGTTCACCAGAAGAAAAGAAATAATAGAGATATGAGCAGAAATAAAAGAAACAGAAAATAGACAATAGAAAAAAATCAACAAGACTAGAAGTTGGTTTTTTGAAAAGATTGATAAAATTGACAAGCCACTGGCAAATTTAACAAAGGAAAAGAGGGAGAGAATACAAATACATGAATAAGAAACTAATTGGGCGATGTCAAAACAGAACCAACAGAAATTAAAAAGATATCAGGATGCTGTGAAGAGCTATATACTCCAACAAATTTGAAAATCTAGAAGAAATGGACAGATTTCTAGAAACATACTACTTACCTAAACTAACACAGACTGAGGTGAAAATTTTGAACAGACCCATAACAAAAGAAGAAATTGAGCAGGTCATAAAAAAATTACCACCACCAACAACAAAAAAGCCCTGGCCTAGACAGTTTCACTGGAAAATTCTATCAAACGTTCAGAGAAGAACTGACACCAGTCCTACTCAAACTATTCCAAAACACACACAAGGATGGAATCCTCTGAAATTCGTTTTATGAAGCAAGCATAACCTTGATACTAAAACCAGGTAAAGACATCACTAAAAAGGAAACTATAGACCATTATCCCTCATGAATATAGATGCAAAAATCTTCAACAAAATCCTAGCTAATAGACTCCAACAACATATCAAAAAAGTAATACATTATGACCAAGTAGGGTTCATACCAGGTATGCAAGGATGGTTCAACATTAGAAAAATAATCAACATCATCCACCACATAAATAAAACAAAGGAAAAGAACCACATGATCATATCAATCGATGCAGAAAAGACATTTGATAAAATCCAACATCCATTCCCGATACAAACTGTCAGGAAAATGGAAATCCCTAAACATAATAAAGGGCATATATGCAAAACCAACAGCCAACATTATTCTCAATGGAGAGGGACAGAAACCATTCCCTTTGCAAATGGGAACCAGACAAGGTTGGCCTCTATCACTACTTCTATTCAACATTGTATTGGGAGTCCTGGGCAGGGCAACAAGGTAAGAAAGGGAAATCAAAGGCATCCATACTGGTAAGAAAGAAGTAAAACTATCCCTATTTGCTGATGATATGATCCTATGAGTAGAAAACCCTAGAGACTCAGCAAGAAAACTACTGGAACTAATTGAGAGATTTAGCATCATGGCAGAATACAAGATCAACATCCAAAAATCAGTTGGATTTCTCTACACTTGCAAAGAGATTGCTGAAAAGGAAATAAGGAGATCAATACCATTTACTGTTGTTGTTGTTGTTTGCCATTTACAGTAGCCACCCAAAAAATAAAATACTTTAGAATAAATCACACTAGGGACACAAAAGACATAGAAACTGCAAAACACTACAAGAAACCATAAGAAATCTACATAAATGGAAGAACATACCATGCTTATGGCTAGGAAGACTGAACATTGTGAAAATGTCAGTACTACCAAAAGCAATCTATACATTCAATGCCATCTCAATCCAGATCCCATCAACATTCTTTAAGGATATGGAAAAACCAATCATTAATTTTATATGGAGAGGAAAGAGACCTTGGATAACCAAAGCACTGTTGAAGAAGAAGAACAAAGTAGGAGGTCTCACACTGCTGGATCTCAAAACCTACCATACAGCCACAGTAGTCAAAACAACTTGGTACTGGTACAATGATAGACACATAGACCAGTGGAACAGAATTGAGAACTCAGAAATAGATCCATTGACTTATGGCCAGCTGATTTTTGACAAAGGGCTGAAATCCATTACATGGGGAAGAGATGGTCTCTTTAACAAATGGTGCTGGCAAAGCTGGATATCCTTTTGCAGCAAAATGAAACAATATCTACCTCACACCATATGCAGAAACTAACTCCAGATAGATCAAAGACTTAAATGTGAAACCTAAAACTATAAAATTCCTCAAGGAAAAACTAGGGGCAAATTTAGGGGCCCTAATTTATGGCATAAATAGACCATCAAGCATAACCCAAAATCCACAAATGGCAGAAGATAAACTAGATGAATAAACCAAAACCAAACTCACTGCCATGGAGTTGGATCCAACTCATCACGATCCCTCCTTGGGTTTCTGAGGCGGTATCACTACAGAAGTAGATTGCCTAACCTTCCTTCTGAGGAGTGGCTGGTGGTTTGAACTGCCAGCCCTCTGGTTAGCAGTCAAGTGCCTTAGGCACTATGCCACCAGAGAACGATGCAAATCAAAACAGCAATGAGATACCATCTTGCCCCAGCACTAATAGTAAAGTTCAGCAAGACAGAAAATAACAAATTCTGGTGAGGATGTGGAGAGATTGGGACTCTCATGCACTGCTGGTGGGACTGTAAAATGATACAATCACTGTGGAAAGCACTATGGCGATTCCTTAAGAAGCTGGAATTAGAAATACCACTTGATCCAGCAATCCCATTACTAGTGAGAGCCAGGACAAGAACAGATATATGCACACCCATGTTCATCACAGCACTATTTACAATAGGAAAAAGATGGAAACAACCTAGGTGCCCATCAACAGAAGAATGGATCGCCAAACTGTGATACATATACACAATGGGATACTATGGAACACTAAAGAATAATGTTGAATCTGCCAAATACCAATAACATAGATGAACTTGGAGGACATTAAAAAATACACAAACTCACTGCCATTGAGTTGATTCTAACACATAGCAACCCCCTTTGGGTTTCTAAGGAAGTAAAGCTTTATGGAAGTAGATTGTCCTGTCTTCCTTCCATGGAATGGCTGGTGAGTTTTAACCACCAGCCTCTGGTTAGCAGTCAAATGCCTTAGGCACTATGCCACTAGAGCTCCTTTGGAGGACATTATGTTGAGTAAAGTAAGTCAATCACAAAAGGGCAAATTCTGTATTAATTCATTATTGTAAAAAGCCATGGAAAGATTTACATATGAAAGGAAACTTTCTTTGTTGGTTACCAGGGGTGGGAGGGGAGGGGAAGGAACACTGCAAAAAAAAAAAAAAATTAAGAAGATGGATTGACATAGTGGCTGCAATGATCGGTTTAAGCATAGCAAGAGTTGTGAGGGTGGCACATGACTGGGCAGTATTTCATTCTTTGTACATGGGATTGCTGAGTCGGAGACCTTGATGGCACCTACATATATACACCAACAACATACATATATACATTAAAAACAACAACAGAAAAAAAAAAACCTGCAACTCAGAGCCATCATGTCAATTGTGACTCATAAGCAACCCTTAGGACAGAGTAGAACTGCCCCATAGAGTTTCCAAGGCTGTAATCCTTACAGAAGTGAAGTGTCACATCTTTCTCTCACAGAGTGGCTGGTCAGTTAGAACCACTGACCATTCAGTTAACAGCTAAGTGCTTAAGTGCTGTGCCCCAAGGCTCCACATACATGGATACATTAAAAAATGTACAATTCATAAAATTTCTGATGATAAAGAAGAATCGGACAATGTAGGCATTTTGACAGTTATGGTTATAACTCCACTTGTGGAAAGTTCTGGATCATCTGGATTACTCCTGGGAATGGAATGGCTTTTCTAGTCAGAAAATTAGTGAGAGTCGTCTGTATGTGTCTTTTTTTCTTTATATATTTCATAGTAACATCTCAGTGCTTCTCAAATCTGCCTATTGACTTTACCAAAATGATAAGCATTTGGTTCCACGTTTTCAAGCAACAAAAACCCATGATTTAGTTTAGAAAAAGCTAATCCCTTCACTGTAAAATTTTTTGACAACTATTTTCCCTCCTCTTTCTCATTGTTTCTTTCTTCTCAGCATTTCTTTCCTCTTCAAAATTCAAAATTAAAGTCCTGATCTGTCTAGTCTCCTTCTTGGTGATCTATAAGCTATTCCACATCAGTGATATCAAGTTTTAAATTCAGCATTCTTCCCATCTGGATAATTTTCCCACCAATCTCTTTCATTGTATTATCCTGATCAAATACTTGGAGCATGTTCATGTAACTCTTACTATTTTTTCTATGTCCCCTGCATGCATTTTCCTGAGACTTTCTCCCAGGAAAATGCAATGTTCCAGACACACTGAAGAGTATTGTAAGTAATTTTCCCAGAATCTCTGTGATGTTACCATACTTCTATCTGTGGGAGCTATTGCCTGAACAAACAAAACATAAGTTAGTAGTTAGTATGCCTAAACCAAAACAAACAAACCAGCCCAGCGCCAGCCCATCCTTGAGTATTTCCGCAGCTTCAACATTGGTGCTTCCTGCTTCTCTAGTCATACACACATTAGGGAAATCAAATCTGTGTTTGAAATGATGAAGTCAGCCCTGGCTGGCATTAATGTACTTGCGGTAATTCTTCTCCTTGGTGTTCCTTCAGGTTTTGAAAAAGGCTGTGTGCTTTCATTTGAATTGTCAGTAAACTCATAGGGATCTTCTTGTGAATTTGGGTTTCCATCCAAATCATCAACAGCTTCTCTATCTCATGGATTGACCCTTGCCTTTTCATTGTTAAAATTGTTAACTTTATACCAATCATTTCTTTAACTGCCTCCAAAATCCTATTGTTATCCTTAATGATTGTTGGAATGGTGGAATAAGACAGACCTTCTTCACATGGTATTTCACCAACTTTCTTCCCATTATCATAGGTCTCTTAATGATCCTTATCTTTATATCACGCCTATAGGTTTCCTCATCTTCCTTTTTTGCATTAGAATTATATGACTTCTTTTGCCAGACATGTTACTGGAGTTATAAGCAATGCAGATATTACAGTTAAAGAAACCTGAGTAACTCAGCTTCAAATTAACAACTGATGCTTCTGATGGTATGAAACACTGAATAAGATGATGCTATAGGCCTGGTCTACAATGAAGTCAACATCAGTGCCATGTAACAATGTTGTTGGAGTTGTAAAGCCTATTGGGCACATGTGCAGTTCAATTGTCATATGCAGATAAAGTTGAAAACTGCCCAACTTTCTATCCTCTACAACTCCTGATGTTGACTTCATTGTACACCAAACCATAGCCTGCTTTATGGCAGTGTTTTGAACAGTAAATCATAACATTGAACATCTGCAAATGACAAAATCAGCAAATTACACACTGCAATATGGTGTAGTATATATTACTAACGTTAAGATGTACAAAAAAACAAAAACAGATGTTCCTACCTCAAATACACCATAAACTGGGGACTCCTGTAGCAAGATTTGCAGCATATATTTTTAGGGGCATGATTCAATCCATTAACACTTGCCTTGCCAGAATAAATCTTTTGTGGTCATGGGTACTGTTTATTTATTTATTTAGGCTTCCCCTCCCCCTCACCTTTTTTCTTTATTGTGTTGAAAATATTTGTAACAATACATGTGCCATCTCAATCATTTCTGCATGTGCAAGTCAGTCATGTTGATTACATTCTTCATGTTGGACAGCCTTTCTATCCTTTTCCAAGTCATCCCACTACCATTAATAAAAGCTCACTGCTCCCAAAGCAAAATCTGTCTTTTTATCCCCTCACTCCCACCCTTGATAATTACCAATAAACTTTGATTTTTTTATATTTGCTTATTTCATTTAAGTAAGATCACCGTGTTTGTCCTTTTCTGAACTGACTTACTTCACTCAGCATGATGTTTTCAAGGTTCATCCATACTCTGGCATGCATTAGAATTTCATTTCTCTTTATGACTGAGCAATATTCCATTGTTTGTGTATATCACATTTTGTTTATCCATTCATCTGTTGGTAGACTTTTGGTTTGTTTCCATTTTTTGGCTATTGTGAAAAATGCTACAATGAATATTGGTGTTCAAGTTTCTGTTTGCATCATAGTCTGCACTCCTTCTGGGTATATACATAGTGGTGGGATTGGTGGGTCATATGGTAGTTCTGTGTTCAACTTTTTGAGGAATTGCCAAACTGTTTTCCACAGTGGTTTCCAATTTTATGTTCCCATCAGCAATGGGAATCAGCAAGTTTCTCTGCAACCTCACCAATAACTTTCGTCTCCCCCTTTTTTTTGGGGGGGGCATTGCCATTTTAATAGGCATGAATGGTAACTTATTGCGGTCATGATTTGCATCTCCCTAATGGCTAATGGGGAGCTCTGGTGGCATAGTGCCTAAGGCATTTGACTGCTAATCAGAAGGTTGGTGGTTCAAACCCACCAGCCACTCCTCAGAAGGAAGGTTGGGCGATCTACTTCTGTAGTGATACCACCTCGGAAACCCAAGGAGGGGTTGCTATGAGTGGGAGACTACTCGATGGCACATAACAATGGCTAATGATGTTGAGCATCTTTTCATGAGCTTGTTTTCATGAGCTTGGCCATTTGGGGTATTATTCTTAAAATGTGCCACTTGCATCTGTTTGCTAATAATTTAGAAATTTTGCACCAGTATTCATTGGTGAGATTGGCCTGTAGATTTTCTTTTTTGTGCTGTGTTTATTAGATTTAGGTATATGCTTATGCTCCTTCAAACAAATTATTTATAAGCTTTGTCAGCCAGCCTCTAGGATAGCGGCTTCATGATCCCTGCCTCTTGGTATTCACACCTTTCTATAGCCCCTTCCCATATTTTACAACAGTTTGTTTATTTGTACCAATAGCATATAGTAGAAGTGGATGTACCACCACTTCTGCCATTAGGTTATTAAAAATTGAGGCATCTCTCTTGGGCTGTCTTGCTTGCTGGACAAGCAAGTGCTTGAACCACTCATTCTGGGAGATGCAAGTTGTCATGCCACAGAGAGGCAAGAAACTGAGGCCTGACAACAGCCATATGAGTGATCTGGGAAGTGGTACCTCCCCTAGTCAAGCCTTGAGATAACTGCTGCTCTGGCTGACAGTCTTACTGCCAACCTGTGAGAGACCCTGATCAAGAACCACCCAGTAAAGTTGCTCCTGGATTCCTGACCCACTGAATATGTGCGGTAACAAATGTTTCTTTTTTAAGCCACTAAGTTTTTTAAGTGTAAGTTTTTAAGTTTTTTTTTTAATGCAGCATTAGATAACTAATGCATATATTTTCCTTCATTTTCAAGTTTCTGAAGGAGTTTACACAGCATTGGAAATAGGATTTACTCTGGGTTTTGAGGAATGGATAAACTTTTGTTGTTGTTGTTGCTGTTTTTGCCATAGAGTCAGATCTGACTCATAGCAACCCCTCCTTGGGTTTCCGAGGCGTTATCACTATGGAAGTAGATTGCCCAACCTTCCTTCCGGAGAGTGGCTGGTGAGTTTAAACCTCCAGCCTTCTGGTTAGCAGTCAAATGCCTTAGGCTCTATGCCACCAGAGCTCCCAGATAGACTTTGTTGTTGTTGTTGTTGTTGTTGTTGTCATGGAGTCGGCCCCGACTCATAGCGACCCCTCCTTGGGTTTCTGAGGCAGTATTAAGGTTGGGTAATCCTACTTCCATAGTGATAACTGCCTCGGAAACCCAAGGAGGGGTCACTATGAGTCGGGGCCGACTCGACGGCAAATAACAACAACAACAACATCACTACAGAAGTAGATTGCCCCATCTTCCTTCCGATGAGTGGTTGGTGGGTTTGAATCGCCAGCCTTCTGGTTAGCAGTCAAGTGCCTTAGGCACTACGCTACCAGAGCTGTGGATATAAAGAGGAAAGGCATTCTAGGAATGGGAACTGGTAGAACTCAGGTTAAAATGTGCATGGAAACTACAGAACATTCCACAGAAGAACACATATTCTTCTTAAGCATACATGGAACATTCTCCAAGATAGACCATATGCAAGGCCATAACCATTCTCCAAGATTGACCATATGCTAGGCCATAACATACATCTCAATAAATTTAAAAGTACTTGAAATTGTACAAGTATGTGTCTGATCACAGTGGAATGAAATTGGAAATCAATACCAGAAAGAAATTTGGGAAATTCACAAATATGTAGAAAGTAAACAATATACTACCAAACGACCAGTGGATTGAAGAAAAAATCACAAGAGAAATTAGAAAATACTTTAAGATGAATAAAAATGAGTATACAACATAGCAAAGCTTATGGACTAAAGCTAAAGAAGGGCTTAGAGAGAAATTTATAGCTGTAAATACCTACATTGAAAAAAAAGAAAAAGCTCAAACCAACCACCTAAACTTATACCTTAAGACTCCAGGGGGATAAAAAAAAAGAGCAAAGTAAATGCAAACCAAGCAAAAAGAAGGAAATAATAAGAATTATAAAAAGAAATCAATGAAGCAGAGAATAGAAAAACAGTACAGAAAACCAACAAAACTATAAGTTGGTTCTTTGAATTCAGACATCAACACAGTCGACAAATCTTCAGCTGTACTGACAAGAAAAAAATAGAGAAAACTCAGATCGCTAAAATTAGAAATTAAAAAAGGAACATTACTACTGACCTTACAGAAAGAAAAAGGATCAGAGAGAAACTATGAGCAATGTATGCCAGCAAAGTAGGCACTTGAGATATAGTGGGCAAAGTCCTAGAAAGACACAAACTACCAAAATTGAATAGAAGAAATAGAAAATTTAAATAGACTTGTAACAAATAAAGAAATTGAATTAGTAATTTAAAAAACTTACAAAGAAAAGCCCAGGCCCAGATCCTTTCACTGGTGAATTCTATCAAACATTTAAAGAAGTAATACCAATTTTTCACAAACTCTTCCAAACAAAAAAAGAGGAAACACTTAAAAACTCATTCTATGAGGCTAGCATTACCCTGATACCACAACCAGACAAAGACATGACAAGAAGAGAAAACTATAGATCATCATTCTCTATTTATAACTATGGACATAAAAATCCTAAAAAAAAAAAAAAAAACTAGCAAATTGAATCCAGCAACTCATAAAAAAGGGTTGTATACCATGGCCAGGTGAGATTTATCTCACAGATTTAAGGTTGTTTAAAACATCTGAAAATCAAATAATGTACTACACCATATTAACAGAATGAAAACAAAGAGCACATAACCCCTTTAATTATATCCAGAAGAATTAGAGGACTCCAGCTAACAGAGAGGGAAAGGGCACTAAATGTCAAATTAAAAAAAAAAAATAAGAGAATGATTGCAGGTAGATTTTGCCTTAGACGTTATACCTGATCAGTTGATAGTGGCTGCCTGCTATGCTGTGTTGAGAGGGAGTCTGGGGCTGAGTCTGAGTCTGAGACATTACTATTGATTAACAATGTCTGTCAGCCCTAACAATGATGCTTGTTGCTGTCAATCCACTTCTGACCCATAGCAACCCTGAAGGACAGAGTAGCACTGCCCCATAGAGTTTAAAGGGGTAATATTTATGGAAGCAGACTGCCACATCTTTCTCCTGAGGAGCGGCTGGTGGGTTTGAACTGCCAAACTTTCTGTTAGCAGCCAAGTGCTTTAACCACTACGCTACCAGGACTTCTATAATAATGATGTTGTTGTTGTTGTTGCTGTTATGTGCCTTCGAGTCAGACCCAACCATAGTGACCCCTCCTTGGGTTTCCGAGGCAGTATCACTACAGTAGATTGCCCAGCCTTCCTTCTGAGGAATGGTTGGTGTGTTTGAACCTCCAGCCTTCTGGTTACCAGTCAAGTGCCTTAGGCACTACCCTATATTTATTGAAAAGGCCTTTTGTGCCAGGCACTGTTCTAAATACCTTATTTGTTTCATCCCACTTAATTCTCTTAAAAATCCTGAGGTGGTATGTATGATTGTTGTCTCTACACATGAGAAAAATTCAGCCACAAGAAGTTAAGCAACTTACTCAAGGTCACATGGCTGGTTAGTTGCAGAGTCAGGATTCAGACCCTGAAAGTTTGGCACCAGAGCTCCCCCTGTTATGTAATAGTGGCTCTCCTGAGAGCATGGGAGGCTATGCTTTAAATCTGTCATCTGGTAGAGCCACCCCTCCTGGACAGGATTAAAGGGGTGTTTGGGAGGGCCCATATGCTTAGAAGCCTTTCCCTCACACTAGGCCCATGATCTGGAATCTCCACAGTTTTCGTTTCTTAGGTTGTGTTAGCCATTTAGAGTCCCCTGAGAAGAGTCAGTAGACAACTTCTGGGAATTTATACTCCCTGGCTGGTGCAGGGCCTGGGAGGACAGAATGCCAGAAAGATGTCTGGGAGAGTGAGGCAAGTGGGGTAGGGAGAGCAAAGGGACACACACAAAAAACTTTCTTCAACCCAGCAGTAACAAACCTCTGGCAGTTTTGCCTATGCCCTTCCGTGTGAGGAGCTTCTGAGGTTGTGTTGTGTTTACATGTGACCCCAGGGCTAGGCAAATGGCTCAAGAGTCTACAACAGGACGTAAGTGAGGTGGCCTAGATGGTATACTTGGCATTGCTGAGCAAAATGTTGTGTGCCTCAGTGGGAATGGGCAGTTAGTCATTTAAAAGGCAAAGGAAACACACTCCCCTGGCTCTGCTTATAGAGGAAGTCAACTGAGACAGGGATAAACTAGTAACCACCAAGCCTGGCCCTTCATGGAGTCCCTGCCCAGCCTCCCTGTGGTTCATCTATCAATCATCAGCCAGCCACCTCTGGCACTGGCAGGACCCTCCAAAGAGATGTGGAGAGCTACTTGTCAAAAGTCACCTTAAGTAGGTTTTTGGGTCCCTTTGCATAGAATGAGCCTTCACTGGCTCTGAGCCTCACTCTATAGCAACCAGCTGTGTCCCTGTGCTGAGGGTGAGGTTAGATGGTGCCCTAGGCAGACATAAGGCAGAGAGAGTGATGTCAGTGGAGGGTGGGCTGGAAGGTGTTGGTTAGAGGGAAAGCAGGGGAAAAGCATATAACAAATGCAAAGAGAGAGGTGAAAAAAGACAAACACAGAATTTATGGAACCTGGCGACCATAGGCTGGGCTGCAGACTGCCCCCACCCTGCTTCACCTCAGCCTGTTCCCAGCCTTCTCCCATTCCTTCTACCCAGTTCTCTAAGGTCACTCTCAGAGTTACCTGGGTTTATATATCAGCTCTGCCACTGCTACTTGTGGGTCCTTGGGGAATTCACTCTCTGAGCCTTGGTTCCCTTGCCTATAAAATAAGTAGAATGATACCATGTCCTACCTCACAGGGTGCTCATGCAGGTCAAATGAGATGGTGCATAAAGCACGTACTTCAGTAGAGAAAGAGCTGTTGTTAGTTGTCATCGAGTCTGCTCTGTCTCATGGCAACCCTGCGTACAACAGAAGGAAACCTTGCCCAGCCTTGTGATATCTTCATAAACATTGGTATGCTCAGTGGCCATTGTTGTGGCCACTGTGGATTTTGAGTGCCTTCCAACATAGAGAGCCTGAGGCATATCTAAGATATGGCAAGTATGGCACAGTGCCCTGGGCACCACTTGAGGGACGACACCACTGAGCAGTTTCTATTAACCCTGTATGGCCCAAGGTCCTTCCTTAAGCATGGTGGACACAGAAGGGGGCACTTACCCCCAGGCACAAGTCCAAAGGGGTGCCAGATGAGGCACGGGATGACATCCTGAGGGGCCATAAATGTGAAAGGCACCTGACTGAGGGAAGGCGTTTGTGCTGATGCATCATCACTACTAACAATGTCTATTCATCTTGAAATGACGGAGGGGCACAACCTAGAAATTGCCCTCACTACACCCCTGCAGGGACACAATTTCAATGCTTGCCATAGGTGCTATTTTCTATAGAGGGCTCACCTTCCAACACCGTATTGGACAATGTCCTGTTGTGATCCATAGGGTTTTCATTGGCTAATTTTCAGAAGGTGATCACCAGGCCTTTCTTCCTAGCCTTAGTCTGGAAGCTCTGTTAAAAGCTATCCACCATGGGTATTTGAAATGCTGGTGACATAACTTCCAGCATCATAGTAACATGCAAACCACCACAGGCAAACTGACAGACAGGTGATGGAAGGACATAGTAGGTGTTCAGTAAGCAATGGCCATTATAGATATTGCAGTCAGTTTAATCTGGTGGCTAACAGTACAGATTCTGGAGCAACACGGCCTGAGTTCCCATCCTTTTGTTTACCACCTTGTGACGTTGGTGTATGTTATAACCCCTTTGTGCTTCAGTTTTCTCATCTGTGAAATAGAGATACTAGTCCCTACTGCTTAGGGTTCTCGTGAGGAGAAAATGAGTCAACATGGGTAAAGTTGCTACAGCAGTTTCTGGCACTTGGTCAACATTCAGGAAGAGTTGTTATTATCATTGTGTTGGGAGTTTACGGCTTTCCTCAGGTACCACATATGAGACCAGTCTGGGTGGACTTGAGTTCCCTAACCTCTGGAATAGGCTGTCAGAGATAGATAACTGCAGAATCAGAAAATGCTACAGGTGAAAAAGATTTTGGAAATGACCTACTCAAACTTGCCCCTTCTACCAATGGGGAAAACTGAGATCCAGTGAAAAGAGGGAACACAGCCAGAGTAACAGAGGCCGAGCTTGAACCAGGCATCTGCTCTGGACCTCTCTACTGGTCTTGGCTCCAAGCCTGGGTTGAACACCTCCCTCCCTTCACCTAGACTCTCTCCCTCATGGATACATCACTTCTCCAAAGGTCACATCAGGGGTGGGGCTGCTTTACCCAGCAGGATTCTGCTCCAATTTAGGGGACTTAGTGGCCTACCAAGGAGCTCTGGTAGCATAGTGGCTAAAGCACTTGACTGCTAACCAGAAGGCTGGCGGTTCAAATCCACCAGCCACTCCTCGGAAGGAAGGTTGGGCAATCCTACTTCCGTAGTGGTACTGCCTCGGAAACCCAAGGAGGGGTCGCTATGAGTCGGGACCGACTCGACGGCACATAACAACAACAACAACAAGTGGCCTACCAACGAGCTCTAATGGCACAGTAGTTAAGCACTCAGGTGCTAACCAAAAGATAGGCAGTTCGAGCCTACCAGCCACTCTCCAGAAAGATGTGACACTCTACTTCTGTGAAGATTACAGCCTTTGAAACCCAATGGGGTAGTTCTACTTTCTCCTATAGGGTCATTATGAGTCAGAATCTACTCAATGGCAATGAGGTTTTTTTCAAATTTATTTAGAGGCATTATTAAACTGTTGTTGTTGTTATGTGCCATTGAGGAGTGGCTGGTAGGTTTGAACCACCAGCCTTTTGGTTAGCAGTCAAGTGCCTTAGGCACTATGTTACTAGAGCTGAAAGTCTGGCGGTTTGAATTTACCCAGAGGCATCTCAGAAGACAGGCCTGGCAATCCACTTTTGAAAAATCAGCCATTGACAATCCTATGGAGCACAGCTCTACTCTCATACGTAGTGTCACCAGGAGTCGGGAGTGACTTGATGGCAATGGTTAGAGGCACACCAACCCTCTGACCTATGCTCAGACCCAAGGCCAGCTGTTTGCTGCACTCTGAACACCATCTACCCTTTCTCTTACTATTCTGCTTTGGTTGTTAAGGGTGGTAGGAGAGTATCAAAAAGCTTTACTTGAGTGGATCTCTTCTGGTGGGGGCAGGGAGTATGCATAGAGGAGCCTAGACCCGGTTGGCCCATGGTGGTGAGACAGTGATTGCTTTAGGATTAGGATTCTGCATTCAGTAAGCACATGTGTTATTCTGCTGTTTGTGTTTTCTTTTTTCATTTTGTTGATTTTCTGTGAGATTATTTTTAGAGCATTCCATCCTGTCTGAGCTCTGTGAACCAGGCATGGAGGGTGTCCAGCCCACACCTGGGCAGGAGAACAAGACAGGCAAGGTGACTTTGTGGCAGTGAGAACAAAAGGTGTAGCCAATGGGGATGCAAAACTTGGGGGAGGGGAGGGACCAGCTGCAAAATTCCCTATCCCCCAAGGGCTTCTCTCTGGAGCTGTGTCATGGAAGAATTTTTTATTTGTTTGCTTATTCAAAGATAAAGTGTCCTGCCCCCATACACACACCCAAGGAGCTAAGCTGACATGATGTTGTTGTTGTTGTTATGTGTCAAGTCGGACCTTCCTTGGGTTTCTGAGGCAGTATCACTACAGAAGTAGATTGCCCCATCTTCCTTCTGAGGAGTGGCTGGTGGGTTTGAACCACCAGCCTTCTGGTTAGCAGTCAAGTGCCTTAGCCACTATGCTACCAGAGCTCCTAGCTGACATAATAGTAATCAACAATTGCTATTGAGATGGTTTCAACCCATGACCACCCTATGTAACTGTGCTCCACAGGGTTTTCAGGACTGAATTTTCAAAAGTGGATTGCCAGGCCTTTCTTTTAAGATGCCTCAAACTATCAAGCTTTTGGTTAGCAGCCAAGTTTGTTAACCATTGGCACCACCAGAGAGTGGGGATTATTGATCTGGGTGTGATGGGGCAGTATTCACAGCTATTCCCAGCTCCTGCTCACAGCCCATCTGGGGAAGAATGGTCAGGAGGGAGGATCTGAGTGAGTGAATTCCATAGGTGACTTCCCAAAAAAGGGAAAGACACTGCATGATCAAAAAACCAACCAAAAACCAAACACACTGCCATCTCTCACTGCTGTTGAGTCGGATCTGACTCATGGTGATCCCTCCTTGGGTTTCCAAGGCAGTAAATATTTATGGAAGTAGATTGTCCCATCTTTCTCTACAGGAGCTCTGGTAGTGTAGTGCCTAAAGCATTTGACTGCTAACCAGAAGTCTGGTGGTTCAAACCTACCAGCCACTCTGCAGAAGGAAGACTGGGCAATCTACTTCCACAAAAATTTGCTGCCTCAGAAACCTGGAGGGGGTCACTATGAGTCACAATCCACTTGGTGGCAGTGAGTTTGGTTTTGGTTGGTTTTCTTCTGCAAAGCACCTAGTGGGTTTGAACTGTCAACCTTCTGGTTAGCAGTCAAATGCCTTAGGCTCTGTGCCACCAGAGTTAAAAGATGGGCAAAGGACAGATTTTGTAAACTCAGTTAAATGGTCACTATTGCCTTCACTATCATTTCTTCTCCTCCTCCTTCATCTTTCCATGTGTGTTATTAGTCTCAGGAAATTTTTTGGTTTGGGCTTGACGATTATGACCTAACCCCTTTCTTAGTCTCCCCACCCTCACTCAAGGCAGATTCATTTTGGGTTGGGACTGGGAAGCAAGAGTTGGCTTCCAACCCAGGGGTGTGGGGACGGTATATAGGGTGGGTGTAAGCAGGGTGCTTGGGAGAAGACCTCTCACCTGTAGTCCAGGCTGCCATGAAAACAGACAACCGGTGGTGGGCAGAGCAGGGAGGGAGAGGATCCTGCCCCTGATCAGCAACTGAAAGTGAGAAGCTGATAATTGCAAGAAGGCCTGAAATGCACCCCATGATAATTGAGCCTTCTGGCACAGATTGCTGGGAAAGGAGGCCACATCCGGCCAGCTGGGCCACAATGGGCACATGTGGGCAGCTGGTCAGTGTGAACAGCCTGTTTCCAACCTGGCCCTGCAGCTATCGGATGGGGAGGGTCTTGCATCTCTAGCCCAAAGGGCCAATGGCAGCATTCCAGAGTAAGGAAGAGAACATCCAAGGCCATGGCTACCCGTCCCAGCTCTGCATGAGGTTTAGTTTCCACAGAGAAGTCCTTGGGAGCATCTTGGGCTCTTTGTTAGCTCAGATAGTGGTTTAGAGAGCTTTATGGGCTCCTGAACACTAATGGCAATAACAGTCAACCCTATTCAGCACTTACATGGCAGGTACTGCTCTGTGAATTCTTGTTTTTGATGACCTCATTAAGTCTTTGTAACAACCTTATTCAGTAGGAATTATCTCATTTTACTAATGAGGAAACTGAGGTATGGAATGTGGTAGAGCTGGGCAGTTTGGCTCCAGGGCCATGCCCTTTGCTACTGGTTAGTACTGCCCTGCTGCTCTGTAACACAGGCCAGAGTGGAAATTTGGCCTGAATTTCCCACTGAGGAACTTAAATGTCCTGAAGATGTGATCTGTGGGTGTTTAATTGGTGTGTGTGATAGCATGCCATCAGAATGAACTGTCACTGAACTTAGGGCAAGAAGGGATGTTAAACTAAGGTTAGTGCAGCCAGGCCTAGAGAGGTTGCCTGGGGTCACACACTCAGAAAATGGTTAAAAGATTGGATCCAGGGTGTCCTGAAAGTATCCTTTCAACTGTTCTACATTTCCCTTTTTTCTCCAGGAAAATAAGACTGCATGACCCCAAAACCCCACAGTGGAGGACAGGGGTGAGTGGCATGTATCTGCTAGAGATTCCCTGTGGAGGAGAGGCCTGTGTTGACCAGATCTCCAGTCTTGCCCTGGATCTGACTTCCAGTGAAATCCCTTCATCTGGTACAGACGATAGAGGAGAACTGGAGAGACGTTGTGGTCCCTTCCCTCCTCACCTGCCTACTGCCTAAACTGAGGGAAGGTTGTTGTCCCTGGGGGACCTTTGGCCTGGGAATCAGGTTAGACAGGGTCTTTCACAGGTTTGGAGATTGCCCAGAACTCCATTTGCAGGCTCTGGGCAGGCCCAAGGGAGAAGACTTTGTCCTGGGCTAGAGTGACCTCTGGATGTATAGGAGCTTTGCCAGATAATCGTTGTGGGTAATCACAAAAGCTTTGGAGGAAGTGTCCAAACTAGTTTAACACCATTTGGTATTTCTCTTATTTTGTGGACTTATTTCATTCTCTTGTTCAGGACCTGCTGTGCCTTAATCTCTGTTCATAAGAATGAAATTTCAGACAGCTTATTTGTTCATTTGTTTTCTTTAAGGACCCTGGATGTCACAAATGGTTTGCACTTGACTGCTGACCTGAAGATTGGAGGTTCTAACCCAACCAATGGTGCCATGGAAGAAAGTCCTGATGATCTGCTGCTGAAATGCTTAAAGCCAAGAAAACCCTACAGAGCAGTTCTATTCTGTAACATGTGGTGTTGCCATGAGTTGGAATTGACTTTAGGACAATCAGTTTGGTTGGGTTTGGATTTCCTTTAAGGGCTGCACTCCTATCTCCCACTCTAGAGACACAGTCTCGTAGGCTCAGCTGACCTGGCTTCTGGGCCCCCAACCCACAGGCCCCAGTGCTGGCTGACCAAAGCACTAGTGATACTTGGACACAGATACAAAGTGCATTTCAACAGTTAGAATATTAGGTCTCCATTTTGTATGTGAATAGAACAGTTTGGGGGTAATTTCTTGACCCAAAATATAATTGGCCTCAGGATCCTAAATGGCACCAAAAAAAAAAAAAAAAAACCCACTACCATCAAGTTGATTTCAGCTCATCGCAACACTATCGAACAGAGTATTGCTCCATAAGGTTTCTAAGGTTCTAGATCTTTCCAGAAACAGACTACCACATCTTTCTCCTGTAGAGTGGCTGGTGAGTTCAAACTGTTGACCTGTCTGTTAACAGCCAAGTGCTTTAACTACTATGCCACTAGGGCTCCTTTAAATGGCACCAGTATATATATGGAGTCTTTCTTTCCTTCAATCCACTTTTACAGAGAGGCTCATTGGAAAGCCCACTGAACTGGCAATGAGTCAGTCAACTAACAAATACATAGTGCCAGCTATGGGTCAAAGAATCTTGGTTTTTATTCTTTCTAACTTACTTTCACGATCACTTCCTTACTCTGTTCTAACACCTACTAAATGAGGAAGCTTCATTAGGTTGTAAGATCTTATCCAAATTCAATGTTCCTTCTAAATGCAAAGGTTCCAAGAATAATATTTAGTATCTGCTGGACAGCATAGTGCCTAAGACATTTGACTGCTAACCAGAAGTTGGCAGTTCAAACCCACCAGCCACTCATGGAAGAAGGATGGGACAATCTACTTCTGTAAAGATTTACCACCTTGGAAACCCAGTGGGAGTTGCTGTGAGTTGGAATCAGCTCAGTGGCAGTGAGTTTGGTTTTTTGAGCTTTAGGCATCCAACCAATGGAAGGTATAAGAGATGAAATGTCATTCCACTCTTGATCCATCAACAGCATACATCAAGCTCATTTTATATACAAGGTGCTAGGCAAAAAGTGTAAAGAGCTCTGGTGAGGCAATGGTTAAGCCCTCTGCTGCTAACTGAAAAGTTGGTCGTTTAAACCCACCAGTTGCTCCATGGGAGAAAAGACCTGGCAATCCATTCCCATGAAGATCTCACAACCTAGGAAATCCTATGGGGCAGTTCTACTCTGTCCGATAAGGTCACGATGAGTCAGAATCAACTCAACAGCACACAACAACAGCAGTGAAGATGTGAGTTGGTTCCTGCCCAGAAGGAGTTTGCAAGTTTGTCTTGTAAGAAAGATAAGACATCTATGTGAAAGATTTTCATTCCTAAATCTGTCCTTAAGTTGAATTTGTGCATAAGTCAGAATAGTTAGGTACAGTTCATATCTAATGTCAGTCAAATGTTTGTCTTACTATGTAATATATAGTGTACCTTTCCATGCATAACAACATTAAAGAAATACTTACAGATATACTAAAACATTTTTAACATAATAATACTGTAATGATAATAATAATAATGTTTTGATGTTTGTTGCAAAGTGGTGCTCCTTTATTATTGTTAACCATTGCATGTACCTTGAATTTTTAATTCTCAGGTTTACAAGGGTTGGTTTGTAATATGGGTCATATATCAGCCAAACATTCATAACCTGGGGACTGCCTGTATACAGAAAGTTCAATATTAGTATGAGACTATAACAACACAAGAAGGCAATATATGGTACATTGCCAAATGAAGGATAGAGGAACAGTTCTTGCCAGAAAGGAGTTCACAGAGTGCTGTTATAGCAACACTTGTTCAACAAGAAGATACTATCATGAATTAAATTGTGTTCAAAAAATATATTGAAATCCTGACTTCGTACCAGTAAAGATGACCCTGTTTGGAAATAGAAGGTTTTCTTTTGTTATGTTAATGAGACAAAACCAGTATAGGACGGATCCTAAACCTAATCACTTCTGAGTTCCAAAAAGAGCAGAATAGAAGCTGAAATAGGCAAGAAAGGGCCTCTACAACCACATCCTGAATTTGGACTTCTAGACTCCTGAACTACAAGAAAATAAATTTCTGTTCTTTCAAGCCACCACTTGTGGATTATTTTATTATAGCACCACCAGGAAATTAAGACAGATACTAACAATAAACATTGTCAGGATGAGTAGCATTATGATGAGTTAGGTAAGGAGTACAGATAAGAGAATTGGCTGAAATTGTTGGGGATGAGTTTTGGAAAAGGTGTGTGTGCACTGGACATTTTCTGGGGTTTGGCATTCCTGTTTCCATTCTTCCTTCTTTTGAAAGCTCCCTGATTTCCTCTTGGGAAGCACTCTTTCCCCTTCCTCAGCCCATGAGCTACAGATGGGGTACATATCATCCCTGGCTCCAGGAGTGAGCATGTGACTTAGGCATGGTGATCAGAGCATGCATTCCCCACTCTCTGCCCCTCACCACAGAAATTGGTCCAGGGATAGACCTGTAATCCAGTCAGAGCCAAGACAATGAGATGTCTGCTAAGGGAAGTTTCTCTTTCTCACTGGCTGGAACCTAGAAGTGCAAGTGGTATGCATACCGCTTGGCCCCAGGAGTGCAGAGCCTTCTGAAAGCACAGTCAACATGGAGGAAGCAAGGCCTGGAGATGAAATCAGGTCCTGGTGACTCCATTTGGGACCCACGTCTAACACCAGACCTACCACCCTGGAACTTTCAGCGAGGTAGTCAATGCCTTTTCTTCCGTTTTATGTGAACATGGGTTAGTTTTCTTGAGACAGAAAACATTTTGTTATAAGGTGGGCTTTGAACTAGATTTGGGAGGATGGAGGTGAACAAATAGAGACATTCAACCAGGTAATGCAATATGAACTCGTGTGGAGAAGAGGGTGAAGAGCAGGCATCCATGGAGCTATATGAAAACTGTATGGGAGAGGGGGTCTGGGGGGACATGTGCAAAATACCTTGTGGAAGAACACATGTTTCCACATTTTTGGGTGAATTTGTCTATTTGGACTTTTCCAGTGACATTGCTGGGTGTGGTAGTTAACGTTACGTGTCAACTTGTCTGGGCCTGGTTCTGAGTGGTTGGAAGCTGGATGTAGTTATTCCCCATGATGAGAATGGTAATCAGCTCCATAGTGGAATCTACTGGAAAAGCTGAGTAACTACCTTAGGGATGTGGTCTGCTTCCAGTATATAAGGAGAAGTTTTGAGAAAGGTCTCTGCAGCTTTTTGGAATGCTTGGGCCCCGCATGCAGCCAAGTCTTCATTCAACAGCCTGTCATGTTTCCTGCTGATCTTGGGACTGTCTCTGGACTTGAACTAGTGGCCTACCATGTTGTTTGGTAATATTGGGACTGTGCCATTTTATTTGTCAACGTTGGGCCTCCACAGCCAGAAGCTGCCTGAGTGAAGAGCAGAGCCCAAGGTAGAAGGGCTTTCACTTAGCCCTGGGAGCTGGCACTTTGAACTCAGACTTGTAGCCTCCCAAACTGCAAGAGAATAAACCTTTTTGTTTGAGCCATCCATTTGTGGTTTTTTCTGTTAGAGCAGCACAAAGTAACCAAAACACTAGAGAATGGCATGTATGGGAGGACAAAATAATAATAACAACTAATATATACTGTAAGCCGGGCACTGTACTAAGAATTTTTCATTTAATCCTTTCAATAGCTCATGAGATATTATCATTTCCCATTTTATAGTTGAGGAAATTGAGGCACCAAGAATTTGTCCAAGGTGACCCAGCTAGTATATGTCAGAGCTAGGATTCTAACCTGAAAACCCAGGCTGTCTGTCTAGAGCCTGTCCTCCTAACCTACCCTCCTCTGCCTACAGATGTGACCTCTTCCTTGGGACAGCCAAGAGCCTGCAGGGTGGGTGACAGGGAGGGACAGCTGTTGCCAGAAGCGGCTATGGGAGAACAGAGTCAAATTGTTTTCCTGAGGGCTGGCCTTGATTTGACTATTTGTTCATTTTAGCTCAGTTTTTCAAAAACAAAGGTTACTGTTAGACAAACGCTGAAACTCTGGCTCGCCTGTCCTCAATTAGCAACAGTCACTGGGACCGGCCACCCCATGAATCCAGCCAACTGTTCATGGCCAGGTCGAACAACCTGCTGGGCTGCCTGAAGACACTCAGAGAACCCCTTTGCTGCCCTCAGTTCATTTTCTCCTCCCTCTCTGGCTCCTTCCGGCTCTGGAGGCTCTTCCCTTGGACTGCCTCAGGAAAAGGAAAGAAGAAATGTTTTTGCAAAAGAAACCTAAATGAAACCAAACACTTGTATTTTCAACTATTGACATTGGATGTGTGCTTCTCCAGTCCTGCCATTTGGGACAAGTCTTTCTCCGCCTTTCTTTGCCCGACGGTGTAATGCAAACAGACCATAAAAAAAATAAACTTTTCCCCAAAATATTATCTTAGGCCTCATTTTATCATGCTTCTTTGAGCTGCCTCTGTGAAAGGGAGGAATAAAAAATATGGGTTTGGGTTTATGCAGGACTGGGGAGGGCCTGGTCGCCTGCTGTCCCTATTGTGGATGCTCTGCCTTTGCCCGCAGTCTCCTTCCCAGAGTGCTCCCTGTCTGCCCCATTTCCATTTGTGCCTCCCTAGCTCTGGTAGCGTGGTGCCTAACGCACTTGACTGCTAACCAGAAGGTTGGTGGTTCAAACCCACCAGCCACTCCTCGGAAGGAAGATTGGGCAATCTACTTCTGTAGAGATACTGCCTCGGAAACCCAAGGAGGAGTGCTATGAGTTAGGAATGACTCAACAGCATATAACAACAACAACAGCAACAACAACTAGGCCCTTCACATAAACTGTCTAGTTCCTGTTCAATCACCTGTATAAATTAAGGATTTACTCCTACCCTGTGGAGTAAACCTAGAAAACTAGGCAGGTATGATACAAGAGGACTCTCTAGGTGGTACACTCGGCTGTTCACCACAAGTTTGCAGGTTTGAGTCCATCCAGAGGTGCCTCCAAAGAAAGGCCTGGTGATTTGCATCCCAAAAATCAGCCATTGAAAACTCCAGTGGAGCATGGTTCTACTCTGACCCATGTGGAGTCAACTCAATGGCAACTGGTACAATACAAGAGGGGGTAAGGGGCCTTAAACTAACCGGGAAAAATATGCCCTATCTATATGCAGTCTTGCTCAATTTAAAAACAAAACAAACCAACAAGCAGAAATCCAGTGTGCTAGCCAAAACAAAACAGATCTGCAAGCTGGATTTAGACTTAAAACCATCTGTTTGCAACCTCACCAGGATTAAGTGAGAGCATTTGAGAGAGGAGGCTTAAAATCAACATCCCTCTGGAAGAGATGATGCCCACAATTACCATCTAAGTAAGATAGGAGAGAGTGAAGGCCTTCCTTCCATGAAGGAAAGGAGGTGGGGAGGAAAACCTGAGGGTAGACAGGGCTTGGTTGACCTGTTAGGGGGTCAAAGGGCATGGCAAGTGAAGGGTGGTATTTTTACAACAGTTTTGTCAAATTTAGACCTGAGCAACTTGCCTAGAGGTGACAGAGCTTTGAGCTCTGGAAAAAACAAATCAAGCATTTACCCTGATTTTTCTGTTTGACTGTATTATTTGGTAACCAAATAATAGAAGCAGGGACATTTTGAACAGGAATTTCACCATTTTTCTACTCTACATAAATTGATGGATCTAGGTAGAATCTTGGAATTAAACACCAATAGCTGCTAATAACACATATTTTTTTAAAAAATTATATATATGGTTATGTACTTCCTAGTGAACAAGTGCACCACCATTAATGATGTAGTCTTGCCAAAAATAATCAAACTCAAATGGATTGCGCTCAGCTACGAACCTAAAGGTTGGTAGTTTGAGCCCATCCAGCAAAGCCACAGGATCTCTGGTGGAGTAGTGCCTAAGGCCTTTGACTGCTAACCAGGAGGCTGGCAGTTCAAACCCACCAGCCACTCCTCGGAAGGAAGGTTGGGCAATCTACTCCCATAGTGATAACGCCTTGGAAACCTAAGGAGGGGTCGCTAAGAGTCGGGTCCGACTCGACGGCACTTAACAACAACAACAACAGCAGCAAAGCCACAGAAAAAAAGTCCCAGAGATCTGTTTTTGTAAAGATTACAGCCAAGAAAACCTCATGAAGCAGTTCTACTCAGGGTCTCCATGAATTGGAATTGACTGGACGGCAGCTGGTTTGATTTTGATTTGGTGTAGATCCAATGAACAAGTCACAGAAAATCCAAGGGCGAGAGGGACACATAGACAACTCCTGGGATAACAGCAGCAAAATCCACACTGTAGTAACCTCCACAGGCCAAATGACCCATTTCTTTAACAAATAAATTACACAAGGGGAAGGGGTGACCTGGAGGGGAAAACTGTATGTTAAACTGTACATTGTGAAAATTTAAAGGGTACAACCCAACCACAATGCTGAGAGATGCATATGATAATGTTGTAAAGAGCAGAGGGAGGTCATTATCATAAAAGGCAGGTCAGTGGTAACTCTTAGAAGGGAAGGACTGTGGTTGGGTGGGACACAGGCGCTTCTTGGGGGGCTAACAGAGTTCTGGTTTTGACTTGGGATAGTTACACGAGTGTTTAATTTTAATAATTTATTAAGCCATGCATCCATTTCATATATTTGCACTATTTTTTTTAATCATATAGAGATTTTTGTTTGTTTGTTTATTTTAAGAACATACTGCCGATTCTTTCTCTACCCTTTCCCCACCAATTAATGGAGGTCCTGGGATGATGAAAATAGTTAAACACTCAGCAACCAACCAAAAGATTGGTGGTTTGAAACCACCCAAAGGCACCTCAAAAGAAAGACCTGGTGACCTATTTCCAAAAAATCATAGCCACTGAAAACCCTGTGGAGCATAGTTCTACTCTGAAACACATGGGATGACCATGAGTTGAAGTCAACTCAATGGCAACTTATTTGGTTTTGTTTGTTTCCCCACTGATTTGGAGCTCTTTTGACTATCAGCTGCCAATTCTTGGGTTCTGAACTCTGCCCAGCTCCCTCTCCTCCTTTTCCTAGATTCTCTCCTGATTGTAAATTGTATCAATTAGAATGGGCTGCTTTGCTGAAGAAAGCAAAACCCAAAAGCTCAGTGGCTTAAAGGGAGCGTTAACTTCCTGCTGACACTGCATGTCTATCACATCTCAGAAGGGGGCCCTGTTCATCTTAATCACCCAGGGACCCAGGCTAACAGAGCAGTCACCATCTCAGATGTCTCCAGCAGCTGCCCCAGGTCAGACTGGCAATCATGTATTTTGGCATGCAAGTGATACACAAAACTTCTGCTCACAATTCATTGGCCAAGACTAGTCACATGGATCCATCCAACCACAAGGGAGGCCAAGAAGTGCAGTGCTGTAAATGCACCCGGAAACATTTGGTTGACAAATTAACAAAGCAGCCCATGCTTTGCATGGCTCTGATATGCGCAAGTTTCAGCTACCAAGGTTTAGTTAAATAACACCTGTTCTCAATAGAATGGCTCAAATTTCACTCACCACAGTATATTACCTGTAATTGTATAAAGTTCAAACTTTACTGCTAATTCTTGAGTCCACAAATCACTACATAAGATGCACACCATGATCAGCAATCAATCATATCACATATTTCAAAATCTGTCAGTGATTGGTCACTGTGCATCTGTTATTAAGTTCACACAAAGACAGGATGGCAAAGAGTATAGCCGTGTTGTCTCCTTTTCTCCCAGTGATAAGTCCATGTGACATTTTATAAAAATAGATCATTGACAGAATGTTTTTTTTAAAAAAATGAAAGTGCAGCAAGGAAACAAAAAGTGATGATGCTGGAAGTGGAATTAGATATAAGTAGAAGATTTTTAGGTTAATTCTTAGGTCCTACCAGTATGGATTACATCTCAACATAAAGAAAACAAAAATCCTCACAACTGGACCAATGAGCAGTATCACAATCAATGGAGAGAAGATTGAGGTTGTCAAGGAATTCACATTGCTTGGTTCTACAATCGATGCCAACGGAAGCAGCAGTCAGGACATTAGA
>NW_006921711.1:3836708-3851258 GCF_000298275.1 Orycteropus afer afer | reverse complement strand
GAAGGAAGGTTGGGCAATCCTACTTCTGTAGTGATACTGCCTCAGAAACCCAAGGAGGGGTTGCTATGAGTTGGGGCTGACTCGACGGCACATAACAACAACAACAACAATGGATGGAAGAAACAAGGTAAAGTCGCTTCATCATCTTTTCACTTGAATTGCACTAGGGACAGAAAGGTTCTGGGTGGCACAAGCATTTAGCAGTTGGCTACTAAATGAAAGGTTGGGAACTCAAATCTACCCAGAGGCACCTTGGAAGAAAGACCTGGTGATCTACTTCTGAAAAATTAGTGATTGTAAACCTTTTTTTTTTTTTTAATGCATTTTATTGAAATATAATTTATGTACAGTGAAATACACAGAATTAAAGTGACATGGGTTGATGCATTTATTTATTTATTTATTTTTTTGGCAGTGTTCCCTCCCATCCTCTCCCACCCCTGGCAACCAACAAAGAAAGTTTCCCTCTATATATAAACTTTTCCTTGACCCTCCACAACAACGAACTAATACTATATTTGTCCCTCTGTGATTGGCTTATTTCACTCAGCATAATGTCCTCCAAGTTCATCTATATTATGCAGTGTTTTGCAGACTCTACATTAATCCTTAGTGCTGCATAGCATTCCAGTATGTGTATGTACCATAGTTTGGTCATCCACTCTGCTGCTGATGGGCACATAGGTTGTTTCCATTTTTTTCTATTGTAAATAGTGCTGTGATGAACATGAGCATGGATGTATCTGTTCCTATCTTGACTCTCACCTTTCTAGGTAAGAGTAATGGAATTGCTGGGTCAAATGGTATCTCCAGTTCCAGCTTTCTAAGGAATCACCATATTGCTTTTCACAGTGGTTGTGTCACTTCACAGTCACACAAGCAGTGTATGAGAGTCCCAATCTCTCCACATCTCCACCAGCATTTGTTATTTTTTGTCTCATTGAACCTTGCCATCAGTGCTAGGGTGAGACGGTATATCTCGTTGTTTCGATTTACATCTCTCTGATGGCCAATGATGTGAGCACCTTTTCATGCATTAGCTGACCACCTGAATATCCTCCTTGGTGAAGTGTCTAGTCATGTCTTCTGCCCATTTTTCAATTGGATGTTAATTCCTTTGGTGTTGAGGCGTTGGAGTTTTCCATCAATCTTAGACATAAGTCCCTTGCCAGATATGTAATTATCAGCAAATATGAATTTGTTGCTGTCATTTTTGTCATGTGCTTTTTCATTGTGTCCATTTCTTTGCTCCATGTAATTTTCTATGCTGAGCTTGTTTTGTTTATGAATCATGTTATCACTTCCTTCATTGCTTTTGTTTTAGTATTTGCTGAATATTTATGCTGTTCCTCTTTTTGATTTTGATGTGAAGGTTTATCATTTTTCTTTGAGGTTATCCTGTGATTTATAGTTTTCTTCCAAAGTTTAGAACAGTCCGTTCTATCTTGTAGTTGTCTTGACTTCCCTATCATCTAGAAGTTCTGTAATGACAGATTTTTTCCCCTCTTTTTGGTTTGTAGTTGTCCTCATTTGTCGGTTGGTGTCTCTGGTTCCCTGTTTACAATCTTGTAGGCTTCTTTACTTTGGATACTTCCATAGCTGGGTTGGTTTCTGGGTTATATCATCATGTGGTTTAATGGTCAGTTGTTGTTGGTTGTTGTTGCTTCTCTGTCCAAAGGGCTCACTTTAACATCTCTTGTAAGGTTGATCTGGTTTTAACAAATTCCCTTAATTTCTGCTTATCTGGACATGTCCTAATTTCACCATCATATTTGAGGGACAATTTTGCTGGGTACATAATTCTTGGTTGGAAATGTTTCTCTTTTGGTGTTTTATGTACACCATCTCACTGTCTTCTGGCCTGCCTGGTTTCTGTTGAGAAATCAGAGCTTAGTCTTCTTGGTTGCCCCTTGTAGGTAACTTTTCATGGTTTTTTTGTGCTGCTTTCATGATTCTTTGTCTTTGGTTTTGGTGAGTTTGATGATGATATGTCTTGGTGTTTTTCTTTTGGGGTCTATCATGTTTGGGGTCCATTGGACTTCCTGAATGGATATATTCTCATCTTTCATCATATCAGGGAAGTTCTCCTCCAACAAATATCGGACAATTTTCTCAGTGGTTTAATTTTTCTCTTCCTGTTCTGGAATTCTAATGACACGTAGGTTGTTCCTTTTGATGGTATCCCATATGAACCTTAGGCTTTCTTCATTTTGTTTTGATCTTTTTTCTGATTGATCCCTTTATAAAGAAGTATTCAGGGATTTGTCTTCAATCTCATTAATTCTGTCTTCCATTGCATTAGTTCTACTCCTTTGCCCTTTCAATGTGTTATCTATTTCTGACAATTTAGTATTAATCTTCTGTATTTCTATCAGTTGTTTTAGAATCATTTCTAATTTTTCATTTATTTTGTCATTTTGTTCTTGTATTTTCTTCTAAAATTCTTCTAGGGTTTTGTCTGTGTTTCCCTTGGTCTGTCTCTCAATTCTTTGAAGATACCTAAATATAATTCTTTTGAATTCCTTATCAGGGAGTTCCAATGCTGCATCTTCTTCAGGGATGTGTTTTGGGTCTGTATCCTGGTCCCTTGTTTCTCCTGCTTTATCTTGCTTCTTTGTGTGGACTGTAATGGTCTGTTGGCTCCAAAGCATTGTGACATTTTTATGTTCATATTTATGTTGGAGTGACTTGCCCATAATTTTTGCTTTCTTTGTATGTTATTTATCCAGGCAGGGTACTGTGCTGTGCTCCTCTATTCACTAGTTGACAGCACTTATACACTCACTACTTGTCTCCTTTCCTTTTTCAGCTTCTCGTATATCCTTGCTGACCCTGGCAAACAGAGCCTGTTCTTAGGTTCTCTCATTCTCTGAATGAGAATGCTATCACTTTAAAATCCAAAATGGTTGCCACGTGTAAACATTCAAAATGGCTGTGCCCTCGGTCACTTTAAATATCCAAAATGGCCACTGCTTGCAAACATTCAAAATAGCTGTGCCCTCAGTCACTTTAAATATCCAAAATGGCTGCCATAAAGTGGCTGCGCCCTCCAGACAGCAGAAAGTCCACAGCTCGGGTTGTCTCCCTCCTTGCTGTTTCCCTTCCTAGTCATAAGCCACCAGAGCAGTTGTCCCTGCAGCCCTTGGTGACCAGGACTGATCTTTAGGTCAATACTCAGGTCCCAACACCACTTGGAAATATTCAGGCTTTTGGTCTCGTCAGAGTAGCTGACAGTCCGCAGCTCCAACCATCTCTGTACTCACTGTTTTTGTTCAGGTTTTTGCACTAGTTGGTGCCTAATCCACTTCTGTATAGCTCCTTTCAAAGCTCAGGGTTCCAGGATTATGCTCTGTATCTCTGCCAATTGGTTTTTCTTTTCTTTGTTGGAGAGGGTCTGTGTCACTTGTCTATCCCTCCATCTTACCGGAAGGCCATTGTAAACCTTTTGGAGCACAGTTCTACTCTGACATGCACGGGGTCACCATGAGTTGGAATCAACTCAATGGTAATTGGTTGGGTTGGGTCGGAGGGACAGAAAGCCTCTTATGGTTGAAATAGAGTGTTTACTTCTACTTTGGATTAAAGACTGTGATATTTCAAATTCCCGATCAGTTCAACTAGCGACTAGCGTTCAGGCCAAAGCATTGAAGTTTGTTGCCACATTGAAAGAAAACAATAATTATAAGGAGACTGAAGAAGAACCTTTCACTGCCAGTAAAGGCTGGTTTCATCGATCCAGAAGTCAGCATGAATTAATTCACGTTAAGCTATTTGGTCAAACTGCTAGCATAGACTAGGATGCCGCTGTGAAATTTGCACCCAGATTCTGAAAAGATGAAGATGCCTCAGAGAAAGTGATGCCAGCAAACAAACAAGCTAACTTCCAAATTAACGGAATGCTCATAGCTATTTTACAACACTGAAAGAGCAAAAGATAAAATGTTGGAAGCTGACCCAAACTTAGAAGTACGGCAGTTTCCCAAGGCAGAAGAAAGATGCTTGGTCTGTATTAGAAGTTATACAAAGAGATAAAGGAAGCAAGAACTGTTCAAGCTACTTTTGGTAAGCTTTTTACACAAAGAAATAATACACTTTATTTCTCAACATTTCTAATGTTTTCAATTATAATGTAATAAATAAATATTAGTTTTACCAGTTTTTCATTTCCTTATACATTTATAGCCAACACTAAGAGAATTTTTAATGTTTTGACAAAGAGTTTAAAGGTCACAGAATGATTATAATTTTCCCCATTGATTATTAAGATCTCTTCATGTGGTTTCAACTTACATGGTCATGTTTACAATCCTCTATCTCCATGCAAAGTGAGGACTGTCTGTGTACATACCTGGTATGTGCAGAGTTAGATTACAATTTCCCCACATCTGTTTGTGTCTACTGACTTACATAGGGCGTGAGGAAACTACTGATGTGTGTGTGTGTGTGGGGGGAACAAACCTGGAACTATTAGGATTGGATAGGAATAGGGGTTCCAGGTATAGTTTGAAGGCTGTTACCTGACTTGAGCCTGATCCAGCCCCCTCAGTGTCCTGTGTGTGACCCTGAGTGGGAAAGAGCTTTGAGTGAAAAATGAGAACTATTCCCCTTCAGGGTCCATGCCATTCTGTTGTGGGATCCAACTGAGAGAATATATACTAGATGAAGGGGGTAGGAGTACGTAAAGCTATAACCAATATAGAGACTCACACCCTGGCCTGGGGCTAGCTGGATTGTGTGGCAACAAAGGGGAACCAGCTAAAATCTGTCTGATGATGTCCAAGCGCATCAGTGCCAATGGGGCACAGCTCCAGGGGAGTGAGAAGCAAGGCCTCAGTTCTGGGGTGTGAGCAACAGGAGAGGGTTGAGAGCAGTGTCTGAGTATCACTTTGGTCTGTCTTAGTAGCATGCAGGCTCCCTAGAGACCCCTGGGAATTCTGGGGAGGAAGCAGAGAGGAGAAGGCTGTGCAAGGGGGCTGAGGTTCCAAAATTAAACCCCTGGGGAATTTCAAACAAGGGAAATTCAGCCTGTGTTAATGAGACCTCATTTTTTCCCACTGGGCAGTGACATCTGGGGACATTAGAACTATTTATAGACAAGATGGCCTTACAATTTTTTTGTCCCGTTTAAGAGTAAAAGAGGGTGCTAGTGATAATTAAGCCTTCAAGTAATTAAAGGTGTAAATATCCCAGGCGAACCAGGCCATATGGTTACCTTAGTTACAGATGGAATCCAAGTAATTGTAAATCAGAGATCATATCAGAATTGTTGAAAGCAAGAAAATTTGCCCTAACTGGGAAGTTGGATCCCCTGGATGCAGATTCTGAGATGGAAATTAGTCTGCAGGAAGTTTATCAGGGGATGCCCTCAGAATCAGCACCTGTAAGAGGGAAGGGAATGAAAAACAAACTGTGCAGAGAAAAATTGGACTGCAAAGCAATCTCGTCACAAGCCTCAGCTGAAACCATGGGAAGCTTGGGACTGGGATGGCCTTCAGAGCTGTCCCAAGTGAGGGCCAAGAAGCCAGGCTTCTATTCTCCACATCAGCCAGTCACTGGATGAGGCTGTCTCTAGCAGCTCTCTGCAGCTGAGGGCAGATTTCTGGAATAGACTAAGAGCTGAGGGCTGGCAGCCAGCCACTCTCACAGAAGTTTTGAAGGTAGTTCAAGGTGGCATATCATAGCATCCACTGCGCTAAGGGAGAGGAGGGCTAGAATAAAACGTATTTATAAAGATACCCACTTTAAATTCAATCATCAGTCACTCGCTCACAGTCACTCATTGCTGTCAAGTTGATCCCAACTCATAGCAACCTCTCCTTGGGTTTTCCAAGGCAGTATGTCTACAGAAGCAGATTGCCTAGTCTTCCTGCCAAGGAGTGGCTGGCTGGTTTGAACCTCCAGCCTTCTGGTTAGCAGTCAAATACCTTAGGCACTATTCTACCAGAGCTCCTCATCCATCCCCTACCTTTGTTGTTGTTGTTATGTGCCTTCGAGTCAGACCTGACTCATAGTGACCCCTCCTTGGGTTTCCAAGGCAGTATCACTATGGAGGTACATTGCCCCATCTTCCTTCTAAGGCGTGGCTGATGGGTTTGAACCACCAGCCTTCTGGTTAGCAGTCAAGTGCCTTAAGCACTAGGCTACCAGATCCCCTACCTAGGTAATTGAAAAATAAGCAATACAGAACAATAAAATAAGAGTAAAGAAAAAAAAAAGTTCATATTTTTCCTATTATGATTATTTCAGTACTTCCAGCCTGCCCCCCACCCTCAGCCCCACCAAACTCTTTCCAAGCAATGCTTTAGTTGTCCACACTTTGCTGATACTGAATGCAATGTGGCCTGTAGCTTGGGTACTCCAACCCTAGAGAAAGAAGAGTTCGTTGTGGGGCTGTAGAGCTGGCAGGTTTCATGGATCTTGAAGAAAGAGGAGAGGATTGTCCAGTCAGAAGAACAGTGAGAAACTGAGAACATGGCCTCTCTGGGACACACAATGTATGCAGGGGAGCAACTAGGATGGACAGATAGATTGGGGCCATATTTTAAAGGCCTTGAATTAGTAGTCAAAGTGTTTATAATATATCCCATAAGTAATGGAAATCTATGGGAGGTTTATGCAATTTGATGCCTGTCACCATCTCTCTTTCACTAAATCTGAATGCCCCAGCAGCCAAGGTGCTCAAAGCCCTCTGAAACACAAGCCCCAGACAGTGTAACACTGGGATCCCTGCCCCCTCCCGTACTCCCAGGTGGTGGCCTGCCTTGACTATGACTCTCACTCTCTGAAGTCACTATAAATATTCAGGGCCTCCCTCACGGCACAGCTGCCCTTCCAGATGGGCCTTCCAGCTAGAGTTCCTGCACCGCTCCCCGGAGTTGAGGGCTGACCCTAAAAGGTCCTAGATAGATGTCCCTCTGCCTTGCTACCCAACCATTGTTGGGCAATGTACTTCCGTAGTAATAATGCTTGGAAACCCAAGGAGGGATCACTATGAGTCGGTTCTGACTTGACGGCAAATAACAACAAACAACAACAACAACTTGCTAAGAACATGCTATCAGGTATCAGTGCTCCTGCCATTTTGGTTTCATCTTTCCCTCCTCTTCCTTGCCTGAACTGCTAAAACACTTTATTCTATAAACCCATCACAAACAAATCTGATCTTGCAACTGCTCTGACCTGAAGCTTGCAGAGGAATGGTAGGAATGCAGTGGAAGCGGTGTTACTGTGCTGAGTTTGACAAAAAGGCCCAGAGTTTGGCTGTAGCATCAGAGAGTGGGTGAGACTTGGATTCTTAAAGACCCAGTCACCAAGATGGCAATCCAGTGTCACCAGCCCAACATCCCAGGAACAATGAGATCACAATCATACCTCGGAGAAGGTGTCTGTCAAGTTTTCCACTCTGTCAGGTAGTTTGAGCTATCATCCTAAATCACTGCCCTATTAAGAATTCCAGATTTATTGGTGGTTGCTTCCTTTTTCCGAAGAAAAATTTCAAACATTGTTTTTCTATCTTTGTTTTATGCATTCAGGCCAAACCCTCAGGCTCCTCTCTTTGGTAGAATGAAATATCCTAATCTGGCTGAATTCAGGATGGAAATGTTTGTGGAACCTTTGCCCAGTCCCAGGTAAGAGGAGCATACAGCTAGAGCGGCTCTGAAAACCCAGAGGCCCTGGCTATCTACCCCCTGTGGGCTTTGTCATATGTGTATTTGTCCAAAGTGCAATTTTCCTCCCTGGCATTGGTTTTGGTTTTCCGTCTGTATTCCCATTATGTTCTTATTCGTTAGGCTTAGCCCTGCTCTTTCCATGAAGTTTTCTACAAGCTCCCCCAGGCCACACTGCATGTATCTGCTCACAGAGAAGTCAGACCATATACAGCAGAACCCCAGATTTAACTATAGGTTCTCACAGCTTAGCTGTGAGCTTTCTTTCTAAAGCCCCTAACAGCCAAGACTGTGCTCTCTCAACACTGGACTTAGTGGCTAGTGTGAGTGTATGAACTATAATTGCACTGATGAAAAGATGGGCCGGCTAAAGCAACTCCTTAGGATACTGACCTATTATATAAAACAAGATGGAAAATTTATATTTACCAATTCTTGTCAGAGAGAGTGTGATGAAAAATAGTAATGTATGCTTGGATGTGTCTCATGGGAAAGAGGAGCATGTGATGGAGAGAGACTTTCAACAGCATTCGATAGTTGCTACACTTTTGGTCTAAGTGATTTGCAAGTTTGGGCCAAAGCCAAACTGGTCAAGAAGAGAGGAGGGAGACTAAGAGCTACTTTTCCCCCTTCACCAGGAAGAGCTCAGTCTGGTCTCTAAGCTGTTGTTCATAGCTTCTCTGAGTTGACTCTGACTCACAGCGACTCTATGTACAACAGAACAAAACATTATCTGGTCCTGCATCATCCTCACAATCACAGCATGTCTGAGGCCATCATTATGGCTTCTGTGCCAGAACATCTCACCAAGAATCTCCCTTGCCCTTGCTGGCCCTCTATCAAACATGATGCCCTCCTCCAGTGATTGATCTTCCCTAATGATGCATTCAAAGCAAGCGAGTCAGACAAGGTTCTATCGTGCTCTATGAGGTTTTCACTGTAAATTATCAGAAGTAGATCTCCAGGCCTTTCTTCCTAGCCTCTTCATCTGGAAACTGCTGAAACCTGTCCACCACGAGTGACTCTGTTGGTATTTGAAATACCAGTGGCGGTGCTTCCAGCATCATAGCAACCCATATGCCACTATCGTACTGCAAACTGATAGACAGGTGGTGGGGTCTTTAAGTACCATGTCTAAATTTGTCTAAAGGCACCAAACTGTAAGCCTGGCCTGGCACTCAGAGTTCTCTATCTGGCCTGGTAGCATTACTACAAACATGGTATATTCTGAATCAATTGTTTGAAAATAAATGAATGAAAAGGAGAACTGAAAATGAATCGGTCAAGGAAATGATGGAAAGACTATTCATGTTGAATTCCATCTTGGTTGAAATGGAAGAGAGAAACTACTTCTGGCAAGTTATATTCCCTAGACTTGCTTGTCTTAGGAAGAAAGACCTTGCAATCTACTTCTGAAAATTAGCCAATGAAAACCTTACGGGTCACAACAGAATACTGTCTGATACAGTGTTGGGAAGATGAGACCCATAGACTGGAAGGCACTACACAACAGCCTAAACAATGGAGTCAAACACACCAATGATCATGAAGATGATACAGGATTGAGCAACATTTCATTCTCTTGTAGACAAGGTCGACATGAGTTGGAGCCTGTTCTACAGACACTAACAGCAATAGCAACAGCCTTGCGGCTCACAGTATGGTCCATGGACCGGCACCATCTGCATCACTTGGAAGCTTCTTAGAAATGCAGCATCTGGGCCTACATCCCAGGCCTACTGAATCAGAGTTTACATTAAGGCAATGGGTATGTGCTGCTCTATAACACATAGAAAAAAAATGCCCTACACCATTGATGAGAATTAATTGAAAATATATGTATGTGTCTATTCCTGGAGTCTGGAAAGACAAATAAATTCTGAATATGAATAATGACATCTACAACCATCTCTCAAGTAATGAGTCTTTATTGACACCTACTATAATGGGGTTGTTGGGAGCTCTGGTGGCATAGTGCCTAAGGCATTTAACTGCTAACCAGAAGGCTAGAGGTTCAAACCCACCAGCCCCTCCTCGAAACGAAGGTTGGGCAATCCACTTCCGTAGTGACACCACCTCGGAAACCCAAGGAGGGGTCGCTATGAGTTGGGTCCAACTCGATGGCAGTGAGTTTGGTTTTGGTTTATAATGGGGTTGCTGTAAGTTGGAATTGACTTGATGGCTCCCAACAACAACAATAACCATGTGCCTAGGTCCCTGGGTGGCACAGATGGTTTGTACTCAACTAGTAACTTAAAGGTTGGTGGTTCAAACCTACTCAGTGGCTCTGCAGAAAAAAGCCCTAGTGATTTGCTTATGTGACGATTATAGCCAAGAAAATCCTATGGAACACAGTTCTACTCAGTAAACATTGGGGTTACCATGTATCAGAGTTGCCTCAATGGCAAAGGGCTTGGTGGTGGTTCTTTTTTTTAATTGTTTTATGCACCTGTTGTTGTTGTTGTTGTTATTTGCCATCGAGTCGGCCCCAACTCATAGCGACCCCTCCTTGGGTTTCCGAGGCAGTATCACTACGGCAGTAGGAATGCCCAACCATCCTTCTGAGGAGTGGCTGGTTCCTGAGTTAAGGCACTACAAGAAAGAAAGCAGCAGAGGCACATGCATGGGTAAGCACCCACACTGTGGAATTTCAGCCCAAGACCTACCCCTTCTTCCCTGAACAAGCCCTGAACTTGAAGGACAGGCCCTTGCCTAACTCTGAATTCACACAGCTCAGCCCCTGGGGTGACACCAATCATAAGGACAACCCTTGTTTTCGGCAATAATGAGTCACCAAGATAGAGCAAGCAAATCTCCGTGGAAGACAGACCAGTCCTAACCTCTTCCAAGACATTTTTCTTTGGCAATGTAGCATCACTGGGTTTGTTAAAATTTCATTCAGTATTGCTAAAGTTCAAGCACTTGGATCTTCCCCAGGTGGAAGGTGGTGAGGTAAGGAAGCTGGGGTCGAAGGGGTGCTGGCCTGTTAGCTCAAAGGCACAACTGTGATGTGAAGTTTATGCTCCTGCCTTATGTCTCACAAGAGGGGTTGTTTTAGAGAACTGTGCTTTTATAAGACTGTAGATCCTGCAGTCAGACTGCCCTGAGTTCATTTCCAAGCTCTGTCATTTGCTAGCTGTGTGACCTTGTACAAACTATAATTTTCTGGCTATTAATAAAATGATACTTTTCTTCCTGCTTAATTTGAATGAACTCCAATTTATCTTTTTTCTCTTTTCTTTTATGGATTGTGTATTTGGTGTTGTATCTAAGAAATCTTTGCCTAGCCCAGGGTCATAAAATTTTCCTCCTATCTCCTTCTAGATATTTTATAGTCAGGTACATACTCCATTTCTAGTTATGTTTTCAAACATGCTATGGGGTATGGAGGGAAGGTATTTTTCTCCCCCTGCCCCCAACTCCTTTTTTTGGTATATGTATATAGAATTTTCCAGTGCCATTTATTGAAAAGATTATTCTTTTTCCATTGAAATGCTCTTGCACCTTTGTCAAAAATCAATTGACAAATACACCTGTGGGTCTATTTCTGGACTTTGTATTCTATTTTATTGACTTATAAAAACTAGTTGCCAAGTCGACTCTGACACATGGTATTCCGATGTGTGTCAGAATAGAACTATACTCCCGAGGGTTTTTAATGGTTGATTTTGGGAAGAAGATCATGAGGCCTTTCTTCCAAGGCATCTCTTGGTGGACTTGAACTCCAACCTTCCAGTTAATCAGCCAAGCATGTTAACGATTTGCACCACCCAGTGACTCCATTAGTTCTGATAACAGCTCTGCAGTCTTCTCTTTGCTTGAAAAATCATGTTGTCTGCAAATAGAGACAGATTTACTGTTTTCTTTCTGATCTTCAAAACTTTTATTTCTTTTTCTTGCTTTATGCAAAGGCTAGAGTCATATGATGATTAATTTTATGTGTCAGCTTGGCTAGTAAAATGGTGCCCAATTGTTTGATCAAACTCTAGTCTAGTTGCTATTATGGAGTAGCTGTTGTTGTTGTTGTTATTTGCCGTCGAGTCGCCTCCGACTCATAACGACCGCTCCTTGGGTTTCCGAGGCAGTATCACTACGGAAGTAGGATTGCCCAACCTTCCTTCCGAGGAGTGGCTGGTGGGTTTGAACCGCCAGCCTTCTGGTTAGCAGTCAAGTGCTTTAGCCACTATGCTACCAGAGCTCCCATGGAGTAGCTACTTGTGATTAAATCAATTGGCCTTAAGTTAAGCAGACTACCTCCACATCGTGGGTAGGCCTTAACCAATCAATCAGTTGAAGGCCATAAGCAGAAAAAAAGAGTTTCCCTAGGGTGTATTCTGCACCAGATTGTTGTAGTTAGGTGCCGTCAGGTCAGCTCTGACTCAGAGCAACCCTGTGTACTACAGAACAAAACACTGCCTGGTTCTGTGCCATCCTCACAATCCTTGCTATGCTTGAGTCCATCACTGCAGCCACTGTGTCAGTCCATCTCTTTGAGGGCCTTCCCCTTTTTCACTGACTCTTCACTTTACCAAGCATAGTATCCTTCTCAAGGAATGGTCCCTTCTGATAACACGACCAAAGTAGGTGAGATGAAGTCTGGCTATTCTTGCTTCCAAGGAACATTCCAGCTGTACTTCTTCCAGGACCGATTTGTTCATTCTACTGGCAGTCCATGGTATCTCCAGTATTCTTTGCCAACATCACAATTCAAAGGTATCAATTCTCTTCGGTCTTATTCATTGCCCAGTTTTCATATGCATATGAGGAGATTGAAAACACCATGGCTTCAGTCATGTACACCTTCATTAGGCACCACTGCTTGTCTGCCTCCAGATTATAAAGACACATTTTGGCTGAACTTGCTCTTCACTCTTTTCTTCATCTGACCTGCAGATTTTGGACATGTCAGGTCCCTCTGCACCCTGACATTGGCATAAGCCAATTATTTGAAATCAATCATATGTTCTTTCTCTCCCAGTGAGATACTTATATCTCTCTGTTCCTGTTTCTATAGTGAACTCTTACTAAGAGCACCAGTACAGTGTTCACTAGAAGTAGTGAGAGTGTGAATTGTTGCTTTATTTCTAAACTGAGAGGAAAGCATTCAATACTCATTATTCAGGGTGCCCTTTATCACATTGAGGAAGATTCTTTCTATCGCTAGATTGGTGAGGGTTTTTCTTTTTAAAATTATTATTATTTTCTTTTAATTGTGGCTTGAGTGAAATTTTACAGAGCAAATTGGTTTTCCATTCAGATTTCTGAGTTTTTCTCATGAATGTATGTTCAATTTTATCAATAGATAATTTCCTGCATCTATTGAAAAGATCATATGGTTTTTCTCCTTTATTCTGTTAAAATGGTGAATTACATTGATTGATTTTCAAATGTTAAACCAACCTTGCATTCTTGGGATAAACCTTCCTTGGTAGTGTGCATTGTTCTTTTTGTACATTGTTAGAGTCGATCTACTGATATTTTGACAAGGATTTTTGCATCCATGTTTGTGAGGACTTGGCCTGTAATGTTCCTTTTCTGTAATGTCTTTGTTAGTTTTTGGTATTTGAGTTTTGCTGGTATCATTAAACAAGTTGGGAGATTTACTCTATCCTCCTCTATTTTCTAAAAGAGTTTAGGTAAGTTTAGTGTTATTTCTTCTTTGAGTGTTTGATGGAATTTATTGGTGAAATTACCTGGACTTGGAATTCAAATTTTCTATTTCACCTTATGTAAACTTGAGTGTTCTGGTTACCTAGTACAGCTCTGACAAGAATATACCACAAACGGGATGGCTTGAACAAACAGGAGTTTATTCTCTTACAGTTTGAGAGACTTGAAGTTTGAGTTCAAAGTGCCAGGCTCTAGGGGCTGTGTAAAAGCCCCTCAACCTTGGGCTTTAGCTCTGCCTCTAGCTCTGGGCCCACTGGAGCTAGAGAGATATCTCTTCACTCAGGCAGCTATTGGCTGCTGAGGCTGACAAGCCCAAGGTTGACAAATAAAATGGCACAGTCCTGATGTTACCAAACCACACAGCAGGCCATTAATTCAATTCCACTGAAAGTTCCAAGGTTGACAGAGCATGACAGGCTGCTGAACAATGGCACAGCTACATGCAGGGTTCAAGCATGCCATAAACTAGAGACCATTCACAAAGCTGTTTCTTATGTATGGGAAGCAGACCACATACCCAAAGGCAGCTACTCAGCTGCTCACAGTAGATTCCACCATGGAGCTGATCACCAGTCTCATCATGGGGAATACTACATCTAGCTGCTAGCCACTCAACCAGGCCTAGCCAAGTTGACACACAAACTTAAACACCACAATGAGTAATTTATATTTTCCAAGAATTTGTCCATTTCACCTATTTCATAGAAATTATTGGTATGAAGTTCTTCATAATATTCTCTTTTTTATCATTTTAATGTCTGCGGGATTTGTGGTGATAACCTCTCTTTCATTTCTAATAATTAGTAATTTTTAGTCTCTCTTTTTCTCGTGCAGACGAACAAAATTTATTAATTTTGTTGTTCTTGACCAAGAACCAGCTTGGGCCTTTATTAATTTTCTTTATTGCTGATTTGTTTCTTATCACATTGCTCTACTCTTACTTTATTATCTTTTTCATTCTATTTACTTTGGTTTTCCTCTGGGTTTGAGGTAGAATTTTTTTTTTTTTTTTTACAGTTTATTCTTTTTTATTATCATTATTATTGTGATTTGGGTAAAGATTTACAGAGCAAATTCACTTTCCATATAGCAGTTTACATATACTTTGTCTCATGACATTGACCAGTTTACCACAATGCAACAGCTCCCCTCCCACTTCCTCCCCATAGTTACCTCTTCCCAGTATCCATCCCTCCACGGACTCCTGCCCCCT
>NW_006921711.1:3834834-3836317 GCF_000298275.1 Orycteropus afer afer | reverse complement strand
CTGCAGATCAGATGGTGTACCAGTCGCTAGGACTAATTGTTTCCATGAATTTTGGTTTTCTTCATTCTTCTTTGCTCTGGACAAGAAGAGACCCATCGTTGCATCTAGATGGTAGCTTGCTAGCTTTTAAGATCCCAGTCTCTACTGAGGTAGATTCTTAATGCTTTCATGACCAAATTATTTTCTGCTTTGAATATTTTGTTGGTTCCCTTTGTTTTCAGTAATGGAAGGCATGCTGGAAAAAAAGAATATTTTTTTTAGGTAATATGGATTTTGATATAATAATGAGAGACATATATGTTCCAAGTGGACTTGTGGTAGGATTGGTGGGAAGAGGCCCATTTCTTCAGATTCATGCAATTACACAGGTCCTCACCAAGTGGTAGCACATACTACAACTGGGATAGCAGCCTCTCAAGAAACCTGAGAGGCAGACAGTTTTGTTGGGCAATATATGTTCTAGGGTCACAAAAAGGTTGTCACTGATCTTAGACAATTCTTCCTTTCCTTTCTAATATAAGCATTTAAAGCAATATAATTCCCTCTAACCATTGCTTTTGGGAGCTCTGGTGGAGTAGTGCATAAGGCAATTGACTGCTAACCAGAAGGTTGGTGGTTCAAACCCACCACTCTTTGGAAGGAAGATTGGGCAATCTACTTCCATAGGGATACTACCTCAGAAATCCTAGGAGGGGTCGCTATGAGTTGGAGACAACTTGATGGCAAATAACAACAACAACAACCATTGTTTTAGCTACATCTCATACATTTTGTTGTATTTTCACTATTAGTAAGCACATTTTAAATCTTTTCTCATTTCCCTGTCGTTTCTTCTTTCACTCATGGGTTGTTTAAAAGTGTGTGTTTGCTTTCTAAATGTTTGAGTTTTTCCTAGATATCTTATTTTTTGTTGGTTTTATTTAATTACATTGTGATCAGGTGATATATATTACTATCATTTCAATCCTTTTTTTATTTTATTAGGACTTGTTTTTTAGTATAAAATATCATCTTTCTTAGTGAATGTGTGTAGTTGAAACAAATGACTTTCCTACAGTGGTTAGATGTAATGTTCTATAAATATCAATTAGGTCAAACTTTTGATAATGTTCCTCATATGTCTTTACTAAATTTTCTGTCTTGTGTCCTATTAATTGCAGTGAGAAGGGTGTTCAAATCTGCTACTATGGTTATAAAATTTTCTACTTCTTTTATTTTGTCAAGTTCTGTTTTGTGTATCTTGAGGCTCTGCTCTTAGGCACATACACATTTATGAATATTTTGTTTTCCTCATGAATTAATCTAAAGGATTAATTAATTAATTATACTTAAAGTTCATCATTCTTAGCTAGCATATAGTTAAGTCTTCCTTTCTTTATTTTTCTTTTAACCTGTTCTCATAATCAGTGCCTTTTAATCAGAGTATTTAGTTCACTAACATTTGTTATTTCACTAACATAAATAATTTAACAATAATTTATAT
>NW_006921711.1:3817760-3831480 GCF_000298275.1 Orycteropus afer afer | reverse complement strand
AGAATTTCAACCAGGCACAGGGAAAAGAAAAAAAAAAAAATGCTAAAAAGCTAGGACCTGGTAGGGGAAAATTAAGAATAATAATAAAAAGGACAAAAGTATTAATAATATTAGTTGGTTTGAAATGGACAAATACAAGCAAACTAATCACTGAGAAAAAGAAAGCAAAAAAGAAAAAGTCGGTGGAGGACTGGGTAGGGCACCCAGGCTCTGTCTGAGCACACAGACTATAATGGAGTTCCTGTGGGCCCAGAAGGTAGGTGGCAGTGGGGATGGCCACACCTCCGTTCACCAAGCAGGTGTAGGGTGTAGTAACAAGAAGAATGTCGTACCTTTTCAGTCTCACAGGCCCCGAGTGTCCTTGGAGTTGCTGGAAAGCAGAACGTGTTCTTAAGTCCCAGAAATCTGCGAGAGTGCTGTCTCTTTGAATATCCAAAATAATCAAGCTGCTTTTTAAACCTACGAAATGGCAGCTTCCTCCAGACTGGCAAAAGTCCACAGCTCAGCCCACCTTTCTCTTCACCTTCTCCGTTTGTTCCCCAGCCACCGTTCACAGTTCTCTGTGCAGTCCCTGGCTAGCAGGGTGACTTTTAGGTTAATTCTTAAGTCCTACCAGCACAGGAATCTGCGAGAGCGCTGTCTCTAAATATCCAAAATAGTCAAGCTGCCTTTTAAACCTACAAAATGGCAGCGGCCTCCGGATCAGCAAAAGTTCACAGCTCAGCCCACCTTTCTCTTCACCTTCTCCATTTGTTCCCCAGCCACTGTGCACAGTCTTCCATGCAGTCCCTGACTAGCTGGGTGATTTTTTGGGTTAATTCTTAGGTCCTACCACCACTCGGAAATCTCCAAGCCCTGTCGTCTGTGCCTTCAGGGTCGCTCAGGCTGCTGCCAGACTGCAGCTCCATGTGTCTCCTTTTTTGGTATTTTCACTCAAATTCTTCTGCTAGTTGGGGTTTAGTCCACTTTTGTATCCTTCCCTTCAAGGCTCAGGGATCCAAGGTTATCTTCTGTGTCTGTGTTAATTGGTTTCCCTTTTCTTTGTTGAGGAGGGTCTGTGCAGTTCTTCTGCCTAGTCCGCCCTCTTGCCGGAACTCCTACATTGTTTTTTGTGCCTCTGTTTCCCCATTCCTGTCTTCTTTCAGATTATTTGAAATTTTATATAATTTAATTATGTTTTTAGATTTTTAGTTATATCACTTTATTTTTTAATGGTTGATCTAATGTATCCTTTGATTTTCAGAGTATATTTAGAATTAATTTTGCACCTATTTACATAAAATGCAGAAACCTTGAAAATGTATAGGTCCATTTGCCACCACCACCATAAGTCCATAGTTGTTCAAATCATTGTCCCCCTGTGTTTAATGTATCATTTTTTTCCTGGCTGCTTGCAATATTTTCTCTTTGTCTTTGGTTTTCAACAGTTCAATTATTATGTGCTTACATGAAGTTTTTTTCCCTAATTATCTTGCTTGGGGTTTATTGTGATTTTAGATCTGTAATTTACGTCTTTCAACAAATCTCAGAATTTTTCAGCCAGTATTTTTTTCAAATATCTTTCTATCCCATTTTCTTTCTCTTGTCTTTTTAGTACTCAAGTAACTGCATATTGAACCTTTGGATATAAAGTATGTCCCTGTAGTTTATTCATTTTAAGAAACCTTTTTTCTCTCTCATCTTCAGCTTGGATAATTTCTACTGAGCTATGTTGCAGTTCACTCAGTCACACATTCATTAGAGTGGGTTTATATTCTACCAGGCCTGTTTTCTATTTAAACATGAGGTCATAGAGTTTGAAGAGAATGGCCCCTGTTTGTACAAACTTACCTGAAAGGAGGGTACTTCATGATCTTGTAATAAATTCTGCAGTTTCTTAGGAAGAAAGAGTAGGTCTTCCTGTGGAAGTGATGCATTGAGTAAGATATCCAGTACTCCTGCTCCCTGGGCACACTCTGGAATGGATGTCCATACTCCCTAGAAGATGATTGTGGATGCAAGTTCATTTCATCTTCTCATGTCTTGCTTCCAAGCTACAAGATGATTTCAAAGAGCTTGCTTGAACCATTGGCTTTGCTAACACAAGTCTGAGGAATGGAACCCTTTTCTGTTTTCTCGAAGTTCACTTCTTGTTCTTGAAGATAACAAGAATAAGAGAAAATAAATTACTCTTCAATAATCCATTGAGTTGCTTTATTTTAAAAATCAGTGCTGTTTCTCAAACCAGGATGTATTTCTGGTACTCTCCTCCCTGAAACCCAGGCTGGGAAACATCGTGTAATTAGAAAACGCACACTTAACAAGACTTGGAAGCCTGTGGGAGCTCCTTCATCCATCCCTGGCACTGGGCAGGGAGAGACATAAGCAGATGCGCGTGGTGTTGGCATGCACTTTTATTGAGTGCGATGTGATGCTCAGAAGGTCTACAGTGGAAATTCTTTCAGTAACAGCACATTAGCCAATCTGGCCCTCCTTTCCCACCATCCCCTGCCCCCCATGTCTTGTTCCTTCTTATTATAGACAGACAGGGAATAAGGGCATCTCTCTGTTGCTGGGTCAGAGTAGAGCCTTGCCTTCTAGACCTCCTCAGGAAATGCTTGTAGTGTTTTGCTATTGTCTCTGGTGGGTGCATTTATGGTAACAGAATGGAGGCTCACTCTATAGCTTCCTCAGTTCAGAAGGCTCAATTTGGATACCAATTTTCTCAAACTATTAAAATGACACCCCTGTCCCCATCCTGTTTCCTTCCACCCTCTTTCCTCCTCCACCAAACAAGGAGGATCTAAAATCTATTGGTAAAGGGTTGACTACCTGGAATGGTGAACATCTCAATTTCTGAGTTATGTTTTTCCTGCCTCAGGCTTCTTGGGTCTTTGGCATGACGAGCGTGTGCAAAGCAGAGCACCTTGTCAGAGGCAGAGGTGCTTGTCTAGGTGAGGGAATAGGTATAATTTCTAAGCCATCTGGACAGCATGGCTGGCTCAGGTTCTTCTCTGGTGAGTCTTAAAAAGCAGTTTAGACAAAGATGTGTATGTCCTCCTGAGATCATTGGCAGTAGGTCTGCAAGGAGCCATAGAGGTCTGGAGGGTCATCTGAAACAGGCCATGACCTACTCCTTAGGTCACACCCTGGGAAATAATGTTGTTAGGTACCGTTGAGTCAGCTCCAATTCATAGCACTCCTATGTACAATAGAACAAAACACTGCTCAGTCCTGTGCCAGCCTCACAATCCTTGCTATACCTTAGCCCAACATTGCAGCCCCTGTGTCAATCCATTTCACTGAAGGCCTTCCCCTTTTTCACTGACCCTCTACTTTACCAAGCATGATATCCTTAATATAAGAAATAATAACCCCAGCAAAATTGCCAATGTCACAAGGGCCTGCTGCTGTGTATAAGTTAAGCTACAAGAGCTAGAAAGGAACTTGCAGCAGAAGATCTCCCTTTGTTCCTGTCATCTGGTTGCCACCTCCCACTAGCCAAATCATGTCCCTTGAACATTTACATATAATTCTGTATTCTCACTAAGCAGTCCCTGAGTGGAGCAATTAACACATTAGGTTGCTAACTGAAAGACTGGAGGGCCCAGTCCACCCAGAGGTGCCGCAGAAAGTCCTGGTGATCTGCTTCCAAAAAGATCAGCCACTGAAAACCTTGTGGACCAGTTTTATTCTGACACACACGGGGTTGTTGTGAATCGCAATCAACTGGACAGCAACTGGTTTTTTTTTTTTTTTTTTTATTCTTGTTAGGGAAAATTTTAAAAACAATAATAAAAAAACTATCTTCCCAAGATTTTTCCTCTGAGTAAACTGCATGAGAATATGTCTGTAAGAAATTGTGGGTAGATATCGCAGACAGAAAAAAAAGCACTTTAAACTGACAAATCAGTCCAAACCACTAAGGTTATAACTCTTTTTTTTTTCCTTTCCTTTCCAGCAGAATAGTAAAACAGACGTGTATTGGCAGCTCATTAGGGCTAAGGAGAGGCGGTCTCCAGCATGACATCAGCCCACCGCTTGACCCAAATCTATTATTTCACCAGAGAGCCTTACCCGGCAGGCTCTCCAACTGCGTGGAACACATACATGGGAGAGTAGAGGAAGAATGCATAAATAAGATACAGATTGGAGACTTTTTGATGTGTTTAGCACATTTTTGTTACTTCCTTTAATACCACAGACCTTGCATTCTTCCACCATTAGGAGAACAAAAGACAAGCCTGAGATGGAGATGGGGGACGTGAGGGGAGAGGCGGCGCTGGAGCCCCATTCAATAAAAAGTTCTGTTCATCTAATTAGCATTTTTTAATCCCAATGCTTTAAAGAGAAGGCAAAAAAAAAAAAAAAAAAAAAAGAGAGAGAGAGAGAGAGAATGAATGCCACAGCTGAGTAACTTCAGATATAAAAAGTTCCTTCATTAAATCAGTTGTTTTTTAATTCATAATTGAACTTAAATAAAGAGCGACCTATAGGCAGCTGTTTCTAATATCGCGTCCCCACCGCACATGAAAGACGCATTTATTCCTGCAGCAGCCTCCCTACCCTTGGGTGTTATCAGCTGAACATGTTTTGAACCTACCTAATGCATTTGAGGTAGCTTGGGTTTATTTTTCTTTCAATAAAATAAATGGTTTTGTAATTAAATTTCTGCACTGCTTGTGCTTAATGGTTACATTGACAAGTGCTAATGTATGGCAAGAGAATGAGCTTGAAATGAAACATGCTGTTTTCAAATCTGCAAGCAATTTTGCAGTGGGGCAATCAAGCCCCTCGTGCCAGCGAAACATTTTCATTAATCTGCTCTCGGTGCGCCCTTGCCCACTCGGCCGGCCGCGAGAGGACACTTTTTTAGCTCCCGCTTTACCCACCCCCCTACACACCCTTGCCCTTTTCTAAAACACACACACACACACACACACATACACATCATGAAGCGAGCCGTTGTTTGAAACCGTTTTGTGGTCTCTGGCAGGCGGGTCAGTGGAAATTCGCTGACTTTACACCGTGAAATGTTGCAGCTGTCTCCTCCGAAGGGACTGGCTGCCTCAACGTTTCAATCCCTGGCAGCCAGTCAACAAGAAAATCTGTCCCTCTGTTTTCTTTTTTACGTTTCCCCCTTAGCTAAATTTATTTTTGAATAAATCTTCTCATAGAAAATAGAGAACAGCTATTACATATCTGGACGTGGGCTGTGCAAACCACTTCAAGCCATCACAAAGGAGGCGGCCTTCCAGCCTGGCATTTGCAGGAGATTCATGAATGGAAACCTGGCAGTGCGTACTGTGGTCCTTGCTGGCTCTACTTTTGCCACCCGCCCTGGGAGAGGGGCCTGCTGCTGGAGATCAGGCCTGCACAGGTACAGACAGTGGAGGCAAGACCTTTGGCTGCATGTCTCCCTGAAATGCCTGTGTGTCTCCCTGAAATGCCTGTGTGTCTCCCTGAAATGCCTGTTTCATCTGACCACTAGAGGGATGGCTTCCCAGGGCCTGCCACTCCTGAGTCTCTAGGCAGCTCTGTCACAGACCAAGAAGGGTGTATAAGGCCCACAAGCCATGTGGGGCAAGCAGAGATGGGGAGTCTCTGGGTGGTGGCTGACCACAAGGTGTGCAACTCAGCATTTTCTTTCCAGGCCTGGGAGGAGGAGCCAGAAGACTGACCACATGAATGCTGACTCACCGGATCAGGGCCAGCCAGAATCACAAGCTGGCCTACCTACCCCAGCACAGCTTTCTCTTGCTGTGTCCTAGGACATCTTTAGGGGAAGGGCTTCTGTGTGGTTCCTAACTCCCTGAATTTACTGCAGTGGGAGATAGGCAAAGCAGAAGGCTGCTTATGAATGGGATATCAGGAGCATGAGGAAGCTCTTCAGAACTCCAGCGTCCCTTTCATGATGCCTTAATGACCTTTAATAGGGGATAAAGCCTTGCATGTCATAATTAGAGAAGAGAGGCTTGAATACAAAAGTCCTTGGGAAGAAGACACAGGGACTTAGATCTTCACTAAGGTGTAAAATATTAATAGCAAAGCCCATCGGGGCAGTGAAAGAGAAAAAAATAGAGTTAACTGGTATCTGGACTACAGGAGGGCAAAACTTAGAAGGGGGAGAAGGCGAAGAAGGGGGGGAGGCACTAGTGTTAACGGCCAACAGATACTTTCACGGAGACCCTATGAAGAAGTGGAAAGTTCCTTGATTAAATGAGCTCTGGTAGCATATTGCCTAAGGCACTTGACTGCTAACCAGAAGGCTGGCGGTTCAAACCCACCAGACACTCCTTGGAAGGAAGGTTGGGCAATCTACCTCCATAGTGATACTGCCTTAGAAACCCAAGGAGGGGTCATTATGAGTCGGGTCCAACTCGACGGTACATAAGAACAACAACAGTACACTAGGACATCATGCTTGGTAAAGTACAGAGTCAACAAAAAAGGGGAAGACCCTCAACGAGATGGATTGACACAGTGGCTGCAACGATGGGCTCAAGCATGGCAATGATTGTGAGGCTGGTGCGGGACCAGGCAGTGTTTCGTTCTGTTGTTCATAGTGCTGCTATGAATCAGAACCAACTTGACAGCCCTAACGACAACAACAGTAGACTTACAAGGAGTCTCTGAGTGGCACAAACAATTAAACTCTTGGCTACTAACCTCAAGATTTGCACCAGAAGTGTTTCAGAACAAAGGCCTAGCAATCTACTTCTGAAAGATTATAGCCATTTTGAACCTCATGGATCAAAGTTCTATTTTTGGCTTTCCAGGGTGGCTGCAGTTCTCGAGAAACACATGGGGTTTCCATGAGTCGGAATTGATTAAATGGCAACTGGTTTTGTAGACTTATGAGGAGAAAGAGACTCAATCTTCTCCAGGCTAGAGGGGCAGAGAGAAGCTGGGGTAGTCCAATGGCCCCAGAATGAAGAATGGGAAAACAGTGAAGAATGAAACTAGAAGACTGTTTATGTAGGCCTTTGGTGAGTCTGAGCTTGGATGATGATGAAACTGAGCCATAAACATTGTGAGAGTGCCTTCATCCCTTCATCTGCCTACCTTCCACCACCTACCACTGAAATTATAGTAGTTACCCCCATACAACAGTGAAACACTTTCTATTCATTCATTCATGAGTTCTTGCTACGTACAAGCTATGTTGCTAGGCTCTTTCAGGGTACAAGTATAGTAAAGACAGGGTCTATACCCACTCAAGGAGCTCTCAACTCCAATATAAGATAGGAAGAAGTAAGTGCTATAATGGAGATACAAGCAAACTGCTATGTGCCTTCACAGGAGGAAGCAGAAGGTTGTGTCGGCAGGAATAAGGGAAAGGTTCGTAGAAGAGGCAAGCCTTAAAAGAATAGGATTTTGAAAGGGGGGAATGACATTTCAAGGTAAAGAACCAGTAAGAGCAAATGCATGGAGGTATGAAATTTAAAGTTGTATCTGCAGAATGATTTATGGCCCAAAATGAATGGAGGGATAAGGCAAGTGTATGCATGAGTACGTGTCTTTGTGTGTCTGTGTTGGTGGGAGTGGGAAGAGTGGTAAGAAATGGAATTAAAGAGTTAAGATGGGGCCATATTAAAAGATTTGATCTTCAGGCTGCAGAAGCCAGACTTTATTTTGCCAACACAGATACCCTATAAAGATGGTGGAGCCTTGAGGATGGGGGTGAGTGGGTGATGGAATATGATGTAAACTCATCTGTATAGTTGTGATACACATAAAAACTATCAAAAGGGTTAGGCTGAGGAAGGAAGACATTGGAGTCAGAAAGAGCAGACATGATTTCAGTGGCTCAGGTCAGAGAGGAGGAGGGCTGCCAAGGCAGAGGCCATGTTCCTGAGAGAGGGGATGGATGCTGGGAACTCTGAAGGAGTGGGATGAAGGAAAACACCAGTCTATGATCTTCAGGATGCCTGGGAAGATGGTCCTGGTCATGACAGAGGCGGGGAACTCAAAGAGAAATGGATTTGCAGAGAGGGAGAGAAGAAAACACCAATTCCAACTGGATACATCAAATTGGAGTTCTTGGTGGTGACTTTCAAGAGGCACTATCCAGGGGTCAGTAGGAAAGAAATGGACTAAAACAAGAGGAAGTCAGAACTCTGAAGAATGACCACATTTAAAGGAGCTGATACAATAGTCAAGAGGACACAACAGGGAAAGTATAGATGAGCCAAGAAGATAAAAGAGGAGAGTTTCAAGAAGAAAGGATGGAACACCATTTCTGATGCATCAAGGAGGGCCAAGAAAGTGATAAATGGATTTGGAAATAAAGAGCACAATGTTTATCTCTGGAGGGCAGTCTAAGTAGAGGGGAAGTTGAGTGGGGAGTGAGAAGTAAAGGCAGCAAGAGGTGATGTTGAATATAGCATTGAAGACGTCATAGTGATGAGTGATGGGGGAGATGAGTTCTCAAATAATCGTCAAGGAAAAATCTTCAAGAAAAAAGAGATTCAAAAGGCATCAGAGAAGGAACTGGCTGATGGAGCAAGATCATGGTAGAGGCAGAAAGGGGTGGAAGGTTGGCCTTAGAAAGTAGCAAGGATATTTTTTCCTCTGAGGCTGAAGACAAGGAAGAAGAGATAATGGGTATGAGAACTGTTACAGTGAAAGCAGAAGAGGTGAGAGAGTTGGCAGCTTTTTGGAGATAGAAACAATGAGATCATGGGCTGAGAGTAAGAGGTGAGGATGGAAGTGATGGGAAGAGTGGGAGTAACTTGGAAACTTGAGGTAGGTAGAAATGGGTCAGGTTGTTGAGCAGTACTGAGGACCCAGCTGAAGATGGAAACCTGGCTCTGCACTGGCCCAGTCTGCGTGATCATGCTCCTTGCTCCAGCCATTCTTGGCAGTCTGGAAGTAGAAACAGAGGTCAGAATGGTGGGATTACTCTGCCTGGGGATGTCAGTGGGAAGCCAGAGGCAAGGATCCTAGGGCTAGCTAGGGAGAATTTTACCACTCACTCACTGCCATCCAGTTGATTCCAATGCTGTGACCCCTCCTTGGGTTTCTGAGGTGATATCTCTAGAGAAGTAGATTCCCCAATCTTCTTTACTGGGAAGCCTTAAATAAGTGTAAGCTTCACCTCTAACACCATTACAGCCTTGTCTTGGGCTGAAATTTGGAGACAGCAAAAAGTTTGAAATGAAAAATACACAGCCCTACCTGAGAAAATTGCAAGCTAAGAGTCCGAATCCTAAGTCCCAGTTCAGCTTCCTCTTTTTCCTCTTTGCCTTCTGTGCCATGTGATCCAGGGAGACTACACTGAGACACATTCTGTTGATTTATTAGCTTTGTGCAAAAGATAGTGCTATTGAAATAAAGATAATCTCACTAAGAAAGATGTTTGATTTTACAAAATTCTATAATTCTTGACTTCTTGTTACTGCAGCAAAAGAAAACAGAAACAAGCAAACAAAATCTGTTTAGCTGACATCTCATTGGTCTTTTGATTTGCTCTTGATGTTCATTGGGATTGTCAAAGCTAAACAGATACTGAACAAATTCCACTCAATTTAGTTTTGGAAAGTAAACACTATCAGACTGTGGTCAGGTCTGCATCCTCCACACTGATGAAGAATCCTGGCATCGGGTACAATTGCCTCAAGTGCTTACTCTTCTGTCAGAGGCAGCATCTTAGCCTCTGCTGGAGTGGAGGTAGGAGGTGAAGAGTTGAGGCTTGCTCTCCAGGAATACAGAGCCTTGGCTTGGGGACCAAACACAGAGGAGAGGGTGTAATGCATCTTGTGTACAGTTCACCATGACCAATCTTACTGACAAGAGGCAGTGATCCAGAAGTTCTGCTCTTCCTTTGCCCCCTTCAGGCATCTTAAAATCCCTCCCCACCTGTACTAAGTAGACTTTTAAAGTCAGTCTTTGTTCCCTATTCACTTTAAGTTCAGGGGCTGTGCTGTTAGCAGGTCAGAGTGAAACAAAGAAGGTCAGAGTCCAAGAAGGTCCTGCATGGTGTCAACAGCCCCAAGGTCTCTCCAGCCCCAAATTTCATGGCTGTTAAGACACCCAGGGATGGTTTGGGAGGGGCCTAAGAGAAAACTCTTCTACAACCTCAAAAGGAAGATCACAGACTGAGCATCCAGGGAAATAGCTTTCACAATATATCCAGAACCTTCTGTGAGCTATTTGTATTTTCTGTCAGGGCCACATCTAAAACCAAAAACAAACCCACTGCCTTCAAGTCAACTCCAATTACACTAACCCTATGGGACTGGGCAAATTAGAACTGCCCCATAGGGTTTCCAAGGCTGTCAATCTTTGTGGAAGCAGACTGCCTCATCTTTCTTCCACAGAGCAGTTGGTGGGTTTGAACCACTGAACTTTTGGTTAGTAGCCAAATGCCTTAACCACTGCACCACCAAAGCCACACCTAGAATGAGTGAATTTCCTAAACTGGCTTCCCACTCTCTTAAATGTACACATCTTTCTCTCTGAAGCTTTCAATGGATCCACTTTATTTGACCAACTTGAATTTGATGAACAACCAAAGGCAGGAAGAAGTAAATAATTACAATTTGAAAATTACAATGTATTAAACTATGAGTCAGGTCAGACTTGAAGGTATGTAACAACAACAACAACAACAACAAACCCTTGGTGATGAGGGTGGTGGTGGTTAAGTGGTAGAATTCTTGCCTTTCCATGTGGGAGACCCAGGTTTGAGTCCTGGTCCTTGCATCTCAAGTGCACCCACCACCCATCTATTATGGAGGCCTATGTGTTGCTATAATATTGAACAGCATTCAGCAGAGTTTTCAGACTAAGATAGAATAGAAAAGAAGCCTGGTGATCTACTTCAAAAATCAGCCATTGAGAACTCTACGGATCAAAATAGTCCACTTCACAACTGATCATGGCAATGGCACAGGACTGGGTAGTGTTTCATTCCATTGTGCATGGAGTCACCATGTTAGCTAACAGCAACAATAGGCCTTTTGCTAAGCGTTTAGCCTTTGCTAAATTGTTTCACAACAACTCTAATGTTTAGGTAGCAAGTCTACTCTGTCACACAGGGTTGCTATGAGTTGAAATAGACTCAATGGCTTCAAACAACAGCAGCATCTTCATTTTACAGGTGAGGGGTCAGATTTGAACCATATCTAAGCCTGGTCTCTTGTTTCATCTTACTGCCAAGTCTTGTTTGTTGTTGTTATTTTGCCTTTGAATCGGAAGACTATTAACTGTTCAATAGTCAAAGAGTCCTCCCCTTCTGATACTCTATGTTAGTTTCTGTGTGGAAGAGGGCTAGATACTTAAGCATGTTGACTGGAAACCAATAAATTCTTCATCAAGTATTTATTGAGACCTATAATATGTATATATTGAGACCTACCAACACTGTAGGGAGCAAGCAGAGAGAGATCCCATCTTCAAGGACACAGCTACCTGCTTGGGAATACACAGAAAACTGTACTCATTTGTCTTGGGTTCCTTGCATCCCAGCCCCAGAGGCACACGTTGTGATTCAAGATGCAGAACAAACATCACAAAATAACTCTGAGAGCTCTAAGGTATGTTTTACTACATCCCCGTCCTGAACCAGCGAATCCTAAGCCTGTCTTCTTCATTGGTGGCATGTGTACCAGTGGGAGGAGGGTGGTGCTAGATCCACCAACTGACCATCTCTTGATTTGCTACCTGGATGTCTCCACTTGAACCTGGAGGAAGGCAGCTAAAATTGAGAGAGAAAAATGGGAGGATTCTGCTGAAAAGAAGCAAGTCTAACTAAACAGTATGCTGAGGCAGCTCATGCTTTATGTAGCAGAACTGATTGAGCATCATAATTCATCCTCCCCTTGGCCTTCAGCCCTCATTAAGACTTCTCAGAAGGAAGCTTCACAGAGAAGGAAAGGGAAGAGGGAAACCAGGATAATTCTCACAGTGAGAATGTGCCTAGCTTGGGCTAGGGGAAGGTGGAACTTGAAGGCTGGGTGCTGAGGGCAGCTTGGAAGCCTGGGTGCTTTGGGGCCAACATGCTTATTATGAGAAATCTCTTAATGACCATGAGTCCTAAGGGAGACCCGTCAGCCATGCCTGGCGCCAGCCATACATGCACAGGGCCTCCTGTCCAGATGGAAAATGTGCAGGGAGGGAGTGAAGAGAGTGAGAAGAGACCTTGTAGCTGTTGAAGGTGACTGATGGCCTTGGGACAGCAAGCCTGGCTCCTGTGGGATCAGGTTTTACCAGAATGAGACACAAAGATTAGTGACTTTCAGGTGAGAAAGAACCCCCAGTTCCTGGCCTCTGGAACAAAATTTTGGCATGGTTCTCTTAGAGTTTCATTTGTATTCCCCACTTGCAGACCTTTGTTCATGTATTTCTTCCTACTTTCCATGTACTCAAATCCTTCTAGCCCAGCTCAGGCCTCATCCTCTTCAAGAAGCCCTCCTTGAAGGTCTATTCTGGAGCTTCTTCCCTCTGTCCTGCTAACTGGCCATAGGCAGAGATGGTGTTGTCTGAGATTCCGCAATAGGGATATGTGTTTAGGATGGATACATGCTTCCTCTGGAGACCCACTGTTACAGATTCTCAAAGAACATATTTGGAAGATTTTAAAAGTATATTAAAATATTTTCTGAATGTCTTAGTTTCTCTGTGCTGCTGCAACAGAAATACCACAAGTGGGTGGTTTTGACAAAGAGATCTATTTTCTCATAGTTTGGGAGGCTAGAAGTTCAAATTTAGGGCACCAGCTATAGCGGAAGACTCTCTCTCTATCAGGTCTGCAGGAAGATCCTTGTCTCACCTTCTGTGGCCTCTGGCATTTCTTGGTTTCCTGGAGATCTTCCCTTAGCACCTTTTGCCACTTTGTGCTTGCTTGTCTCTATTGCTCTTTTTATATTTCAAAAGTAATTAAGGTTTAAGGAGTTCTGGTAAGATGGTGGACTAGGCAGAAAGACTGCACAGACCCTCTTCAACAAAGAAAAGGGAAACCAGTTAACACAAACACAGAAGATAATCCTGGACCCCTGAACCTTGAAGGGAAGGATATAGAAGTAGACTAAACCCCAACTAGCAGAAGAATTTGCATAAAAATACCAACAAAGGAGACAGACAGAGCTGTGATCTGGCAGCGATCCCAAGCAATCCTGACTGCACGACACAGACAGCTTGGAGATTCCCGAGTGGTGGTAGGACCTAAGAATTAACTTAAAAATCAGCTCTGCTAGTCAGGGACTGCACGGAGGACTGCTCTGGTGGCTGGGGAATAAATGGAGAAGGTGAACAGAAAGGCAGGCTGAGCTGCGGACTTTTGCTGGTCCAGAGGGTGCCGTCATTTTGAATGCTTAAAAGCAGCTTGACTATTTTGGATATTTAAAGAGACAGTGCTCTCACAGATTGCTGCAGCTTAAGAACATCTGCTTTCCAGCAACCCCAAGGACACTCTGGACCTGCAAGACTGAAAAGGTACAACATTCCTCTTGTTACTCTTATACTCTGCACCCGCTTGGTGAATGGAGGTGCGGCCATCCCCCATACCCACCTACCTTCTGGGCCCACAGGAACTCCATCACAGTCTGTGTACTCAGACAGAGCCTGGGTGCCTTGCCCTGTCCTCCACAGATTTTTTTTTTTTTTCTTTTTCTTTCTTTTTTCTGGTGATTATTTTGCTTGTATTTCTCTGTTTTAAGACAACTATTATTAATAATACTTTTGTCCTTTTTACTATTATTCTTAAGCTTCCCCTCCCAGGTCCTAGTTTTCAGCATTT
>NW_006921711.1:3810229-3815309 GCF_000298275.1 Orycteropus afer afer | reverse complement strand
TAGTAGAGCTGACAAGGGGCAAGGTTGTGGTCACTGCTTGTTCACAGCCAGCTACCCAGAGGGACCAAGTAGTTGAACCTGTGGGCTTGGACCCATAGTCGCAGGAGACATCAAGCTCAATTGGCATAACATTCTATACAAAACATTGTTCCACCTTCTACTTTGGTGAATAGTGACTGGGATTTTAAAAGCTAGCAAGCTGCCATCTAGGTGCAACAATGGGTCTCTCCTCGTCCAGAGCAAAGAAGAATGAAGAAAACCAAAATTCATGGAAACAATCAGTCCTAGCGAGTGGTACACCATCTGATCTGCAGCCCATACGACTGTAAGACCAGAAGAATTAGATGGCTACCACTATCATCCACATGGAAGGGAATCTATGTAGGATATCCTGGATAGAGAAGGAGAACAATGTGGAGCAAAACTCAAAATCATTTGGAGAAAAAAAAAGGGGGGGGGACCAGGTTTGCTGGTCTGATAGAGCCTGGTGGAACCACTGAGACTATGGCCCCTAGCTGCCCTTCAGGTCTGGAATTGAACCCACACCCGTGGTTTCCAGCCAAACAAAAGACAGGCATATGAGTTGAACATTTACCTCAGGTAGATACAGTCCTTGGAGAGAACAATCATGGGAGAAAGAAGGGCTGCTTATGCACAGGGAGACAGCTCAGGGGGCAAGAGTGCATGGAGGGATGTACACTGGGAAGGGGTAACTATGGGGAGGAAGTGGAGGGGAGCTGTTGCATTGTAGTAAACTGCGGTCAATGTCATGAGTCAAAGTGTATGTGAACTGCTGTATGGAATGTGAATTTGCTCTGTAAATCTTCACCCAAATCGCAATAAAAAAAAAAGAGTAATTAAGGTTTAAGACACATTCTATACTGATATGGCCTCATTAGCATAACAAAAACCCTATTTCCAAATGGGATTACATTTATAGGTGTAGGGTTTAGTATTCTAACACACATTTTGAGGGGACACAATACCATTCATAATATGGAGTAAAAGGCAAACTTGGCAAAAACATTTAAATTAAAGGATAAAAGTATGAAGAAATTTCGTGAGGGTGGAGGGCCACTCTGAGTCATACAACAACTGAGTACTTGTTTTTTCAGGGCAGTTGGGCAGATTAACTTGATGAGAAAGAATTATGGTGTCAGGAGTCATGGCTGAGGCAGGGGGAGACTTCTCTCCATAGCAGCTGGGCAATGAGTAGTTAAAGCTTTACTAAGTAAGAGCAAATGGGAATGGTGCTACTAAAACTTCGGTTTAAAAAAAAAAAAAACAGCAAATACTATTTATCCAGCACTCCCTATGTGTCAGGCACTGTATTAGTCACAGTGCATATATCATTTCAATCAACCCTCAAAGCAAGCCAATGCAGTAAATATTCCTGTTTTACAGTGGAGGAAACCAAGCCACATTGAGGTAAAGTAACTTGGCTCAGATCTGAAAGCTAATAAGATCAAGGTCCAGGGTACAGTCCCAAATCCAGCTGACTCTTACCCACTATGACATGAATATTGTGTATGTTATGGAAGAACTGTGCAGCAAATGTTTCTTTCCATATGCCTTCCTGAAAGTTTGTGATTCTTGTGTTCACCTCAAATATTTACCTCCATTGTTCTAGGTACAAAACAAATGGGAGTCTGGTTTTGTCCTACTGGTCCTGGGCCAGGTGCATAGGGATCTCAGCATCTGGAAGGTCTCATAGGACCTCAACTAGGCTTATCTAACCAGAGATAAAGTGACTGATTTGGTCGATCTCTTTACAAGTTTGGGAATCACAGAATCAGATCTAAAGGTTCACAAGCAAGAAACGAGGGACAGATTAGAGGGCAGCCAGCAGACGGTTGTTTATTAATTCTGCTGTGCACATGGAGAGCTCAGGTTGAGAAATCAAGGCCAGAGTCCCTTTGCCAGGACAGCTCATCTCCAAGAACATTCCCATCTGGTAAGCTTCCTGGTTAATATTTTTCATGGCGGCCACAGTGAGGAACCCTGGTTCTTTTTAGTACCACACACCATATCCATTCAGCTTGCAGCATTTTATGATGTGTCTGACCCAGGAAAATGAGTGGCTGTCTCAGGAGGGGGCGGGGAGTGCTTCATTTCCTTACCTCCTTTGGCCTTCCTTTTCCCTGGCACACCCACATAGAGGGAACAGGTTTTCACTTCCCATGCATGCTTTTCTACTGTCTGTCCGGATTTGCTCCAGCTCCCAGAAGGCCCTTCTAACTTTACACTGCACAAATTCATATCCCAGGCACTTGCCAAATCTTGTCAAGTCCTAACATTTTCTTTGGCAGGAGCTTCTTCACTCCACTGAAATGGACCGGGTGAGTCCATTGGGTCTTGGTGAAGCTTCTCTGGGCACTGTGAGCAGCCACTGGGTCTCTCCTGTCACCCTTCCAAGGCTCTGAGGGCTCTGGCAGGCCATTTGTCTCACCTCTGCCAAGTTTGCTGACTTCCTGAAGCATCAGCCATTTCAACAGCTCCCAGTCTGAGGCTGAAAGAATGTCATTATCAACACTAACATCAGTTGCCATCAAGTCAATTCCAACTCATGGCTATTTTTTTTTTTAAGTAGATCACCAGACCTTTCTTCCTAGACATCTCTGGGTAGACTCAGACCTCCAGTCTTATAGTTAACTGCTGAGTGCATAACTGTTTGCACTATCCAGGGACTGAGAACATCATAAGTGTGCCCTGGTGTCACAATGGTTAAGTGCTGTGCTGCTAACTGAAATGTTGGCAGTTCCAATCCACCAGCCTCGCTACTGGAGAAAGATATGGCAGTCTGTTTCTGTAAAGATTCTTGTCTTGGAAACCCTATGGGGCACTTCTACTCTGTCCTACAGGGTCACTATGAGTTGGAATCCACTCAAAGGCAATGAGTTTTTATCTTTATCACCTCCAACCAACTCACTCAGAACCTTCTCTATTATATCTCAGCACCTCTGCTGGTTGCTACGATCAGGACAGAGGAGAAAGTTCATTTATACATTTACCTAGTATTAATACAGAGCGCTAATTCTGTTTACTGCCCTAGGCAATTAAGATAGAGCAGTGAACAGAACAGACAAAAAGCATTGCCCTTGTGGAGTTTATATTCCAGCTCATCCAATAAATGTTTAAAACAAAGTTGTTAGGAATTTAATATGCTCTTCCTCCCATGATACATAGTTTTAAAAATAGAATGGAGAAGTAGAATTTAACCCAAAGGAATGAACTACTAGTGGAATTCCAGGTGTCTGTAGGGAAGATATTTGGAGACTGAGATATTTGGGGACAACTATTTGGTTGTCCAGAGCAAGAGTCAGCAAACTACAACTCCCCAGGCCAAACCCAAACTGTCACCTGTACTGTAGGGACCACAAGATTCGAATAGTGTTTACATTTTTCAGTGGCTTGAAAAAACCAATAGAAGAATAACATTTTGTGACATGTGAAAATTATATGAAATTTCAAATTTCAGTATCCATAAAAAAAGTTTTATTGGAATACGGGCACACCATTTGTCTATGTATTATCTATGGCAGAGTTGTATAGTTTCAGAGACTCCACGTGGCCCACAAAACTTAAAATTTTACTCTGTGGTCCTTTACAGAAAGTTTGCTGACCCCTCTGCTCTAGAATCATATGATGGAGACAGCTACTTACTTTCCATATGCATAGAACTGGCTCCATCAGGCAAGCAGGATTCCCTTTCTCATTCTGCCTATGGAAGAGAATCATAAAGCATTCTCAACACTGGAAGCTGAGAACCTGCTCCTGACATCTGTTTTCTCTTCAGCACACGCAGAGACAAGCCCTCCCAGAAAGTGTTCTGACAAATACAAGATTCCTTCTTGGTAGTATCTTCAAGCCTAGTTGTTGAGTTCAGAAGCAAACCTTCACCTTGGGAGGCTCTGGGCTCCTTGATGGGAATCTTATCCATGCTCCCGACTCTGCAAATTTAAATAATGATATTTGTACCTGTGGAAAGAACATTGGACTAACAGAGAAAATGAGTTCACATCCCTACCTGTCACTTAGTTAATTGTGTGGTATGGGGCAAATTATTTAACCTGTAGAGGGAAACCCCAGTTCTCTCATTTGTGAAATGGTTTGCCTTGCCAACTTCAAAAGGCTGTTAAGAGAAACACATTGATCACACATGGGAACTTTCTTTGTAAACTACATATCATTATATGTTTGTTTTTCTTTCACTTTCATGTGAAGAAATATTAAGCTGAATTCTTTTCCTTCACTCTTCTTTGTCTGTGGAGACCCAATCATAGAATAAAGATGAGACACATCTTGAACCATGTTCTCCTTGGCCCTAGTCAGCTTCTCAGGCTCTCCCTGCCTGCCCCAACTTTCCACCTCCTTCCCCCTCTCCCCAGATTTCATTTACTTTCCCAAGTCACTTTTGGGGATTCTCACACATATAGCGGCCACAGGCCTCTCATAACCAAATAAGAACCATAGCATCCTCTTGGTTCTTCCTCCAAGATCATGTCTTCAGTTTGGAGGATGCCACAGCTGCTTTCCATTGTACACCTCCTGCACACCCTACAGAACATGTCAGAACTACCAGCTGCGACTTCCTAGGCCTATCTGCTTATTTCTTCCCTAGTCTGTAACTCTCTCGAGCTGCAGTGAGTGTATTTTCCACTGTGTGCCCCTGATAATCCTAAAAACGACAATTATCTTTTTCAGGTAGTTTAGAGTTAGGCGAAAAAGTGTGATATATAGAGAGAATTGGGGGCTTTTTTTGGGAGGGGTGCTTGTGTTTTTAAACTTCAGCCTAAAACACCAGTCTGCTTCCCTCACTGGCCTATCTGTGCTTTAGGGCAGAGAATGTTTCTGTTCCTCCACTCTCCATTGTGCCACCAACATCGGCATGGTACCTGGTTTGATAGAACGATGGAACGGCCTCTTAAAAACACAAATACGGCGCCAGCTAGGTGGCAATACCTTGAAGGGTTGGGGCAATGTTCTTCAGGAGGCTGTATATGCTCTGAACCAGCGTCCAATATATGGTTCTGTTTCTCCAATAGCCAGGATTCACGGGTCCAGGAACCAAGGGGTGGAA
>NW_006921711.1:3793510-3809107 GCF_000298275.1 Orycteropus afer afer | reverse complement strand
AACTTTTCAGCTTGAACTTGTCGGCTTCTACACGCTTGTGAGCCATTTATCTAAGATAAATTTCTCTCTCTCTCTCTTTCTCTCTCTATAAATATATATATACACTTTGCTGGTTTTTGTGTTTCTCTAGAGAACCCAATCCAACACAGGGCCCAATAAATATTCCTTGAATGCATAAGTGAACAGTATCATGGAAGTTAGAGACAATACCCTGGTCACACTACTGATACCTCTCATGAATTTATATACATCTTTCCATGATAAGCACAACATGCGACACACAGTAGGTGCCTAATACATTCCAGTGGATTATGGCAACAGTGAAAATGAGGATGAAAAGCCAATCACTCAAATCCCAAAGCCAAAGGAAAGAACCAGACATGAAGAAGGTTTCATATAATCTTTTAATTTTATTTTGCAAGATGACTAATATCTTGCACTTATATTTTGTTCAAGGATTTAGCTAACATAAGATAATGATAACTTGGAACTTGGATATGTGACCTAGGAAGTTTAGGGTGGACGTTTCATCAGTTGCATCTCCTGAGAAAGTTCTCAAATAAGAAAAGAAAAGAAAAAAACAAAAAACTCTGACAGTGACACACAAAAGCTGGTACTTATACTTACCATCCTCAGTGTTGAGGGAAAAGAAGGTTTAATTATGGGCCACAGAACAGATGTCAAATCCCCAGTCATCCTTGTGCCATTGTTGTTTGTTATGAGTCACTCTGGAGCCCATCCATCCTGGCACCGATTTTCATGGGAAGCATCAAAGTGTGGCCAAAAGTGCGTGCTGATGGATGGGCTCATGTGAGAAGAGCTGGAGGATTGGGCCTTGGGTTTCCGCTGCTCCGTCTTCTTATCGTCATGTTGCTCTGTTCCCTTCCCCCTACATCCCTCCTCTATCACGTTCTTCCCCCGCTTAAGAGCGACAGCCTCAACACTCCTGCTGTCCTCTCATTTCAGTGCCTGCAGCACTGGCTCATCAAGGACAGAGGGCGGGGCTGTAGAAGTACCTGCTCCTAGGACATAGGTGTTGCTCATGCTATCCAGGGGTAGCAGGAGTTCTTACAAAGGAGAGGCCATCTCTTTGATAGCTGCAGGAAGAGGTGAGTGATTTTCTAGTCTTTCAAAGAATAGCCCATGAGAGAACTCTTTAGCCATGCCAAGGCTTCATGGAGTTCTGGGTTTTCTTGTTGGTCCAGACATTTCCAATAAGTGGATCTAATATTTCATCTCCCTTATTACTCTCATCTAACCAAACCCACTGCCATCAATCCAATTCCAACTCATAACAACTCTTTAGGACAAAGTAGAACTGCTCCATAGGGTTTCCAAGACTGTAAATCTTTATGGAAGTAGACTGTCTTATCTTTCTCCCAAAGAGCAGCTGATGGGTTCACACTGTTGACCTTTTGGTTAGCAGCTGATTGACAATTCCCTTTTGTTTTTAATTAAGCCAAGAAAATACTGGGGTTTTGCAAAAGGAATTTTATTAGAAATCTAAGGAAAAAACAAACACTTAGAATAGGGTTTCCTAAGCCTAGCAGACAAGATCTCTGATCCATCTCCCTGATTGTATTTAATTTGGCTCCTAGACCAGCCACACAACCTGAGTTGGCCTCAGCTTGGGCTCTATGCTATGGCTAGTATAAATCTCAATCCTGCAGAACCTGCCTCTTCTTTGGGGAAGATGTCCCTCTAATTTCTGCAGTTATGGCTTGGGTTGGAAATACACTTAATTTTTTTTAATTGAGGAATAATGTATGTAATGCAGTAAATTATACAATGTTTAATGTACCATTATGTTAATGTTTATATACATGTACACCCATGTAACCAATACCCAGATCAAGCCAAATAGAATGTTTCCCATACCACAGAAGATTCTCTCAGGCTCCTTCACAGATGATATTTGGTCCCACCAGGTAACCACTATTCTGATCCCTGTTATAATAAATTGTTGCTGTGTTGTTCTTTGGTGCCATTGAGTCAGCTCTGACTCATAGCAACCCTATGCACAACGGAACAAAACACTGCCCAGTGCTGCAACAGCCTCACAATCCTTGCTATACCTGAGTTCATCACTGCAGCCACTATGTCAATCTATCTTGTTGTGAGGGTCTTCCTCTTTTCACTGACCCTCCACTTTATCAAGCATGATATCCTTCTCCAGAGAATCGTCTCTTCTGGCATGACCAACATAGGTGAGACAAAGTCTGACCATTCTAGCTTCCAAGGAGCATTCTGGCTGCACTTCCTCCAGGACAGAACTGTTGCCTCTTCTGGCAGTCCATGGTACTTTCAATATTCTTCGCCAACACCACAACTCAAAAGCATCAACTCTTCTTAGGTCTTCCTTATTCATTGTCCAGCCTTCACATGCATGTGAAGTTATTGAAAATACCATAGCTTAGGTTAGGTGCACCTTAGGCTTCAAAGAGACATCTTTGCTTTTCAGCACTTTAAAGAGGTCTTTTGCAGCAGATTTACACAGTCCAATGCATTGTCTGATTTCTTGACTGCTGCTTCCATGGTGTTAATTGTGGAAACAAATAATATGAAATCTTTGAGAACGTCAATCTTCTCTCCATTTGTCGTGATGTTATTGGTCCAGTTGTGAGGATTTTCATTTTCTTTATATTGAGGTGTAATCCATATTACAGACTGTAGTCTTTAATCTTCATCAGGAAGTGCTTCATGTCATCTTCACTTTCCACAAGCAAGGTTGTGTCATCTGCATATCGCAGGTTCTTAATGAGTCTGATCCTGATGCCACATTCTTCTTCATATAGTCCAACTTCTCAGATTATTTGCTCAGCATACAGATTGAATAAGTATGGTGAAAGGATACAACCCTGACATACCCCCTTCCTGATTTTAAACCATGCAGTATCCCCTTGTTCTGTTCAAATGACAGCCTCCTGGTCTATGTACAGGTTCCTCATGAGTACAATTAAGTGTTCTGGAATTCTTTTTGTTCTCAATGTTATCCATAATTTGTTATGATCCACACAATCAAATGCTTTTGCATAGTCAATAAAACACAAGTAAACATTTTTCTGGTATTCTTTGCTTTCAGCCAAGATGCATTTAATATCAGCAATGATATCCCTCATTCCATGTCCTCTTCTGAATCAAGCTTTCATTTCTGGAGGTTCCCTGTTAATATACTGTTGCATCCATTTTTTAATTATCTTCAACAAGATTTTACTTGCTTGTGAAATTAATGCTATTGTTGATAATTTCCACATTCTGTGGGCTCGCCCTTTCTTTGGAATGGGTACAAATATGGATCTCTTCCAGTCAGTTGCCCAGGTAGTTCTCTTCCAAATTTCTTGGCACAGACGAGTAAGTACCTCCAGTGCAGCATCCTTTTGTTTAAGCATTATCAATGAGTATTCTGTCAATTCCTGGAGCCTTGTTTTTTTGCCAAGTCCTTCAGTGCAGTTTGACTTCTTCCTTCAATATCATACTCCATCAGTCCTTGAGCATAAGCCACCTACTGAAATCAGTGAATATCAACCAGTTCTTTATGGTAGAGTGACTCTGTGTATTTCTTCCATCTTCTTTTGATGTTTCCTGCATCATTCAATATTTTGCTCATAGAATCTTTCAATATTCAACTCAAGGCTTGAATTTTTTATTCAGTTCTTTCAGCTTGAGAAATGCTGAGCATATTCTTCCCTTTTCATTTCCTAACTCCTAGTCTTTGGACATTTCATTGTAATAATTGACTTTATCTTCTCGAGCTACTCTTTGAAATCTTCCATTCAGCTCTTTTATCTTGCCATTTCTTCCATTTGCTTTAGCTATTCTCATTTCAGAAGCAAGTTTCAGAGTCTCTTCTGACATTCATTTTGGTTATTTCTTCCTTTCTTGTCTTTTTAATGACCTTTTGCTTTCTTCATGGATGGTTTCTTGATGTCATCCCACAATTCATCTGGTTTTCAATCTTTGGTGTTCAATGAGTCAAATCTATTCTTCAGATGGTCTCTAAGTTCAGGTGGGATATAATCAAGGTCATATTTTGGCTCTCATGGACTTGTTTTAATTTTCTCCAGCTTCAGCTTGAACTTCATGTGAGCAGTTGATGGTCTGTTCCACAATCAGCTCCTGGCTGTGTTTTGGCTGAAGATATTGAGCCTCTCCATCGTTTCTTCCCACAGATGTAGTCAATCTGATTCCTGGGTATTCCATCTAACGAACTCCATGTGTATGTTGTTGTTGTTATGTGCCATCGAGTCAGACCTGACTCATAGTGACCCCTCCTTGGGTTTCCGAGGCAGTATCACTACGGAGTAGATTGCCCCATCTTTCTTCTGAGGAGTGGCTAGTGGGTTTGAACCGCCAGCCTTCTGGTTAGCAGTCAAGTGCCTTAAGCACTATGCTACCTGAACTCCTGGAAAGAGATGGCCTGGCTCTCTGGCAGGCTCAAAACAACAACATTGTGTGTGGCAAGTGATTGCCTTAGGCCTGAGGCCAATCCCTAGGGCCCTCCATGTGTATAGCCACTGTTTATCTTGTTGAAAAACAATATTTGCAATGAATAAGTTGTTGGTCTTGCAAAATTATATCATGTGATTTCTGGCATCATGGTTTTTTTTTTTTTTTTTTAATTGTGCTTTGGATGCAAATTTGTTTTACATTCAAGTACAAAATTTCAGAACAAAATTTGTTTTGTTTTACATTCAAGCTTGTGTACATTTTATTCCACACCTTGATTACTATCCCTGACCATAACAAACTCTCTTCCCCTCCCATTCCTGTGACTACCCCCTCCCTGTGCCCTTTTTAACTGTGCACTCTTGTCTGTCCAGCTTTCCCTCTATGTGAATGCTATCTTTCTGGTGCCTCATCACTGATTGCTCTAAGGGGTGTATCTCCTTAGAGTAGGTAGGTGCATTGCCTTGGGATAGGTGTTCTGCATATAGGTCTTTCTACTGTTGGGCTGAGAGCCAATCCATGGGAGTGAGTCCAATTCTAGGTCCCAAGGGAAAGCAAGGGCCATAGTCTTAGAGGTTCCACCAGACTATGTCTGATAGTAATTCTGGTCATTTTTGTGCGTTTGGATTTTGTTCCACATTTTTCTTCCCAATCTATGCAGGATCTCCAGGTTTGATCCCTTTCTGAGTCGCTGGCATTGGTAGCCAGTTTTTCTGGTCTTAGGGTCCATCATATCCTTGGACTAATTTTTTCCAGATTCCTTTGATTTTCTTCACTCTTCTTTGCTTCAAATGAGAGGAGACCAATAGTTGTGTCTTAGATGCAACTTTTAAGCTTTTAAGACCCCAGTTGCTACTGATGAAAGTAGGCTGTGGAACAAGATTTTTATGTACTTTGTTGTGCCAATTGTGTTTGGTGTCCCCTGAGACTATGGTTCCAATTCTGCAGGCCCAGTAATTCTCTCTCGCAAGGTGTATGGTTGTCTCTGAGAGGTTACTCCAACTCTGTCTTCCATTGCTTCTGTAATGTGTGTGGCTAGTTTTGCAGCACAAGTGCATATGTAAGATTATCTTCAGCTAAATCTATCCTTGGTCTAGGATATATTCCAGTCCACTGACCTCCACCTGATCTTCTCACTTGTCTATCCTTTTATCTGTAGCCTGGTTTTTGGTGTTAGTGGTAATGCATATTAGTATTGTGCATATACTATTATTTGCTTCTGTAGTTTATGTCTTATGTGCACGTTTCAGTGTCCTTTCTTTCCTCAATGTCATCATGCTGGTCACAGAATCCATACCATCCCTCATCCAAATCAGCAGTGACCCCCAACTAGTCTCACATTTTCCCTCCCATCCCCAGTAACCTACAAAGTGAATTTCCTTCCCTGAGTAAACCTTTCCTTGACTTTTTAAAATAATGGGCGTATGCAATATTTGTCCTTCTGCGATTGACTTATTTCACTCAGCATAATGTTCTGCAAATTCATCCATGTGGTGAGATGATTTGTGTATTCTTCATTATTCTTTAATGTAGCATGGTATTCCACTGTGTGAATGTACCATAGTTTGGTTATCCATTCATCTGTTGATGGGCATTTAGGGTGTTTCCAACTCTTTGGTATAGTGAATTGCACTGTGATGAACATGGGTGTGCATATGTCTGTTTGTGTCCTGTCTCTCACCTCTTTAGGGATATGTTCCTAGTAATGGAATTGCTGGATCAAATGGTATTTGTATTTTCAGTTTTTCAAGAAAACACCATACCATTTTCCACAATGGTTGTACCATTTTGCAGTCCCACCAGGAGTGTATGAGAGTTCCAATCTCTCCACAACCTCGCCAGCATTTGTTATTTTCTGTCTTGTTGTACTTTACTTTTATTGCTGGGATGAGATGATATCTCATTGCTGTTTTGATTTGCTTCTCTCTAATGGCTAATAATTGTGGGCATTTCCTCATGTGTTTGTTGGCTGCCAGCATATCATCTTTAGTGAAATGTCTGTTCATGTCCCTTGTCTGGCATCATTCTATCACCAAGGCCGTATTTTCCAACTATTGGTGATTCTTCTTTTTTTCCAACTTTTGCATTCCAATCACCAGTGATAATCAACACATCTTGATTGCATATTGGGTCAATTTTAGACTGTAGAAGTTAGTAAAAATCTTCAATTTTCTTGTCTTTGGCTTTGGTGGTTGGTGCTTAAATTTGAATAATAGTAGTATTAACTGGTCTTCCTTGTAGGCATATGGATATTAATCTATCACTGACAGCATTGTACTTCAGGATAGATCTTGAAACATTCTTTGTGATGATGAATGCCCTGCCATTCATCTTCAGTTTGTTACTCCTGGCATAGTAGATCATATGATTCAAAATGGCCAAAGCCACTCCATTTCACCTCACTAATGCCTAGGATATCGATCTTTATATGTTCCATTTCATAGCAGTTCAAACTCACCAGCCACTCCTCAGAAGGAAGACTGGGCAATCTACTTCTGTAGAGATACCACCTCAGAAACCCAAGGAGGGGTTAGCTATGACTGAGTCAGGACCAATTCAATGGGAGTGAGGTTTTTGGTTTTTTTTGGTCCAACTTTCCAAGATTCATTCTTCATATGTTCCATGTTCCAATTATTAATGGGTGTTTGTAGCTGTTTCTTCCCATTTTGAGTCCTGCCACATCAGCAAACGGAGGTCTCAAAAACTTTACTCCATCCACATGATAAGTTCATAAGTTAAGCATGTATTTAATTTTAGCAGCTACTTCTGGTTTCTAAAGTGGTTGTGCCAGTTTATGGTCCTGTTGGAAGTGTATGAGAGTTCCATTGCTCAAGATGCCTTGGTATTTATTGCCAGTCTTTTTCATGTCAGTCATTTTATTGGGGGAAAGGGGTTTGTACTGTGCTTTTAATTTGCATTTCCCTGAAGAATAATGATGTGCTCATTAACATATTTGGTTACTCTCTTTTGTAAAGTGTATTTCTAGTCTTTTGCACATTTTAATTGTATACAACCCCTCTGTCAGGTAAATCTATCGTAAAAGTCTCCAGCCAGTCTGTAGCTTGCCTTTGTATTCTTTTTTTTTTTTTTTTAATTTTATTTTGATTTGGGTGAAGATTCACAGAGTAAATTCACTTTTCATACAGCAGTCCACATAATATATTTTGTCTCATGTCACTGACCAAACTTTACAATGCAACAGCTCCCCTCCCACTTCCTCCCCATAGTTACCAATTCCCAGTGTCCATCCCTCCATATTCTTCTGCACCCTGAGCTGTCTCCCTGTGCATAAGCAGCCCTTTCTTCTCCCATGATTGTTCTCTCCAGGGTGTGTGTCTACTTGAGGTAAATGTTTAATTCACATGCCTGTACTTTGTTTGGCTGGAAACCACAGGTGTGGCTTCAATCCAGACCTGCAGGGCAGCTAGGGGCCATAGTCTCAGTGGTTCCACCAGGCTCTATTGGACCAGCAAACCTGGTCTCCACCTTCTTCTTTTTTTTTTTTTTTTTTTTTGCCTCCAAATGATTTTGAGTTTTGTTCCACATTGTTCTCCCTCTCTATGCAGGATCTCCTACATCCCTTCCAAGTGGATGACAGTGGTAGCCGGGCACCATCTAGTTCTTCTGGTCTCATAGTTGTCTAGGTTGCAGATTGGATGGTGTACCAGTCGCTAGGACTGATTGTTTCCATTAATTTTGATTTTCTTCTTCTTGACGAGGAGAGACCCATTGTTGCATCTAGATGGGAGCTTGCTAGCTTTTAAGATCCCAGTCGCTACTCACCAAAGTAGGAGGTGGAACAATGTTTTGTATAGTACATTATGCCAATTGAGCTTGATGTCCCCTGCGACTATGGTCCCAAGCCCACAGGATCAACTACTCAGTCACTCTGGGTAGCTGGCTGTGACTAAGCAATGACCATAACCTTGCCCCTTGTCAGCTCTACTATACACCTGGGAATTCTGATCATTCACATAAACTTATAGGACCATTGTCTGCCAACCCTATATATGATCTTGGATACACTCCCCATTTAGACATACCTAATTGTTTAGCCTGTCCTCCTATCTGTCTGTCCATATACCCATGTTTGCTTTCACTGACAACTCAGTACTGTATATGCAAAAGGGTTCATATTTGTTGTCTGTACTGCCCATGTACCTCTCTATGTCTTTCTCATCCTCAATGCTGCCATATTGGTCATTCACACTTGGTACATTGCCCTTCTCTTCACCCAAATCAATATTTATCTCTATCTATCTAACAGCGTTCCCTCACCTCCCCTCCCACCCCTGGTAACCAACAAAGAAAATTTCCTCCAATAGATAAACCTTTCCTTAAGTTTTACAATAACAGACTTATACAATATTTGTCCTTTTGTGACTGACTTATTTCACTCAGCATAATGTCCTCCAAGTTCATCCACGTTATGCGGTGTTTTGCAGATTCTACATTATTCTTTAGCGTTGCATAGTATTCCATTGTGTGTATGTACCATAGTTTGGTTATCCATTCCTCAGCTGATGGACATCTAGGTTGTTTCCATGTTTTGGCTATTGTCAATAGTGCTGCGATGAACATCGGCGTGCATATCTGTTCTTGTTATGGCTCTCACTTCTTTAGGGTATATACCTAGTAATGGGATGGCTGGGTCAAATGGTATTTCTAATTCCAACTTTTGAAGGAATCGCCATACTGCTTTCCACAATGGTTGTACCATTTTACTTTGTATTCTTTTTATGTTCATATGGCCACAATGAACTTTTTTTGTAATATGAAACCACAGAATTAGAAGAACTGAATCTACAGTATAACAGGCTGTTTTTACTTGATTGCATCTCCAAATCACTTTTCAAAAAGTCAATAACATTTATAATTCAGCACCACAGAAGGTACCCTGATGCCTCTTCCTAATCCATACTCCCCTGTAAAAGTGACCTCTGTTCTGACCTCTATCACCATAGGTTTGTTTCACAGGTTTTTGTCCTTCATGTAAATAGAATCATACAGTGAACACTATTTTGTTTCTGGCTTCCTTTGCCCTATGTTAAACCAAACCAAACTCACTGCCATTGAGAGTTCTGACTCATAGTGACCCCTCCTTGGATTTCTGAGGTGGTGTTTCTACAGAAGTAGATTTCCCAGTCTTCCTTCTGAGGAGTGGCTAGTGAGTTTGAACTGCCAGCCTCCTAGTTAGCAGTCAAATGCCTTATGCACTACACCAACAGAGCTCCCTTGCGCTATGCTATGTCTGTGATATTCACCCACACTGTGTGTAGCAATAGTTTATTCTTTTTCATTGCTACATGATAATCTGTTATATAAATATAATGAGATTTTTTCCCTAGGTTGCTGCTATAATGCATAAAGATTCTATGGACATTCTTGTACATGTATTTTGATGGACAAATGCAATCTTTGGTCTACACCTAGGAATGGAGTTGCTGGGTCTTATGATACATAATTGTTTTGTCTTAGTAACTACTGCAAGTTTTCCAAAGTGGTTGTACCAGTGCACACGCCCACCAGCAGTGTGTGATAGTTTCAGTTACTCAACATCCTCCCACACTTGATATTGTCAGTGGTTTTCATTTTAGCCCTCCTGCAGTGTGTATATATCTCAGTAAAGTTTTAATTTGTATTACCTGATGACTAATGATATCAAGGGAGCTCTGGTAGCATAGTGGCTAAGACATTTGACTGCTAATCAGAAGGCTGGCAGTTCAAACCCACCAGCCACTCCTCAGAAGGAAGATGGGCAATCTACTTCTGTAGTGATACTGCCTTGGAAACCCAAGGAGGGGTTGCTATGAGTCGGGTCCGACTCGATGGCACATAACAACAACAACAATGATATTGAGCACCTTTTCATATGCTTATTGGTCATTTGAAAACTCTCTTCTATAAAGTGCCTGTTGAGTCTTTTGGACATTGATAAACTTTATTTATTTATTATTATTATTTTTGTAAGAGTTCTTTTTATATTCTGGTTATGAATCCTTCATCAGATATATGTGTTGTAAATATTTTCTCTCAGTCTGTTATTGGCCTTTTCATGCCTTTAATGGTATCTTTTGGTAAATGGCCCTTTTAAATTTGAGTGAAGTTCAAATTATCAGTCCTTTCTCTTGCTGCTTTTCAGGAAGACCTTTTGTTTTGGATTCTCTGTCTGCCCTCTGTTCCCAGGCTGCAGACTATTCACCCCTGGCCTGCAGGTGCCTCCCTGTCCTCCCTGCAGATCCCTGTTGCTCTGAGGATATGCTCCATTTGCTTGCCATAGACTCTTTGGACAGAGGCTGAAGCTGTTACTGCTGTTTAGAAAAGCAGAGTCCTTTACTTTTTCTGACTAGTGCCTGCACTTAGTTCTTCTGTGGCGACCGGTCTTGATGGCTGGAATGATTCCATCCTGCTGGGAGTCACCCAGCCTGCCATCAGCAGCCAGGATCTTTTCCCTCATTCTGCCTGCATTTCAGGGTCAGTCTGAGCTTCAGCCCTGGCTCTCTTAGCAAGCAGATGTGACTGCATCCTTATCACATCTTCCCTGGCTCTGGATACCACATCCCCCTACTAGGATAGATGATTTTTAACACTTTCTTCAGTATCTTCTCTGTAAGGGAATGCTTCTCAGGATCTTGACTCTACAGGTTTACACTGTAAAGTTACTTTTCACCTTAGGAAATAATATCACAGGCTCAATGTTTAAACTACAAATGTGGGCCTGGCATAATATTTTCAGAAAAGTACCTCACTTACATTGAGTCAATTCCAACCCACAGCAATCCACGTTGGGTTTCCAAGGCTGTAAATAATTATGGAAGTAAATGGTTTCCTCTTCCTCCTGCAGAGCAGCTGGTGGATTTGGACCACCGACCTTTTGGTTAGCAGCTGAGTGCCTTAACTACTACACCACCAGAACTCCATGGCATAATGTTAGTCTAATCAAAAGCTATTCAAATGGCTCTGACTATCTTTTTGAAAATCTGATTTACTACTGGAACTGCCCATCTGCCTCCATCCAAGCGGTCGTTTACCTGGGGCTCATGGACACCCAAACCAAAAAGTAAACCAAACTCACTGCCTTCGAGTCAAATCTGACTCATAGTGACCCCTCCTTGGGTTTCCAAGGCAGTATCACTACGGAAGTAGATTGCCCACCCTTCCTTCTGAGGAGTGCCTGATGGACACCCCAGGGACAGTTAATAGAATTTGAGGAGTCCATAAACTGGTTGTGATTAAAAAAAAAAATACATCTTTTGTCTACAAACCTATATTTTAATATTAGCATTTATTATAAATATAGACAACAAATTGTAGTAGTATTTTCAGTACCTATGACTTTGTCAACAATAGAAATCACAGATATTTTCATATCACATTATAGCTGCTAATGGTATTATGAATTATTTATATCTATCACTATTTTGATATTATGGTAATTAATAGACTCACCATTAGTTCTTACATCTAATGTGTTAATAAAAGAGCACATACAATGCTATATCACAAATTTATTCTTAAAAATATTTTGAGAATGTGGGAGTGTGCCCATGACCATGAATAGGGTTGGCAGATGTTTCTACGTGTAAATTTATATGTGCTATAAGAATGTCCGGGAGCTCTGGTAGCATAGTGGCTAAGATGCTTGCCTGCTAACCAGATGGCTGGCGGTTCAAACCCACCAGCCACTCCTCGGAAGGAAGGTTGGGCAATCCTACTTCCGTAGTGATACTGCCTTGGAAACCCAAGGAGGGGTCGCTATGAGTCGGGGCCAACTCGACGGCACATAACAACAACAACAACAACATAAGAATGTCCAGGTATATAGTAGAACTGACAAGGGGCAAGGTTGTGGTGAGTTCTTGGCCACAGCCAACTAACTTGAGGGATCAAGTAGCTGGACCTGTGGGCTTGGGACCATGGCCACAGGAGGCATCAAGCCCAAGTGGCATAACCAAAACAAATAAACAAACAAAAACCTCATTGTCTTCAAGTCAATTTTGACTCATAGTGACCCTCATTGGGTTTCCAAGGCTGTAAATACCAAAGTAGATTGCCCCATCTTCCTTCCACAGAGCAGCTGGAGGGTTTGAACTGCTGACCTTTTGGTCAGCAGCATGATATCTTATCCAATATGCCACCAGAGTTCCACACTACACAAAAACATTGTGCTACATCCTACTTTGGTGAGTAGCAACTGGGATCTTAAAAGTTGTAAGTGGCCATCTAGATGCAACAATGGGTCTCTCCTCGTCCAGAGCAAAGAAGAATGAAGAAAACCAAAGATGCAAGGAAAAAATTAGTCCAAGGAACTGGTAGACCATATGATCCTCAGCCTATATGACCATGAGACCAGAAGAACTAGATGGTGCCAAGCTACCACTGTTAAGCACTCAGAGGGGCATCAGTACAGGAGATCCTGGATAGAGTGGGAGAACAATGTGGAACAAAACTCAAAATCATATATAAATATATATATATATATATATATATATATATATGTATGTATATATATATATATAACCAGGTTTACTGTTCTGATAGAGCCTGGTGAGACCCCTGAGACTATGGCCCTTAGCCACCCTTCAGGTCTGGAATTGAACTCACTCCTGTGAGTTTTTTTGTTCTAGACAAACAATAGACAGGCATATGGGGTGAACATTTGTATCAGGTAGATACACTCCTTGGTGTGATCGATCATGGGAGAACAGAAGGGCAGTGTTTGCACAAGGAGACAGCTGTGGGGGCGGGGGGGAGTAGAGGGAGTGCATGGTAGGGAAGGACACAGGGAAAAGGTAACTATGGGAAGAAGTGGAAAGAGAGCTGTTACACTGTGGGGAATTATGGTTGATGTCATAAGACAAAGTGTGTATGAACTGCTTTATTAATTTCTTCTGTAAATTTTCATCCAAATCACAAAAAGAAATTTATAAAACAAAAAACCTTGTGAGTGGTCAGCCAAAGTACAGCTATTGGTCTCTACTCATGTGGAGCAAAAGAGAATGAAGGAAATCAAAGGTAGAAATAGAAAACTAGTCCATGGGATTAATAGCCCTCATGAACCACAGCCTCTTCTAATTTAAGACCAGAACTAGATGGTGCCTGGCTACCACTACCAATCATTCTGACCAGGGACACAGAAAGTCTTGGATAAAATGGGAGAAAAATGTAGACCAAAACTCAAATTCCTAAAAAAAGTTCAGACCTACTGGATTGATAGAGGCTGTAGGAACCCCTGAGACTATTGCCCTAAGATACCCTTTAAATTTGAAATTGAAGCTATTTCTGCAGTTATCTTTCAGGCAAATAATAGACTGAGTTATAAAGCAAACAATATCAGCTATGAGTAATGCATTCCCTTAAACAAATAACTACATGAGACCCAGCAGTCAACATTTATCCATAAGAAAAGATGAGAAGGCAAGGAGGAGAAGGGAAGCTAGACCAATGGAATGGAGCAAACAGAATGGAAATAATGAGAATGGTCATACAATATAAAAATTATAACCAATGCAACAGAACAACTTCTTTAAAATGGTTAATGTTGTTGTTATGTGCCGTTGAGTCGGACCCAACTCATAGTGACCTCTCCTTGGGTTTCCGAGGCAGTATCACTACGGAAGTAGATTGCCCCATTTTCCTTCCAAGGAGTGGCTGTTAAAGGAGAACCTAATTTGCTCTGTAAACTTTCACCTAAGACATAATACAATATTATTTAAAAAAAGAAAAAGTAATAAAATCAGTACAACTTTTAATGTTTAAATTCTTAAAAATATTTCTGACTTCTTTAAGTTGTTTCAATGCAATGCAAAAACATCTGGATGTGAAGGGAAAAACTCTGTCTATCACCTAGTTTCCAGATGTTTGGTACTATGTAGACAAAACATCAGAACAAATTATGGAAATTTTTCTATCTCCAATCCAGATGGTTTAATGCCTGGTGTGTCTATAAGGAAACACATTTTCCTTTCTCTAAACATCACATCCTACCATATCCCATGAAAGGTGTGGCATGATTTACACCTTTCAACAACAAAATGCTGGGCCACTTGGAGTGAAGCAAAGCAAGCACTAAATGAAGCAAGAAGTATATGCTTTGGTAAATACAGTACAAATACGAGTGCGTATTTAGGAGTGAATTATGGTGGTGGAACCAGAAATGGGAAGGTAAGAGAGAGCGAGAGAGAAAGAGAGAGAGAGAGAGAGCGAGCCTTGTTCATTGGGAGAATGACTGGGCTGAAAGGACACAGCCTTCCAAAAGTCCATCACTGGCATCCCATCATCCTCAACAAGCAAAGTGTATCATTCAGCAGTAGCTTGAATAGGACTGCCTGTTGAATGAGATACAACTGAATGGTGAAACATTACTGTGCACTCTGAGCTCCTCTCCCCACTTCCTAGAGTGCTATAAAATCAAATAAATGTAATATAACATGAAAACATGGTTAAGATTTGTAAGCATTATACCAGTTGCCATGGAGCTGATTTCAACTTGTGAGGCCTGAGTCCTAATGGCCTCCAGGTATATCTTTAACCAGAAGTCTTTTAGTGTCAGGGATTCTAACACTCCCCATGCCTCAGGGCTTTTATCTACCCTCCGGATTCAGCACGTTATCAAAGATTTCCTCCGGATTCAGTGCATATCAGAGATTTACCTGGCTCCTGAAGTTTCCCATGTATCAGGGCTCTGCATCCTCCCTAGATAATAATTCCCTAGGTAGACTTTGGAGCCGGGGGATTCCAACATGTCCCCCAACATCTCAGATCCCTGCCCTAAACCCCTTAGCAACAACCAATCATCTGTACCCCTTTGCCCTGGTGCTACTCCACCCCGTATTTTCCTATAAAAGTGTGATAGTGAAGGAGCATGAGGTCTTTTGCTTAGGCCACTACATTGGCAAGAGCAGGGACCCTAGCTCGAGCTAGCAAATAAACTTTCCTTTTGCTTTTGCATTGTCCTGTGTTGGCAAATTCCTCACGCCGAAAAACTCCTTCATAACCTGGGCCCAACAAACTCACGGCAACCCCATGTGTGTCAGAGGAGAACTGGGTTTCATCGTGTTTTTAATGGCGGATTTTTCAGAAGTTGATCTCCAGACCTTCCTTCCAAGGTGCCTCTGGGTGGATTCTAACCTTTAACCTTTTGGTTTGCAG
>NW_006921711.1:3791908-3793385 GCF_000298275.1 Orycteropus afer afer | reverse complement strand
TGTTGTTGTTATGTGCCGTCGAGTCAAACCTGACTCATAGCGACCCCTCCTTGGGTTTCCGAGGCAGTATCACTACGGAAGTAGGATTGCCCAATAGTCCCAATGAACAAATTTCTCTTCCTGTGAAATGTCACCATACTTTATAGCAGTTGAACCAGGGGATGAAGACACAGAGCAGCACTTTTTTCCTTCCCCCAAATCACAGAGATTTTTAGATCATGAGCAAAGTCATAGTTTCTTTGCCTTAACCATGTTGAGAAAGAAGAAACAGATATAGCAGAGGCCTTCCACTAAAATCAGCAGATGAAATCAAACTCAGAATGAATTCCATTCTGCTTATTAACCTCACACTCACTGGATTATAGAAGACTGTTTAGATGAGGAATGACAATGAATGTTGAAACATCATAAAAGCTGAGCATTTAACAAATACTGCAAGAAAAGCATACCACTATAAACAGACCTTCTTACAACTAAGAATCAGAGACTGGATAATAAGACATAGGATATCATACTGGCCCAAGATCAATTTTTAAAAAATAGTTTACAAGGATCTAGTCAGAATTTGAGGGGTACACATATTGAGTAGTTAAAAGACTCAAAAGTCAAATGGAAATATTTAATACCATATAAAACAGAATCACAGTTACTTTTCTTGATTATTGTAATTGCATTTTTCCCAGGCTTTTTTTAATGATTCATTTATTAGAATAATAAAGTAACAGAGCTGGAAAGAACTTATAGCTCATCCAGACCTTCTCTGTCCTTTTACGGATGAGTGAACTGCAGCCCCAAACCATTGAAGGACCTACCCAAAGTAACACATTACTTAGAGGAAGGGTCAGAACTACAACAGCTAAGTTTTGATTGTGACTCATAGAGCCCAGCACTCTTTCCAAGACAGCTTGCCATTGAATCTTACAACGCTGCTCAGTCACAGATTTCCAAATAGTGTCCAAGAAACTGACACCCATCACTATAGGCTGGAAACAGCTCAAAAGCACTCATTAGCATTACGCATCTAAAAGCTATAAAACAAGGCCAGCCTGAAGGCAGAGTTCTCCCATTTATCTCCAGAGTAAGACAGATTATTGCAAAAACAGAACTAATAAAACTTTGTCAACTTCAACAATTTGGCTAGAGGTCCTGACAACAACATGTGACAGCTTAGCTTTTTTTTAAAGAGCTTACAGCACCTTGGAAGACTGTCATGTGCAGAATCTGCTACAGTCTCTTTTCTTTTAAAATAACATATTCAAAATAAGTGACTTGAATAGGGAGAAAAGAGGAGGAGGTGATGGTGGTGGTGGTGTTGTTAAGTGCTCTCGAGTCATTTCCGACTCATAGCGACCCCATGCACAGCAGAACGAAACACTGCCCGATCCTGCACCAGCCCCACAATCCCTGCTATACTTGAGCCCATCATCGCAGCCACCATGTCAACCCATCTCGTTGAAGGCCTCCCCCTCTTTCGTTG
>NW_006921711.1:3784887-3788708 GCF_000298275.1 Orycteropus afer afer | reverse complement strand
AAAGTGGATGACAGAAGAGACTCTGAACCTTGCCCTTGAGTGGAGAATAGCTAAAGCAAATGGAAGAAATGAAAAGGTAAAAGGGCTGAACAGAAGATGGTGGTGGTAGCCATGTAAATACCATTCTTTACAGAAGATGATGTAGCTGTCAGTGGGAGAGTCCTTCACCTGACTCACAACCATCTGAATTTATTATTTCAGAGGCTTGTTTCATGAAATGGAAAGTTGGGGTACATGGGTAGGTGGAGGGTGGAGGATGGGGGTGGAAGGGTCAGAGAGAAGAACCTTGTCTACAATATTTAGATCACAATATAAAGGATGTTGTTGATTTCAGTTGTCATTGAGTCAGCTCCAATTCACAACAACCTCATGTATAACAATGAAATGTTGCCCAGTCCTGTGCCATCCTCATGATTTTTGGTATATTTGAGCCCATTGTTGTGGCGATAGTGTCAGTTCATCTCATTGAGAGTTTTCCTTGTTTTCTGACTCTGTACTTTGCCAAACATGATATCTTTTCTAGTGATTGGTCTTTTTTTGACAATGTGTCCAAAGTAATATAAAGTGTATGTTGCTATTCTAAGGACTTAGGGATTCTCCAGTTTTTCATGGCATGATCCAAGGACTTGGATTCAATATCTGACATCATAAAACCTCTTCTAATTTATATTTTATTCAATATCAAATGAGAACATAGAAGCATTGCTGCTACGAAGGGAAGACAAATCTTTGCTTCTTCATGAGCATTCTGGTTCAACAAATGCAAAGAAAGGTAACAATTAAGAGAGATGGGGGTGGGAGTGGGTAAAATGAAGACTCAGTATTTGCAGTTGGAGAAAAGAAATGTTTCATTGGCCTGGAGAGAGAAGAGATGATAAGAGCTTCCTATCAAGCTAATTCAGAAGGATGATCTGGCCAGAATTTGGGGGATGCTGAGAGTAGATATCTGACAACCTATACCCTCCTTTTTGAGAAGCTTGGAGAGCAACTAGATGAGCAGAAGGAAAACCAGCACGCCTGCTTACCTCTTTAATTTACTCTTCCAAACCGACCATCATTTGGGCCATTCCCCTGAAGTCAAGCATGAAATCTATTTAGCTGAATAGCTACCCATTTCCTCTGACCTGCAGAAGAGATCCTCTGTTTTTACAGGATCCCCTGAATGCAAGAACCTAGAGAAAGCTGGAGCCACATGCCTGGGTCCACCCACTGAGATACCCCTGCCCACGCCAAAGCAACACATTAACAAAGATGGAGCACATTTTCAGCATCTTCCAGCCCAGAGTGTAACTGCTAGTTCATTAGCATAAGTCACTGTGTGATTTTCAGTTACTCTGAGTTTAAGAAAATCTCTTAGTCGGTTAACATTTTCTGTACCTGGGACCCTTTGTGCAGTTTTGTAAAGTCTGTGGATCATTTTTCAGAATGATGTGTTTACATGCATAAAACATTGAAATCAAGTTATCAGATCTTAAAAAAATTATTTTTATTTTTTAATTTTTCTTGTGATGTGGGTGAAAGTTTACAGAGCAAATCCATTTTCCATACAGCAGTTCATTCATATTTTGTGTCATGACATTGACTGCAATTCCCCATTATGTAACAACTTTCTTCCCACTTCCTCTCTGTTGTTACCTTTTCCCTGTGTCCTTCCCTACCATGCTCTAACCCACTCCATCCTATTAGGTATCTCCCCTGCAAATATTGCCCATCTTTTCTCCCATGATTAATTGCTCCAAGGAGTGTATCTACTTGATTTAAATGTTCACCCTATATGCCTGTCTATTGTTTGGCAAAAGCCACAGGAATGAATTTAGTTCAGACCTGAAGGGTAACTTGAGGCCATAGTCTCAGGGGTCTTACCAGGCTCTATCAGAATAGCAAACTTTTTTTTTTATTATTTATGATTTTGAGTTTTGTTCCATATTGTTCTCCCACTCTATCCAGGATTTCCTGTACTGATCCCCCTCTGAGTGGTTGGCAGTGGTAGCTTGGCACCATCTAGTTCTTCTGGTCTCATGGCCATATAGGCTTAGAATCGCATGGTCTACCAGTTCCTTGGACTACTATTTTCCATGTGTCTTTGGTTTTCTTCATTCTTCTTTGCTTTGGACAAGAAGAAACCCATCATTGTATCTAAATGGCCACTTGCAAGCTTTCAAGATCCCAGTTGCTACTCACCAAAGTAGGATGTAGAACAATGTTTTTGTGTAGTATGTTATGCCAATTGCCACTCACAAGCTTTTAAGACTCCAGACACTACCCAACAAACTAGGATGTAGAACATTGTTTTGGTCCTCTAGTGCAGGACATACCACAAATATATGGTTTTAAAGAACAGGGATTTATTTTCTTACAGTTTAGGAGGCTAGAAGTCTTAGTTCAAAATGCTACCTCTAGGTGCTGGGTGAAGGTCCCTCAACTTCATGTCAGCTCTGCCTCTTGCTCCTGGAGCACTGGAGCTGGAGGCATCTCTTAACTCAAACAGCTGCTGGCTGCTGAGGTTGACAAACCCAAGGTCAGCAAGTAAAATTGCACAGTCCCAAGACTGGCAAGCAACATGGCAACCACTAGTCCAAGTCCATTAACAGTCCCAGGGTCTGCAAACAACATGGCAGGTCCCTCACTGATGACTCAGCCAAATGCAACATCCAAATGTGCCAAGAAGCTCAGAGACCTTTCTCAAAGCATCTCCTTATATACTGGAAGCAGACCACATTCCTAAAGCAGCTACTCAGCTGCTCAAAGCAGATTCCAACATGGAGCTGATTACCAATCTTATCATGAGGAATAACTACATCCAGCTGCCCACCCGCTCACAACTATGCCAGAAAAATGAACAAATCTGTCTTGCAAGAAGTACAATTGGAATGCTCCTTATAAACAAGAATGAGCAGACTTATCTCATGTATTTTGGTCATGTTATCAGAAGGGACAAGTGCCTGGAAAAGGACATAATGCTTGGTAAATTAGAGGGTCAGTGGAAAGGGGGAAGACCCTCGTGATTGACTGACACAGTGGCTGCAACAACGGGTTCAAGCATAGCAAAGATTTTGCGGATTGTGCAGGATCAGGCAGGGTTTTACTCTGTTGTACATGGGGTTGCTGTGAGTTGGAGCTGACTTGATGGCACCTAACAGTTTTGACCTGTGTTATGTTCCAGAAACTTTATAGTTTTAGTTTTATCATTTAGGTTTTTGATGCGTTTTGAGTTAGTTTTTGTGCACAGTGTGACGTATGGATCCTGATTCATTTTTCTGTGTATGGATATCCAGTTTTGCCGCCAAAATTTGTTAAATAGACTGTTTCTTTCCCATTGAATGAACTTTGTCCCTTTGTCAAAAATCAGCTGCCCAAAGATGGATAGATCTACTTCTGGGTTCTCAGTTCTATTCCATTGGTTCTCAGTTCTATTCCATTGGTTTACTTCTCTGCCATTGAACCAGTGCCAGGCTGTTTTAATTACTGTGATTGTATAATAAGTTTTGAGATCAAGAAGTGTGAAGCCTCCTACTTTGTTCTTTTTTAATACTGCTTTAGTTATTCCAGACCTCCTTCCAGTTGGAGATTAGTTTTTCCATTTCATTGAATAATGTTGTGGGAACTTGAAGTAAGATTGCATTATATCTATAGATGACTTTTGCTAGTATTGACATTTTTACAATGTTAAGTCTTCCCCAGGCTTACAGGTGAGAAGAGACAACTCAGGGATGACCGAAGTAGCAAGCAGGAAGATCAGGAGAAAGGGGTTTAAAAGCCAGGAAGCCAGAGAAAAGAGCAGTCAGCCGAAGGGATTAGGTGAGGAGAGGCAACTCAGGCCC
>NW_006921711.1:3780151-3782857 GCF_000298275.1 Orycteropus afer afer | reverse complement strand
GGAGGGTCAACGAAAGAGGGGGAGGCCTTCATCGAGATGGATTGACATGGTGATTGCGATGATGGGCTCAAGTATAGCAGGGATTGTGGGGCTGGTGTGGGATCGGGCAGTGTTTCGTTCTGCTGTGCATGGGGTCGCTATGAGTCGGAAACGACTCGACGGCACTTAACAACAACAAAAACAAAGTCTTCCAATACATGAGCATGGAATGTTTTTTTTCATTTATGTAGATCTATTTTGGTTTCTTACAGTTATATTTTTATAGTTTTCCTTGGATAAGTCTTTTATGTCCCTGGTTAGGTTTATTCCTAAGTATTTAATCATTTCGGGGGCTATTGTTAATGGTACTGTTTTCTTGATTTCCTTTTCAAAGTCCTCCTTGTTAGTGTAGAGGAACTCAACTCTTTTTTTGTGAGGCTAATGTGTGCCTAACCCAAGTCATGGTGTTTTCGATTGCCTCATATGTATGTCAAAGTTGGACAATGAATAAGGAAGAGGCAAGAAGAGTTGATGCTTTTGAGTGGTGTTGTAGAAGAATACTGAAAGTACAATAGACTGCCAGAAGAATGAACAAATCTGTCCTGGAAGAAGGGCAGCTGGAATGCTCCTTGGAAGCCAGAATGGCTAGACTTCGTCTCATATACTTTGGTCATGTTGTCAGAAGGGACCATTCCCTGGAGAAAGTTTCCATGCTTGGTAAAGTGGAGGGTCAATGAAAAAGGGGAAGGCCTTCAATGAGATAGACTGACACAGTGGCCACTGTGATGGGCTCAGGTACAGCAAGGACAGTGAGTCTCACACAGGACAGGACAGTGTTTTGTCCTGTTGTACATAGTTGTCCTGTTGTACATGAGTCAGAGCCAACTCGACAGCTCCTAACAACATAACATCTTACACCTTGCCACTTTGCTGAATTCTTCTATTAGTTCAAATAAATTTTGTGTGTGTGTGTGTGTGGATTTTCTCTGTATAGGACCATGTCATCTGGAAGTAAGGAAAGTTTTACTTCTTCCTTTCTAATTTGGATACTCTTTATTGCCTTATTGCTCTAGCTAAGACTTCAAGAACAATACTGAGTAAGAGTGGTGATTGAGGGCATCCTTGTCTCATTCTCATTCTCATTCTCAAGTGAAATGCTCTAAATCTTTTTCCATTGAGAACAATATTGTATGATGGTTTTGCATGCATGCTTTAATTATGTTGAGGAATTTCCTGTCTATTTATATTTTGCTGAATTTTTTTTTTTTTTAAATCAGGCAAGGGTATTGGATTGTATCAAAGCCTTTGCTTTGTCAGTTGAGATTATCATGTGATTCTCTTCCTTTGTTTTATTTATGTTGATTGGTTTCCTAATGTTGAACCATCCTTGCATCCTTGGTATGATAATACATCACTTGATTGTGATGTATTATTTTTTTTACATGCTTTTGAATTGTGTGGGCTAGAATTTTGTTGAGAATTGTTGCATCTATATTCATGAGGGATATTGGTCTGTAATTTTCTTTTCTAGTGGTGTCTTTGCCTGACTTTGGTATCAGGGGTATGCTGGCTTCACAGAATGAATTAGGGTGTATTCCTTTGTTTTCTATGTTCTAGAATAATTTGTGTAGAATTTGTGTCAACTTTTCTTTTTTTTTTTTTTTCTTTTTTTTTGGAATCCTCCAGTAAAGTTATCTGGGTTGGGGCTTTTCTTGTTGTTGGGAGGTTTTTTGTTTAATAACATCTTCAATTTCTTCTTTTGTTATGGGTCTGCTCAAATTTTCTACCTCTATTTGTGTAAGTTTAGGTAGGTAGTGTCTTTCTAGAAATGTGTCTATTTCTTCTAGGTTTTCAAATTTGTTGGTGTACAATCTTTAATAATATTTTATTATGATCCTTTTATCTGAGTTTGGGTCTCTTATAATGTCACCCATTTCATTTTTTATTTTGGTTATTTGCATTTTTTTTTCTTTTGTCATTTTGGCCACTGGTTTGTCAATTTTATTGATCTTCTCAGAAAACCAACTTCTAGTCTTCTTGATTCTTTCTATTGTTTTTCTGTTTTCTATTTAATTTATTTCTTCTCTGATCTTTATTATTTTCTTTCTTCTGGTGACTGTGAACATCTTTTGCTACACTTTTTCTATTTGTTTGAGTTGTAAGGTTAAGCTATTGATTTTAGACCTTTCTTCTTTTTTGATGTTGTTGTTACATGCCATCAAGTCAGTTCTGATTTAGAGTGATCCTATGTATAACCAAACAAAACTCTGCCCAGTCCTGTATCATCTGTTGACTTGCCTTAATTTTCTCCACCTTCAGTTTAAACGTGCATATGAGCAATTGATGGTCTATTCCACAGTCAGCTCCTGGTCTTGATCAGACTGATGATATTGAGTTTTTCCATATCTATATCTGTAGATATAGTTGATTTGATTCTTGTCTATGCTGTTAGGAGAGGTCTATATGTATAGCCATCATTAAAAGGTATTTGCAATGAGTATGTCATTGGTCTTGCAAAATTCTATCATGCACTCTCCAATGTGATTTCTATCACCAAAGCCATATTTTTCAACTACAGATGCTTCTTTGTTTACAATTTTTGCATTACAATCACTAGTAATTATCAATACATTTTTTAATATATATATATATATTTTTTTTTTATTGTGATTTGGATGAAAATTTACAGAGCAAATTCACTTTCCATACAGCAGTTCACACACACTC
>NW_006921711.1:3778181-3780051 GCF_000298275.1 Orycteropus afer afer | reverse complement strand
GCATAAACAGCCCTTCTTTCTCCCATGATTGTTCTCTCCAAAGAGTGTATCTTGTTGTTGTTGTTGTTGTTATGTGCCATCAAGTCGGACCCGACTCATAGCGACCCCTCCTTGGGTTTCCGAGGCAGTATCACTACAGAAGTAGGATTGCCCAACTTCCTTCTGAGGAGGGCTGATGGGTTTGAACCGCCAGCCTTCTGGTTAGCAGTCAAGTGCCTTAGGCACTATGCCACCAGAGCTCCTAAGAGTGTATCTACCTCAGGTAAATGTTCAGCTCCTATGCCTGTCTTTTGTTTGGCTGGAAGTCAGAGTTGTGGCTTCCAGACCTGAAGGGTAGCTAGGGTCCATAGTCTCAGTGGTTCCACCAGGCTCTATCAGACCAGCAAACCTGGTCCCACTTTTTTTTTTCCAAATGATTTTGAATTTTGTTCCACATTGTTCTCCCTCTCTATCCAGGATCTCCTACATAGATCCCCCTCTAAGTGGTTGACAGTGGTAACCAGGCACCATCTCGTTCTGGTCTCATCATTGTATAAGCTGCGGATCACACAGTGTACCAGTCGCTAGGACTAATTGTTTCCATGAATCTTTGGTTTTCTTCATTCTTCTTTGCTCTGGGTGAGGAGAGACCCATCGTTGCATCTAGATGGCTGCTTGCAAGCTTTTAAGATCCCAGTAGCCAAAGTAGAAGGTGGAACAATGTTTTCTGTAGTCTGTTATGCCAATTGAGCTTGATGTCCCCTGTGACTATGGTCCCAAGCCCACAGGTTCAACTACTTGGTCCCTCTGAGTAGCTGGCTGTGACCAAGAAGTGACTACAACCTTGTCTTTGTCAGCTCTACTATACACCTGGGAATTCAGATCATACAAATACACTTATAGGACCATTGTCTGCCAACCCTATACATAGTCTTGGGTACACTCCCCACTTCACAGACTTATCTAATAGTTCAGCCTGTCCACCCATCTATCCACCCATATACCCATGTTTGCCTTAACTGACAACGCAGTACTGTGTCTGCAAAAGGGTTCATCTTTGTTGTCTATACCTCCCATGTACTTCTCTATGTCTTCTTCCTCAATGCCACCATGTTGATCGTTCACATTTGGTACATTGCCCTTCTCTTCACCCAAATCAATACTTATCTCTACCTATCTAACAGTGTTCCCTCCCCTCCTCTCCCACTCTTGGTAACCAACAAAGAAAATTTCCTTCCATAGATGAACCTTTCCTTGACTTTTACAATAATGGACTAATACAATATTTGTCCTTTTATAATTGACTTATTTCATTCAGTATAATGTCCTCCAAATTCATCCACGTTATGCAGAATTTTGTAGATTCTAGGTTACTCTTTAAGGTTGCATAGTATTCCATTGTGTGTATGTATCAAAGTTTGATTATTCATTCCTCAGTTGATGGACACCTAGGTTGTTTCCATCTTTTGGCTATCGTAAATAGTGCTGCAATGAACATGGGTGTGCATATGTCTGTTCTTGTCATGGTTCTCACTTCTTTAGGATATATACCTAAATGACTGGGTCAAATGGTATTTCTAATTTCAACATTTGAAGGAATTACCATACTGCTTTCCACAGTGGTTGTACCATTTTACAGTCCCACCAGGAGTGTATGAGACTCCCAATCTCTCCACATCCTGGCCAGCATTTGTTATTTTCTATTTTGTTAAACTTTGCTAGTAGTGCTGGAACAAGATGAGATCTCGTTGTTTTGATTTGCATCTCTCTAATAGCTAATGATCGTGAGCATTTCTTCATATGTTTGTTGGCCACCTGAATATCCTCCTTGGTGAAGTGTCTATTCATGTCTTCTGCCCACTTTTTAATTGGATTATTTGTCTTTTTGTTA
>NW_006921711.1:3770165-3773508 GCF_000298275.1 Orycteropus afer afer | reverse complement strand
TCTTTGGTTTTGATGAGTTTGATGTCAATATGTCTTGGTGATTTTCTTTTGGGGTCTATCCTGTTTGAGGTTCTTTGGACTTCCTGAATGGATATATTCTCATCTTTCATCATATCAGGAAAGTTCTCCTCCAAAAAATCTTGGACAACTTTCTCAGTGGTTTATTTTTCTCTTCTTGTTCTGGAATTCCAATGACACATAGGTTGTTCCTTTTGATGGTATCCCACATGAATCTTAGGCTTTCTTCATTTTGTTTGGGTCTTTTTTCTGATTGATCCCTTTCCAGAGAAGTTTACAGGTATTTGTCTTCAATCTCATTAATTCTGTGTTCCATTGCATCAATTCTACTCCTTTGCCCTTTCACTGTGTTATCTAATTCTGACAATTTTAGTATTAATCTGGATTTCTATCTGTAGAATGAGAATCATTCCTAATTTTTCATTTATTTTGTCATTTTGTTCTTGTATTTTCTTCCAAAATTCTTCTAGGGTTTTGTCTGTGTTTTCCTTGGTCTGTCTCAATCCTTTGAAGATACCTAAATATAATTCTTTTGAATTCTTTTGAGTTCCAGTGCTGCTTCTTTCTCGGGGATATGTTCTGGGTCTGTGTCCTTCTCCCTTGTTACTATCTATTTATCTTGCTTCTTTGTGTGGACTGTGATGGTCTGTTGTCTCCGAGACATCATGGCATTGTTGCATTTAGATCTCTGTTAACTGTTTGTGAAGAGCAGCCACGGGTGAGTCAGGCTCTCCTTGGTGGTTGTTTATTGTTGGCCCATTGGTGGAGAGGGAAGTGGTGACTCTCACTCAGTAAGTGAAGCTGCATGAGATGTGAGTATAGTTGTGTCGTATAGGGACTGTTGCTGTCTTCCATTCAGTTAGACAAAAATAACAATTGAACCATCAAAAAAGTAAAAGCAAATGGACAAAATATATACCAAGTAATCAGATAGAAAAGTAACCAAATAAAGAAAAAAGGGGAAAAGAAGGAAAGAAATAAAACCCCGCAATATCTGGGGAGAGGGCAATAAGAGAAAAAATGTAGAGAAGGAGAGTAATGAATTTAAAAAATGGAAAAAACATGAAAAGAAAAAAAAAGGAACAGGGTTAACCACAAGAAAGAAAAAAAAAATGCAACTAAGAACAGGGAAAAGAACAAAAGCTGAAAGCTAGAACCTGGGAGGGGAAGAATAAAAGGACAAAAGTAATAATAATAATAGTTTTAAAACAGACAAAAACAAACAAACTAGAAAACAGAAAACAGAAAAAAAAATTGGGGCAGGCACTCAGGCTCTGTCCAAATGCACATGGAACTGAGATGGAACTTCTGCCAGCCCAGAAAATGGGTGGGAGTAGGGGATGGCTGCACCTCCATTCACCAAAGGGGTGTGGGATATAAGAGTAACAAGGGAATGTCACACCTTTCCAGTCATCCAGGTCCAGAATGTCTTTGGGGTTTCTGTCAAGTGGAGCTTGTTCTTAAGTCCCTGGAATCTGGGTGAACGCTGTCTCTTTCAATATCCAAAATGGTCAAGCCACTTGTAAACATTCAAAATGTCTCACCCTCTGGACAGACAAAAGTCCACAGCTCAGCCCGCCTTCCTCTTCGCTGCTTCCCCTTTTATTCCCCAGCCACCAGAGCAGTCCTCCATGCAGTCCCCTGCTAGCAGGGCCGATTTTTAGGTTAATTCTTAGGTCCTACCACCACTCAGCAATATCCAAGCTGCTTGTGCTGTCAGGATTACTGCCAGACCACAGCTCCATTTGTCTTCTTCTTTTGGTGTTTTCATGAAATTCTTCTGCTAGTTGGAGTTTAGTCCACTTCTATATCCTTCCCTTCAAAGCTCTGGGGTCCAGGATTATCTTCTGTGTCTTTGTTAATTGGTTCCCCTTTTCTTTGTCGAAGAGGGTCTGTGCAGCCTTTCTGCCTATTCCACCATCTTACCAGAACTCCTTTATCAATGCATCTTGATTGCATGTTTGATCAATTTCAGACTGTGGAAGTTGGTAAAAATCTTCAATGTCTTCATCTTTGGCTTTAGTGGTTGATGTATAAATCTGAAAATAGCAGTATTAACTGGTTTTCCTTGTAGGCATATGGATATCCTATCACTGGCAGCATTATACTTCAGGATAGATCTTGAAATATTCTTTTTGCCAGTGAATGTTGTTTTACTATCAGTGAAGATGCTTTGTAGTATTTTGATGTATTCAAACTCAATGAAGTTTCCTTTGTGATCAAAAATACGATGTATTCTGGAGAATGATCCATGTGCTTTGGAGAAGAATGTGAATTGTGCTGCTATTGCACAGTATCCTCTGTACATGTCTATGAAGTTTAGGTTGTTGATTGTATTACTTAGTTCATCTGTATCTTTGGTGATTTTCTTTCTAGTTGTCCTGTCCATCATCAAAAGTGATGTGTTAAATTCTTTTACTATTTTTTAGAAAATTTCTCTTTTTAATTCTGTTAGAGTTTATATATTTTGTAGATCTGCCATTGGGTGCATAGATATTTATTATGGTCATGTCCTCTTGGTGAATTGACCTTTTAATCAATAGATAAAGTCCTTCTTTGTCTCTTATAATGAATTTTAACTTAAAGTCTACTTTACCAGAGTTATTATTGCCACTACTTCTCTCTTTGGTTACTGTTTGCTTGATATATTTCTTTGATCCTTTGATTTTTAACCTGTTTATGTCTTTATGTGTAAGGTGTGTCTCATGTAGGCAACATACTGATGAATCATGTTTTTTATCCATTCTATCACTCTCTGTCTCTTGATTGGTGCATTTAAACCATTTACATTAAATGTGATTATTGATAGGTATGAATTTACTGCTACCATTTTGTTATGCTTTTTTCTTGTGGTGTTAACTGTTTCTTTGTTCCACTTAGTTTTCTGTGCTGAGTTCTTTTTGGTTATAGATTTTCTTTTCATATCCTGCTGTTGTTGATTCTGTGTTTACTGAGTCCTTTTTATTTTCATCTTTATTTTGATAAGTAAATTTATCAGTTTTCTTTGTGGTTACTCTGAAACTTACCTATATTTCCCTAAGTTTAAAACATTCTGTTATATCCTGATATTGCCTTGACTTTTTCTCCACATAGAAGTTCTATAACTACACTATTTATTCTCCCTTTTTGTTTTGAAGTTGACATTATTTACAGATTGACATTTCTAGTTCTCTATTTTCAGTTTTTATGAATAGCAAAGAAACACTGTTTGGTACATTACCGTGCAACTTTAGGAATAGTCTGTTTAGGCTAAAAGGCTCACAAAATAGGATTGGGAAAGAGCTGCAACATCTGAGTAAACCCAGCCTTACTCATGGAAAAGAGA
>NW_006921711.1:3748490-3767405 GCF_000298275.1 Orycteropus afer afer | reverse complement strand
GACGAAAGAGGGGAGGCCTTCAAGGAGATGGATTGATACGGTGGCTGCGATGATGGGCTCAAGTATAGCAGGGATTGTGGGGCTGGCACGGGATCGGGCAGTGTTTCGTTCTGCTGTGCATGGGGTCGCTATGAGTCAGAAACGACTCGATGGTACTTAACAACAACAACAACATTTTCAGTTTTGTGTCTTTATTTTATTTTTGAGAATTCTTTATGTAGGTTGGTATCTGGGTGATACTGTCATATGTTTCAATCTCAGGCTATTGTCTGATGTCATTAGTTCTCTGTCTGCAGTACTCCCTTTAATATTTCTTGTAAGTTTGGTCTGGTTGTTGCAAATCCCCTTAATTTGTTTTTCTGGGAATGACTTAGTTTCACCATCATATTTGAAAGACTTGGTTTGCAATCATTTTCTTTTGAGGTTTTTATATATGCTATCCCATTGCCTTCTTGCTTGCATGGTTTCTGTGAGAAATTAGCACTTAGTCTTATTAGTGGCCTGTTACATGTGATATTTCATTTTTCATGAGCTGCTCTTAGAATTCTTTGTCTTTGGTTTTGTGAGGTTTGATTATGATATGTCTCAGTGATTTTCTTTTGGGATCTATCCTGTATGAGTTTTGTTGAACTTCTTGAAGGGAAACCTCATCTTTCATGATATAGGGAAGTTTTTTGGCCTGTAAATCTTAAAAAATTCTCTCTGCACTTTTTCTTTTTTTCTCCTCTTCTAGAATTACTATTGCATGGAAATTATTTTTCTTGATAGTGTCCCACATAACTCAGGGTTTCTTCATTTTTCTTCATTCTTTTTTCTGATGAATTTGTCCTATATCTAACTGATTCTTTCTTCTATTGATTCAATTATACTTCTATGTCCTTCCATTGAGTTATCTATTTCTGATATTGTTAATCTTCTGGATTTCTAGTTGTTTTTATGTGATTTCTATTTGCTTATTTATTTTGTCATTTTTGTTCTTGTATGATTTTCTGGATTCTTCTAGGGTTTTGTCTGTGTTTTCCTTGATCTCTTTGAGGATCCTATATATTAGTCTCTTTAATTCTTTATTAGATAGTTCTATTAACATTTCTTCCTCAGGAAGATTTTCTGCCCCTTTATTTGCTCATTTATCTCAGCCATCTTGTCTTGTTTCTTCAAATAATTTGTTATTGTCTGCTGCCTCTGAGGCATTAAGTTGTTGATTGATTGTATATTTTGTGATTTTGGTTTTGTTTTGATGTATCCAGAGCTTTGTTTCTTCTCTTTAGAATGTTTATCTTCCCTTGTATTATTTTAATTGTTGCTGTTTTGTAGTTCGGGTCTATGTGTGACTTTGGTGGTGTCTATTGACCAGCCATAGTTTCCTCTCACTGGTGGGTGTAGTGAGTCACACCCATATGCAAATCCTTGTGGTTAGGCTCATATGTCTTCCCTTACTGGATTGAGTTGAGGTGGGCAATCAGGTTCTTTCTCTGATTTTGAGTGACAAATGCTGGGTGTCAGGGTCCCTCTACAACCTTTGTGGGACCATGGGGTCCTTCCAAGCTGGTGCTAGCAGTTAGTACATTCTCTAGAGAACAGGGTGGGACATCTCCATATCCACTGTGAGGAAGTGGTATCCAAATCGATGCGGTAGACTTAGTGTGCACACACAAATTGGCATCTCAGTGAGTGGTGGGGTATCAAGGGGTTTTAGTGAAAGTGTAGATGGCCTGCAGGAACTTTTAGGTGTGGGGTGTGTAACACTGCAGCTGGGCAGATGTTGGATCACTAGGATCTCCTGCTCATCAGGAGATACAAATGATGCCTGTCAGGATGAAACTGGCATTTTTTACTGATGAGGTCTTTTGATGTGTCTGTCCAGCTGGTCACTGGGGCATGGTGCTGGGGCCTTTTTTTCAGCTGCTGGGCTAGATGCCATGTGTGTGTGTGTGTGTGCTTTTCCAGTTGCCAGGTCATTGGGGTGAGTGTGGATGGATCACCAGTTACTGGGTGGATGGCACAGGGACTGCACCACCAGATGCCAGGTGAGTGGGCATCAGGGGTAGGAGAGGTGGGTCTCATGCCTCTGGCTGCTGGTCTGGTGGTGGTAGCACATGCCACTGATTGCTGGTGGGCAGGGTGGCATAGAGGTGAGTAGAGTGAGCATGAGCTTCTGGTTGCAGGTCTGACAGTGTGGGAACACAATGCAGATCATAGGGCAGGGAAAGGGGACACACCTTTGGCCACCCAGGATCAAGGGAGAGATGTTCCCATAGTGTCTATCCATGGTGCCAGGACACTTCCTACAGAGTGCAGCTGGTGATCAGGACACAGCCTGGACTAAATATGAGTGGGTGAGCTGTCCAGAGTCAAGTCAGGTAGGAGATCTCTGGCTGTCACTCCAAGCATCCTCCACTCTGCCAGTGTCACCCACCCAAATGATCAGGGACTGCTCCTGGTGAGTAGTTCTGTACCTATATTCTGGCTCCCTCCCGGGTCTTTCTGTGGTTGCCCAGAACCCTAGGGCTCTTACCTGACTTCACATACTTGCCCTCCTAGTATCCAGTTCCTGTTCTGCTCACCTTGCTTAGCTCCAGGTTTCTCTACATTGTATTTCTGTCTCCTATTGGGGATTTCATGAAGTTGCCTTCCTATGCTCTTCACTTGGGAATGCTGCTTGCTTTGTCTCGACATGGCCACACAAGGCACAATCTGTAAGTCTCCCCATTTGCTGTCTTCATGCAGTTTGTCCTTCCCTTCAGTCTCCTATCTAATTCTTCTTCCTTCCATTTGCTGTTCTGGATTCCCAGATTGTCAATTTTATCTGTTTCACTTGGTTTCTCAGTTCTTTGCTATACATGGATGGCATGGTGTGTGTGTCTAAGCCACCATTTTAGGCTATCTCCCTCATTTATTAAGTTTTGAGGTAGAAAAGATGAATTAAATGGAAAGAACATTTTGGTTGGTTCTTCATGTGATACGCTAGTTTTAAAAAATATAAACAAAGCTTTACCTTTTGCAACTCAAGGATAAGAATTAAAGAACTATGAAAGTATACCCCCAGAAATACTGAGTATCTGTCACTGAAAATCTTACTTGGACTGTTGTTTAGCAATTGAAATACCTGCAAATTCTGCAAAGTTTGGTAGCAACTGGAAGGTTAAAAGATAAGGAGTCATTTTCAAAAACACTTGCTTACCAGCTTGAAAGAGTTTCATTCCAAGCTAGTTCTTTGTGGATACATTTATTCCTTGCACATAAATAAGAATGAATGACCAATAGATAATCAAAGTTCTAACAGGGTTTGCAAGGAGACTTTACGATCTTTTAAAGACACATTTTTGAGAAATGCTTGAAATGATTCAAAATGAAAAACAAGATTCTAACCCCTGAAGCCACACTTGTCACAAGAACACAGGCAGAAAGGAATGTTTAAACACTCTGCAACACAACCATTTGGGAAAAAATAAAATTTTTCATGTTTTGAGAGTTTTATTTCTCTCTCATGTTAAGTGGAGTTGGGTTTAACCCTTGTTAAAGAACATGTTGAGAACATATTTCTTGTGTTGGAAGACACAGGACCCAGCATTTATTCAATCTGCTCTCAACTACCAACAGGGTTTGTGGGCATTTCCATACCATGAAAATTCCAATGTATTTTTCATCATTTCCACAAAGGCATATAGAGTGTGTGCATTACACATAGCAGTATTATTGAACGAACTGGTCAGATGGCTGTTTTTGCTGACTCAGCCCATGGTTTCTCTTTCCCAAATTACTAAAACAACTTTCCTCTGGGGTAAAAGCTGCACAGAAAGCAAAGGGAAGCGAAATACAGAGGGGCCTTATTTTCACCTTTAATTATACCAAGTGTAAAGGCAAATGCAAAATCAGACGGAACTGTTTGAGGTTATAGAATCAAAAGTAACACCCTGCCTCAAACAAAGCGCCTGTGGGAGTCACAGCAAGTTGTAACAGAGCTTGATTTTCACTGACGAATTTGCACCCGGCCTCTTCCGCTTGGGGTGGCATCGCCAATGCAAGTTGCTGACCATTTTTTACACTTTATGTACAGTATTTTAAGCAAGGCAGGTAATCTAGTTTGCACTAGCCAAGAAATCTTAAGAGTTTCGTCCGCATTGAGGAAGCTGCACACTTTTTACGGCCTGGGGTGACCTAGGGTCACAGCACTTGTCCACCTTTCTTGCCTGATTTGGTGCTGAAGCCTGCACAGATTTGGGGTTGTATGTGCTTGCCGATCACCATATGGACATGTTAATCAGCAATGACCAGTTTCCACACACATCTAACGTTTCCAAAGTTCAGTTCTTAGCAATCTGGTGCAGTGGGAATCCACAGGGTTCCAGGCTAGCTCGTGGGACCGGGGTAGGCAGAATATTGTAACTCTCTGGTCTCCCCAACAGTCCCTACCCTCCACCGCCTTTGACCGCGCCCCCCCCCCAGGCTCCCTAATCAATGCAAATGTCGTAGAAGGCCAGGCCCGCAATCGGCATTCCAGAGAGCCAGGACCACCAGCCAAGCTTTAAATAAGTACAGATGTCACAGCCAGGGAGACCCCGGGAGGGCTGCCTCTCCACCCTTCACCTCCCTCTTAGTGCTAGCGGGAACACACCGCCCCGGGTCACCGAGCTGGGTGAGGGAAGTAATGTCCCCTCAGGAATGGGGTGCGTCCCAAGTGATCCCAGAGGGAACAGGGGTCCGGAGTTTGAAGGCAGCGCACGATGGTGTAAGCCTCGTCGACCCTAACGTCCTTGACCCCGCGGCTTACTGCTTCTTCCCTAAAAGGCCTGAGGAGTAAGCCTCCCTCGCCGCCAGCCCCAGCCTCTAGGGACCTGAGACCTTGGGCCTTTTCAGGAAATCCAGACCCCGGCTGGCCTGGACAGCCAGACAGGCTTCGCTCTTCCACCAAAGGGCCCAAGTGCGCAGGTTGCGCTCCAGACCTCGCCTAGCCAGCAATAAACAAGGGTCAGGATCCTCTCTTCTGCCCATCCTACCCGAAATAAACCTTCCTCCACCCAATCCCAGCCTGAAGCCTCCTCCGAACGAGGGTCTGGGACTGGGTCCCGAGAGGAAAGGTCGCTGTTGAAGACTCGGCTGCCGGCCGCAGAGAGCGGTCATGAGAGTGCAGGCAGGGCAGAGGGAGCGGTCAGCCCCGGGTCAGGCTCCCAACTCGGCCTAAGGGTTGTGCAGTGCTTGCTCCGGTAGAGATGCGTGGTGGGAGCAGAAGGCCGAGGCAAAGGGTGGCCTCATTTCCACAAACCTGCTGCCCTCAGCCCGCGCCGTAGCCGCAACTGTGGACTCACCGTCTAAAAGGGTGGGAGGAAGGCGGGGGTAGAGGTAAACAAGGGAGTCTTGTGCATTCTTTGGTGAGAAAGGCTTCGAATATTCTCAAGCTATCCTTCCGCTTCTCTTATCTCCGGGCGGCACCACTAACTCTGTCCAGCCCCGGGATTCACAGTATGCGCGCCCACGGACTCTGGCGCTTAGGTTCCGAACAATCCCCCTTTCTACCCATCTCCCGCCGCTTCGTTCACTGGCGGAGGTAGGAGCTGCAAACCACTTGGTGGCGGCCCACCTCCGCTGCCCGAAGTGCACAAGCGGGGGCCCCCACGCCACCTCCGCCCCAGTAAGCCTCTGGCCCCGCTCATTTCCATCTCTTCAGTCCCCAACCGCGGCTGCCCACGCGCCGGCCGCTGCAGGCGCGACTCCCACAAGAAACCTGCATTGAGGGAGGGGCCGGCAGCAGCGCCGAGTGCAGGGCCTTTTCCACCGAATAGTCTTGCTGCCTAGCCGGGCTGTCCCGGGTCCTTCCCATAGGTAACCAGCGCGCAGGAGACACCCACTCCGGCACCTCCAGACATCCCTCTGGCTGCTGTGTATGCTTCCAGGGAGCTCGGTGGGAATCCGTCCGCCAGAGCCGAGAGCTGTGAGAGTTTCTCCGCGTTAGTCGCTGCCGGCCGGTCCAGGCATCCCTCTTTCCCAGCCTGGAGCGGCGCGAAAGTCCCCAGGCAAGAGCCGCCGGCACTGGCGAGCACCCTAACCAGCGCTTAAGCCGCGGATAGGGTTCCCGCAGCGCTGAGAACTAAGTGAGCCAAGGCCGGAAGCGTTCGCCCGCGGAGCAGGAGCCGCACCCAGCCCGCCTCGGCGCTGCGCAGCGGGGCCAGGAGCAGCCTCAGCGCGTCCGCCCGGGGAACGCGCAGCACCCGCCAGCCCCGCACCTGCACTTGCCTTTCCATAGGGCGCAGAAATGCCACAGATAATTTTTGTTTGCTTCCCCAGAGACACCGACGAAAAAGCCAAGGAGAATAATGACAGCCGAGGTGCGGAAGCGCGAACTGGTCCAGAGCGATGATCTTGTTTGGTGCAGACTCAGTTACTGAACAGGAGAGGCGGCAGCAATAGGTGTGCGGAAAAGAGAGCGACTCTTATGAGACAAAATGATAAAAATCTTCAAATTATATCGAAAAACTATCCAAACCCTCAACTCCTTCATACGGACCTGGCCTAATTGAAGTGCTGATTTGAAACTAAATGAAAACTTAAATTTATTGATTCAAGTCCTATTAAAAGCGTTAAATACTGGAGTAGGAAACACAGAATTAAATTGCAGGTGATGTGACTGCTGTGTTACAAGAACGCTCTGAGTTTTTCTGTTAATTTTTGTAAAGTGCAAAAATTTAGCTACACAAAATTCCCTACAGCAAACAGCCGCCCAGATAATATGACTACTTTCCTAATGTAAGAATTCCTGGATAATGTAGTGCCTACAAAAAGTATTCACAGGGTCTCAATTATATGACTAGACAGCAGGACATACCATACTAAAGAACTGTTAAGTCCCCTTGTGTAGTACATACTTAATGCCATCATTCAAGAATGGTTGTTGGTTTGTATAGTAAATCTAAATCGCACAGGGCTAAGCTTAGCTGTCCTTTCATGAACAATATCTCAACTTTCCTCCCGCCCTAAAGAAGACAAACTGCAATGTCAATATTTTGTTCTTTGGGGAAAATAAATTGTCCTTTTCAGAGGCCTGAGGTGCTCAGGAATGAAGTATGCTAAGCATTCATATGAGGATATTTTGGAAGATGGTGCAGGTGTGGGCTGACTTAAATTACTTGCTTTTGTGTTTTTCCAAAGGGTCAAATGTAGGGTCTGGTCTTAGGAAAGAGAGAGAGAATAAGATTTCCTGACATGAGTTAAAATGCCCATGTGCCCAGCCTCAGATGGGGAAGGGAGGTAATATAAATCTGATTCCACATTAGCAGATGCATCCAGAAAAATGATGGGCCTTTCAGCATGTGTGTCATCAATCAAAGATTATTTAATATTTGCATTCCATTAATCAAATGTTTCCACCATTTTGAGGATTTTCAAAACATTTATTAAAATGATCAGTAAAATTGTCCATACTCTCTCACTTATTCAATGGTAAATAATAGGGTTTTTTAAAAAAAAAAAACTTGTAGGAATATTTAATAGTTGGGAATTAGTGGTATGGTTAAAATAAAGTGCAAGAATTTCACAGTTCATTTTTTCAATGTGGTAGAAAACACTAACAGAATTACTGAAGAGTTTTTTTAAAAATTAGGACAAAGAACTAAGTTTAAAAAACAAAATTGCAGCAGCCTTAACAAAGAATTTGTGAACCAAATATATAGTTTCTTGAATAATTTTTTTTAATACAAAAAAATTTGTTGACCTCTTTCTTTTCTGATTAATTAATACATGAAATGTGATGTACTGAGGTATTATTTTGTTTTATGTAACTAGAATTCCTGTGTACCAACGTAAGAAACTAATGACTATGTTGTCTACATTCCTTAAGTATCGGTAATTTAAATTCCCTGAATATAATTGACCTCATTAAGTTGAATCGTAGTACATAAAAGCTACTGTGGAAACTCTTCATATACAATTATACAGATCAGTAGTAGTTTTTAAGACACTAGTAACTAGACATATAAATATTCTGGGTTGAGGCAGAGACTGTAAATCTATCTTGTATAATTTTCTAGCCATCTTTTAATGTGAGATAAATTATAGCATATAAATATCCTTGGGATATGTTTTATTATAAGGAAATAATTTTCTTTGCTGTCAGAGATGTTTCTGAGAGCAAATTTTTATTTTAGTTTTGAGAGTTGTTAAGTTTGATGATGAAAGAAATAATTTCAAGCTATTTTCTCAGAAAAGTTCTCAGATTATCAATGGTCTTTTATTTCCAAGAAATACATTTCAAAACAGAAAATCAGTGGCATTAGTATTCAACTTTCACTACCAAGAATCTGCACATAGAATGAGAAATATGTTGCAAATGAAAACTAAAGGCTGAGGTCCAGGGGAAGGACATTAAAAATCATAGCTGGCAGAAAAATAATCTATTTAGCCAAGAATTCCTGCAGTATTTTCTGTCTTAAGGTCTCCCCTTTACAATGGGGAAGTTGCTCGGAGACCCCTCTTATCGACCTCATACAATTACAGTTGTGTGTGTGTGTGTGTGTGTGTGTGTTTGCAATCTGTGTTTAGCTTTTGCAAAGCAAAGAAATAAAGGAAGAATGAAAATCTTGAGCTGCTCCAACACACAAGGACTTATAGCTTATTAATCGGAGAATTCAACTTGTCCCTCTCGCTATTCATCTGAAATTAATTAAGTGTGTAGAATTACAAGGTGGGTGTATCTGAGACAGCAGGCCCCGCTCGGACTAATCAAAAGGGCACATGTTGAATGAGCACAATTTAGTTAAGGTTAATCCAGTGAAGATGATACCTCCCTGGTCTTAATTACTCTAGGTGATAGATTGTGGAATGGGAAAGTAGGAAGGAAGGGAAATTCTGTCCTACTGAATACCAGGATTTTCTAATTCAATTTAGCTCTCTGTTTTCACAGAAGCAAACAGTTTCCATTCTGAGAGGAGGAACACACTCTCTGAGTTCTTGTATAAGGTGGTAGAAGGAAAAAACAATGGCATGCATGTTTTTTAAAAAATAAATGGGAACAAAATATGAAGGTTTCAAAGGTGTTGGTGATAACCTTTCTTTCATTCCAGACCTGTCAGTTTGAGAATTTTATCAGAGCTCAGTGAATTCTTTGTGATTTCTGCTGGTGCTGGGTTGACTGCTCAGCCCTACTTTTCTAAATTCTCTTCTAAGTGCTGATACTGGTCAATGTGCTGAAATAAATAGAGGCATTTTTATACCTGGAAGACTGCGTTAATGAAATGGATGCATCTGTATTGTAAGTAAATACAATTTAAAATATTAAGAAGGGCACAACTAATCAAAATGATGAATCTCACAAACATTAAATTGACACAAGAACACATACTTTATGAATCCATTTATATAAAGCTCAAAAACAACAACACTAATCTACAGTGTTACAAGATAGTAGTTACCCTTGGGGGAGAACTGAGCAGGGGCTTTTGTGGGGATGTTCTGTTTCTCGGGCTGGATGCTGGTTACACAGGTGTGTTCACTTTATGGAAATGCACTGAGCTTATGAATTTACAAACCTATGGTTTGTGCATCTTTCTGTATGTGTTTTATTTCAATCATTTACTTTATAAAATAAAAATGAATAAGGGAAAAATACTAAAAAAGTAAAGGAATGGAATTGGAGGACAGTACATTTTTGAGAAGCAGAAAGGTTAGGGCTGAGGGATGAGATGATAATTCCAGGAGAGAGAAAACATATTTAAAACATATCTAGCAAAATATTGCTAGCAAGGTTTGCTTTGCCATTTTAGTATCTGCACACCCACAGACACCTAGATTATTCTTCAGTATCCAGACTTCAACAAATATGGGGAGCTCTCATTTCCTTTGCATATATTAACATCAAAGGTGTTTAAGAAACTTACGAAAATTTCCTTCTTATTCTTTGTTTCTGTTTAAGGTGCAGCAAACCTCCCCACCACCACCACCCCCCCCCAAAACGCTCATTTTCTCCATGCGCATGCATTAAAAAATCATCAGATGGTTTCCTTGGTTTCAGTTTTGTGATATATTTTCTGCTCAAGAGGGGGTGTCTGTTTCTGATTTATTAGCATTTGATCCCCTAGTTTCCTGCCATTGATCAAGCCTAATACTTAGCTCAGCTGATGAGTTTTATATGAAATCTGATATTTCAGGAAGAGGAAAGGTTGAGTCCATTTTTAATAATTTTTATCCTTCATCTCTTTCAGAGTTCAATGTGCATGTAAGACACCTAGCAAAGCCCAATATGATTTCTTTCTTTCTTTCTCTTTTTAGACCACATCTTTCTGGTATAAAACTTTTTGGAAGTGAAACATATATTTATCAATAGAACAGATGTTGGTCCGGTGTCATCCACATCCTGTAAACTGTATATACATTTACACCCTCCCTCCAAAACATGGCTTCACCCCACTAGTGACCGGCTGTCCGCCATTCAATCTCCAGTTAAGTCACGGTCAATAAGGTCAACTCCCTGGAAACATCTGTATTTGATCAGTTTGCACGAAATGGGGCCTTCCTAATGCTGGACTTCCCTGAAGTCAGTTATGACAATAGTTGATTCACTACCGCTGCCTGAGCCTTCCTTGGGGAAACCTTTTTTCTCCTTTGAGACAACACAATGCCCAGACTAAAGCCTTCTCTAATGAACCGAGGCACATTTGCAGTTCCACGCCTTCCAAGCTGGCATCGCACTGCAGACGAGTTCTGTGCTTCAATAACTAGGAAGATGTCATCCTAGTTATTGCTAAAGCTAGGGTGATTTGTTGTCCTTTATCCATTTGGGGACCTGGGAGAAGGAACAAATGGAATCTAATAAGAAAGTATCAATATGTTGACAGTATCTCAATCATTCCAGACCCTGATGGGGTCATTCTGGACTCCCAGATGCACGTCAATGGAGGATTAGCGTTATTCTCTGTGTGTGTTCTTTTGTCTTTCCCCCACCTCCCTTCATAGTTTCAGCATCGTATCACCAGCATGTTATCCCAATAGAAAATCTAAACTATAGAGCTAGAATCCCCTTTTCTCTAAAGCAAAGAATAACTTTCTGAATAGTCTGATAGCCCCAGGACGTTATTTTGTTAGGCAGAATATACATTGTGATCACTTCAAGTGAATAAGAAAGAATAAAAGAAAAATTAAAGAAAAGTTGAATGTAAACTTTAAAGTTAAACATCAAATTTTAGACTGCATTCATTAAAGTTAGGGGCTTCGTCACATTCATTGTACCAAAAGAGCATTTCGAAAATATCTAGCCCAGTGTTTACAAAATGTGTTTACCATATTCTAAAAACATGTGGGTTTGACTGGCCATCATGCACAGAGAATAGAACAAGAGTCTGGAAAGATTAATTCATTTTGTTTTCACTGAGGGGTTTCTGAGTGCATTAGGTTCTGAGAGGGGGGGCAGAAATGCAGAAGACTGTGCCCATCTTCAGGGAACTTTCCATCTAGCTGAGGAGACAAGATATCAATATATGAAAAGGTAAATAACAGAAATCAGCAAGAAGTCTCAGGTAGCCAATAAGTGGTACGGCCACTAATGTGTAGAATATCTACCCTTCCCTGCAGTAAGCGCATCAGAACTAGGTCTAGGTTTATGGCTGCAGCCTCTGTTTCTTGTCAGATCTCCATGCTGCCTGCTATGCGGCTCCCCATGCCCCCTCACCAGCTGTGTGCTGGAGTCAGACAGACCTGAGGTCTAATCCCAGCACTGCTGGACCTGGGGCAAGTGACCCCTTCTGTGACATAGGCTTCTCACCAGACAGTAATAATACTATCTCCTAGGACAAGTTGTTGGAAGAGTTAAATGAGACAAAGTGTACAAAGTGCTTAAAACAATGTCTGGCATGTCAACATGCTCCATCAGTCAGCTATTACTGCTATTTCTGCTGTTGCTCCTTCCTCAACATCAGCCAGTCAGTCTGTGTTTAATATTGACTGATGACTGATTCAGTTTGGATAAAAATGAATTGTTATGAAATTCTTCAGTAGGCTGTGTTTTTAATGTTCATTGCTTTCAAGTCTCCTGGCCACCCCCAGCAGAACCCGTTTGGACAGGATGGAAATGTAGGACAATTCACATCACTGTATTTTCCCCTCATTGCAAAATAAAACTGTGCAGCTAAAGGACAGCATTTTCCACAACAGAGCGATTAACTCTCAATGGCTATAGAAACACTGCTTGGCACCAATGGCAAATTTTGGCCCCAAATGTCAATATTCTGGAAAACCTGATCTTCTTGGAGTTTTGACTAGCTGAATGTAAGTGACTCAAGTAGTTTTTCTCACCTCGGATTTTTGCCTCAATCTAGTCCCATGTGTAGGGCAGTCTCTTACTCATCTTTGCTGCTGAATTACGTGATGGCCAAAGGACCTATCCCCCTCTCTCTCCAGCAATCTCCCTTCTTATTGCTTAAGCAGTCTCAACCTAGGCTTGCTCTTTCCTACATTTTCTGCTTTTGCTCTTTGAGATCATGTACATCTCCTCTTCTTCTTAGGGACCATTCCCTGGAGAAAGATATTGTACTTGGTAAAGTGGAGTGTCAATGAAAAAGGACAAGGCCCTCAAGGAGATGGATTGACATGGTGGCTGCAATGATGGGCTTAGGTGTGGCAAGGATTGTAAGGCTGGCATAGGACTGGGCTGTGTTTCATTCTGTTGTACATAGAGCTACTATGAGTTGGGGCCAACTTAAGGGCACCTGACAACAACAACAACACATCTCCTTCTCACACTGATGAAAGGTCATTTCCCTCTCAGCAGCTTTCTTCTCTAGGAAGTTCAAGCTGTTCTTCTTTCCTTCTCTTTTAGCTGTATTGGCCTTTCCTCTTCATTAACCTCCTTTCCATTTGTTTGTTTGTTTGTAATTAAAATCTTGATTGTCACCTTTAGGATTGTAAGCATTAAGTATCTGAGTACTCTTCTTAAAAAAAAAAAAAAAAAAAAATCAGACTTCCCAAAATTTCTCCTTTTTGCTTCATTCCCCAAACCAACCTCACCCTGTACCCTTGGCCTCCACTAGTCCCCTTCTCAGACTTTCCCCATCCATCGATCCATGCTACTTATCTGTCCCTGATTGACTTCAAGGAGTGAGGAAGGAGAAGTGGTACCCATGACTCCTTGTCTCCCTTAGTTCATATTTTCCTCCATCTGGTGATCCATCAAGACATTCCAGAACCTTCCATAACCACATCCTTCAGAGTCACTTCTGAGAAATCTGCTTAACCCCATCTCCCTGCTCACTAGCACCAACTATAAAGCACACCCTATTCTTGTTAAATGTGCCCATACTCCTTCTGGTCCAGGTATGGAAGTGCCTTCATTTTTGTGTCATGACTTCAGGAATATTTCTTGACAAGACTGAAGGGGGAAAAAACCACTGCCATCAAGTTGATTCCAACTCATGGCAAGGCCTGTTGGGTTTCGAAGGCAGTAAATCTTTAGAGAAGTAGATTGCCCCGTCTTCCTTGAGCAGAGCAGCTAGTGGGTTTGAACTGCCAACCTTCTGGTTAGTAGTCAAATGCCTTAGACATTTCACCACCAGAGCTCCCTGACAAGTTGTTGTTGTTGTTATGTGCTGTCGAGTCGGCCCTGACTCGTAGCGACCCCTCCTTAGGTTTCTGAGGCCACTATGGAAGTAGATTGCCCAATCTTCCTTCTGAGGAGTGGCTGGTAGGTTTGAACCTCCAGCCTTCTGATTAGTAGTCACATGTCTTAGCCACTATGCTACCAGAGCTCCTGACAAGAGCTGTGCCTAATTGAGTTCTTCATAGGACCTGGCGTGTTGTTGTCATTAGATTAAAAGTCTCATCCAATTCTGTGAAATCTAATTAATTTAAAATGTAAAGATGATTTGGGGTTGCTCTAAGCAGTGGAAAAGGAAGAGAGAATGCCACATTTTTGTTATCATGAAAGACCATAAACACACAGGAAAGAAATAGAGAGCAAATTGAGATCTTTGTGATCGAGAGAGGGGCTAGGACCACAAGTCTTCTTGTCAGGAACTTCTTGCTCCCCTACACCTGGAAGATGCCCAGGCTTGTTTGTGTCCCAGGGGCTTTGGGGGCATGGAAAGAAATACTCATGATGATTCTTACATAATTTAATGTCCAATTTACTATTTTTAAAGCAATTACCGTTTAGACAACATTCACATACTACTGAACAGCAAATAGCTGAAAAATGTCATCTTAACAAATTAGATTTCCCCTAACCAGCAAACATTTCTTACACACGTAAGCAATTAAAATCTTCACAATTCATATTCTCCTAATTGCTCTAGATGCCTTAAAAAAACAAACTGGCAATAATTTGAAGATTATAGAACTCATCAGTTCCTTACACTAAAATCCTTTAGAAAAGGACTAACAGCACAGACTTAAATGTGATTCTTCATTTTCTTTGTTTTCATTCCAATTGTTAATTTCTTAGTCCCTTCTTCACCTTGTTGTTGTTGTTATGTGCCACTGAGTCGGACCTGAGTCATAGTGACCCCTCCTTGGGTTTCCGAAGCTGTATCACTATGGAAGTAGATTGCCCTGGAAGTAGATTGCCCAACCTTTCTTCCTAGGAGTGGCTTATCTTAGGTCTGATATTTTTTACTCAGCTAACCCTATGAGTCAGAGTTACCTTCTCAGCTAAACTGAGGTTGCATATATAAGCAGTTTGGGTGTGCTTTGTAAGTTGGTGCTATTCAAGGACAAAGTGTGTCCAACCAGGCACTCTGCTCTATAGACTTTATTTTCTACATCAGAGCCGTCCAAATATAGGCTCTGACCAAATAGACAATGCTTTTATTGACCTTAATCTTCCTCCTCAAATAATACTTGTTCTGAGTATCTTATCTATAGTATAGCCCATTAGAAGTCAATTTTGTAACTGCCTACTCTGAGTGTCTTCTCATATAGATATATTTCTATTTTGTGATATCTGGTTCTCAATGGGTCCTGGCCTGGTTCCATTTTAACGAAGTGTTTGACAAATCTGGGTTACCAAAACTGTAGAGCTACAATATTGATGCTCCATACTCCATACTCCATACCTAACTATAAGACCTTGGGCAATCACTATCCCTGATCTCCAGTTTTCTGTCATAGACTCCATCTCTTTAGTTTAGTTAGCTCTGACCATCTACAGTCCTTGGATATTAAGCAGATAAATACACCTAGTGCTGTGGACCTTCAGGGGAGGGTGCTACCAGGTGGAGTTAATGGAGTTGACAGGCCAGTGGGATCTTGTAGGATGGTAGGATTACATTGGAAAAGAAAAGGAGAAAGGGCAGTCAAGGTAGGGGAGAGGACATGTGCAAAGGCATGACAGGAGGCATTAGGTGATCTCAATGGAAGTGAAATGAAAAATAAAAATATTCAAGGAAAACCACATGCCTTAATATCTGAGGGCTGCTGTAACAAAACACCATATGGTATGTGGCTTTAAACAATAGAAAAGTTATTGTCTGATAGTTCTACAGGCTAGAAGTCTGAATCAGGGTATTGTCCATGTTGATTACTTCTGAGAGCTCTGAGAAAGAAGTTGCTCCAAGTCTTTCTCCAAGCTTCTGGTAACTCTAGTCATTCCTTGACTTGGAGCTGCCAGTGGGGTCCTTCCTCTGTTCTTCTGTCTCAGTGTATCTTCCCTATTTTATAAGGACACCAGTCAGAGAAGACTAGGACCCACTCAACTTTAGTATGAGCTTACTTTAACCTACTAATATCTTCAAAGATGCTATTTCCCAGCAGAGTTACATTCACAGGTACAGTACTTAGGATTTCAACACCTCTTTTTGGGAGGGTACAATTCAATCCATAGCACTAGTGTAATAGAGGTTATCCTCAGGAACGATACACACATTTACTAATGATGAGTTTTGGGCAAGTCTATCCTGGCAGCTCTGTTATCTGTTATTTAAATAATTTTCCTACATGACAATTTTCTATGGGATTTCCTTTCAGGATATAAATTCAAATCCAGGCACACCTTAGCAAAAGGGTGTTTATTCTCTCTTCATTTGCTTTGTGTCCAGAGGTTGGAGGGAGAAGGCTGCCATCTACAGTCCTTGATATTTGTGGAGCTTTATGAGGGTAGCAGGGGCTCTGGTGGTGCAGTGGTTAAAGCATTCAACTGCTAACCCAAAGGTCAGTGGTTCGAACCCATCAGCCACTGTGGGAGAAAGATGTGGCAGTTTGCTTCCATAAAGATTTACAGCCGTGGAAACAATATTGGGCAGTTCTACTCTGTCCTGTAGGGTTGCTATGAGTTGGAATCAACTTGATGGCAGTGAGTTTTGGTTTTTGGATGAGGACTGTGGCTCTGCCACCTTTCCTACTTTATGCCCAGCCTCTGCCCTCCTGTTCCAATTTTTTTATTGCTACACAACATAAAACATAAGGGCTTAAGACAACAGTTTATAATCACTCACAATTCTTCAGCTTGGCTGGTTTTGACTGGGCAGATCTGGCTGGGGTCATTCATTTTGCTGCATTCAGCTCAGGGATGGGCTGTTCTGAAAGGTGAAAGGCTGCTTCATACTTATGTCTGGTACCTTGGCATTCCTCCATGTTACCTTTCCTCATGCTGGACTTTCTCACTGCATGGTGGTTTTAGGATGGTCAAATTTCTTACATGGCAGCTGACCTCCAAGAGGAAAGAAGAGGAAACCACCTTAAGAAGACCTGAGTTTGGGAGTTCTCGAATGTTCCTGATCAATTCTATTGGTCAAAGTAAGTCACAAGGCTGCACAGATTCAAGAGAAAGGAAAATAGAGCTCTTGATAGAAAGAGAAAGAAGTATTCACCAAAATAAATTGGTGGGAGCCACCTTAGAAGACTATCTACTCTGTCTCATCAGTACTGCATGGCTGTGCATGCAAGCAACTGTTGTTTTTGTTGTTGTTTGCCGTCAAGTCAAATCTGACTCATAGCGACCCCTCCTTGGGTTTCCGAGGCAGTATCACTACGGAAGTAGATTGCTCCATCTTCCTTCCGAGGAGTGGCTGGTGGGTTTGAACCGCCAACCTTCTGGTTAGCAGTCCAGTGCCTTAGGCACTATGCTACCAGAGCTCCCATGCAAGCAACTGGAGGGATTAAAACAAAAACAGCAAGCAAATAGACCTCAGGACCATCACCAATCCCCATGCCAGGGGTCTTAGTTTACTAGAGCTGCCATAACAAAAAAATACCACAAGTTGGTAGCTTTAAATAACAGAAATTTATTTTCTCACAATTCTAGAGACTAAAAAATCCAAAATCAGGGTCTTGGCCATGTTGATTCCCTGTGTGGGCTCCTCTCCTAGTTTCTGGTGATTGCCAGCAATCCTTGGCACTCCTTTGTTTGTAGATGGGTCCTCAAATGGCTTCAGTCTTCCTCTAGTGTGTGTCTCTGTCTCTGTTCTGTTCTTTTTATAAAACACCACTCAAAAGGGATTAAGACCCTTTTGACCCTCAAAAGGGTTTAAGACCCACCCTTCTCTGACAGAGCCTCATCAACATAACAAAACTGTTCCAAACAGGGTCATCTTCACTGGTACAGAGGTTGAGACTTAAATGTAACTTTTTGGAGGACATAATTCACCACAAAACACATCTGTGAGCAACTGCAGTAAGTGTTGGTGTTTCTGCTCATTTTGACTCTTCATTACACACCTTTATTGCTCTGTCTCTCAAGGATTAGTCTTTTTTCGCCCTAATAAGACTAAAAGCTCCCTAAGGGAGCTGTTCTTCTCTTATATTTCTAACTACATCTTGAATCATGCTCTCAGTGGTTCCTCAAGAAAGTTGAATTTGTATTAAAATCTCTGTGTTCATTTTTGTTGAGCACTTGTTAGAAGTTTGGAGTTACAGCAGTGAACAAAATAAAATCCCCACATTCATGGGGGAGGCTATGTGATTACCAAGTAATAATAACTAGGTTGACAATCATATCTACTAGGTATTGAGCATTCATCTTTCTCTACTAAATAGTCTGCCAGTTGGTTTTCATACATTGTGTCCTTAATCTTCCCAACAGCCCTATGAAGAGAAACTGTTATTGTCTCCATTTAATAAATGAAATTGAGGCTTTAAAGAAATTGTGTAATTTTCCCCAGGCCACAGAGTTTATCAGTGACAGAGCCAGGATTCACATGTAGGACTATCTGACTCTAAATTGGGGCCCCTAACCTCTATTCTGTTATTAGCTAGCAGGGAAGAATGCCAATCCTCAGAACAGTTTTTAGTTGCCCCAGGGATACTACCAAAACAAAAATGCTTCTTAATGCACTTTTTAAAAAAGTAATCAACACTTCAGACAAGCCTGTGCAAGTATGTGTGTATGTGTGTGTGAGAGAGAGAGAGAGAGAGAGGTTGGTATTGGGTAACCTAACAACTCTAATGCCGTGAAGTAGTAGTTCTCAAAGTGGTCCATAAGGCAAAACTGTTTTTATAATAATATTAAGATGTTATTCGCCTTTTTTGTTGTCATCTTTCAGAAGTGTATACTGTAGTTTTCCAGAGGCTATATGATGTGTGATATCACAACAGACTAGATACAGAAAAATATATGAGAATCAAACTGAGTTCTAGTAAGAATGCAACCTGAGTGGTTAGCACTCAGTGGCTAACAGAAAATTGATATTTTGAGTCCAATCACAGGAGCCTCAGAGGAAAAGCCTGGTGACCTACTTCTGAAAAATGAGCCGTTGAAAACCCCATGGAGCACAGATGTACTCTGACACACATGGGTCACCACGAGCCAGAGTCCACTTGACAGTAACTTTGTGCTTTTGTTTTTGGTCTTATAAGTCAAACATGAAAGAGATTTACAAAAATGGAAAACTGGGAGAGGCGGGGCAAGATGGCAGACTAGGCAGAAGGATTGCACAGACCCTCTTCAACAAAGAAAAGGGAAACCAATTAACACAGACACAGAAGATAATCTTGGACCCCTGAGCC
>NW_006921711.1:3702595-3719375 GCF_000298275.1 Orycteropus afer afer | reverse complement strand
AAGAAGAGTTGATGCTTTTGAGTTGTGGTGCTGGTGAAGAATGCTGAAGGTACCATGGACTGCTAAAAGAACTAACAGATCTGTCTTGGAGAAAGTGCACCCGAAATGCTCCTTGGAAGCGAGAATGGCCAGACTTTGTCTCACCTATTTTGGTCATGTTGTCAGAAGGGACCATTCCTTGGAGAAGGATCTCATGCTTGGTAGGGTGGAGGGTTGATGAAAGAGGGGAAGGCCTTCAACAAGATGGATTAACATGGTGGCTGTGATGATGGGCTCAGGTATAGCAGGGATAGTGGAGCTGGCGTGGGATCAGCAGTGTTTCATTGTGCTGTGCATGGGGTCGCTATGAGTCAGAAACGACTCAACGGCACCTAACAATAACAAAAATATACAAACACAAAATGAACACATGCCAAAGATTTTGTTTAAATCCTTAAATGACAGAACCAGTAAGATGTTTAAATTGACTCAAAGGAGAATCAAAAAACATACATGTATGTGTATAAGATGATCAGAAATCTGAAATGAATTTGACAATTATTTGCAATAGTTAATATTCCAAAATACAAGAAAGTGTAATGTTTGGTATCATCAATTTTTCCTGCAGAGCAGAAATCAACTGCATTTCTATTGGACCAAATTTACTTGCATTGTTATACACTAGAATTATTTGCATGCCTACAAATTTTCAATAATTTTACTTCTACCTGGACAGAGTTGCTAATTAGTCTGGTCAATAGAGTAGAAGATCTAAGGTTCATGTCTCTATTGAACCAGACACTCCCTTGAGGGTCCACTAGACAGCATGCAGCACTCCATTGAAAGGGCATCCAATAATTTCTTTTGCCATTTCCAAGTCTTGGATAACTTTTTTCTGATACATCAAAGAATATACAAAACAGTTAAAAACAAACAAATTTTCCAAATAGAGCTTTCATCCAGAGTCTGTAGAATTCAAGAGGAATTTGCCTGAGCATTCAGCCTGTATTCCTGGTCCTCAATGGACCTTTGATCATGGTTCTCTCAAAAGCAAAAAAACAAACCCACTGCCATCGAGTCAATTCCAACTCATAGTCAGATTCATATGGACAGAGTAGAACTGCCCCCATAGTTTCCAAGGCTGCAAATCTTTACAGAAGCAGATTGCCTCATCTTTCTCCCATGGAGCAGTTGGTGGTTTCAAATCGCCACCTTTTGGTTAGCAGCTGAATGCTTTAACAACTATGCCACCAGAGCTCCATATGGCTCTCTCAGTCATGAGGAAACCAAATCATCATTCCTTTTGCATTGTCTTTAATTTAACCCTTTGCCTCCATAATTCTCAGATCCTATTATTTCTCCCTAGCCTCTAATATATGTTGTCTCTCTTTCATTTCTATGTTATTCCATTCTCAGTGGGCTGGAGTCTTTAGCTCTTAGAGATGGAACCACTAGATAATCTGAGTTTTTATACTGCCAGTACTATACTTCTCTCAGCATGACTGTTAGGTATCTTTTGGCTAAGATCTCTAATTACTAAATTCCTTGAGTTGCATTGTCGAATGCCCTTTTTATAGTTTGTACCAGATCCCAAGGCAGGGAGGGGTGGAGACAGTGTATGGAGAGTAGAAAAGCCCCATCCCATCAAAGAGGTTCTTCCAATTCAGAGCACACCTCCATGCCCAGGCTGTCTACCATAGCACAGTGTTTGTGGGTGGCTTAGGAGCATTTAGAAGACCCTGGGTGGTGTAAATGGTTAATGCCTTCAGCTGCTAACCAAACGGTTTGTGACTGAGTCCAACCAGAGGCACTTAAGAAGAAAGGCCTGATGATCTACTAAGAAATCAGCCATTAAAAACCTTATGGAGCACAGTCCTACTCTGACACACATGGAGTCACCATGAGTCAGAGTTGACTCAAAAGCAGCTGGGTTTTTAGGAGCAGTTAGTCCTCTGGGAGACTAAAATTCTCCTTATCCTCTCTCCAGCAGTCAAAACTGTTGGGTATGAGCCACTGAGACCAGGGCAGTTAGGCCATATAGAGGAATTGGAATAGTGAGAGAGCCAGAGAGATCAGATGTAATAAGAATCCTGCTCCACCACTTGTGGGTTTTTTGTTTGTTTGTTTTGTTTAGGCAAGTCACTTAAAACTTCTCAGGCCCTCATTTTCTTCAATTACCTGCAAAGGGTGTACAAAAGGATGAGCAATAATGTGTGTAACTTGTCCAGCACACCCTACATATTTAATGTACACGGTAATTACATCATAGGAAGAGAGAGGTCACTGTGGGCTGGCATATCCTATAAGAGATGTGACTTGAACTACACCATAGAGGATGCTGTTGGTTGTTGTTATGTGCCATTGCATTGGACTGGTCAGCAGTCAAGTGCCTTAGGCATATGCTATCAGAGTTCCCGTTGTTAGGCATGTTGTTGTTATGTGCCATCCAGTTGGACCCGACTCATAGCGACCCCTGCTTGGGTTTCCGAGGCAGTATCACTACGGAAGTAGATTGCCCAACCTTCCTTCCAAGGAGTGGCTGGTGGGTTTGAACCAACAGCCTTCTGGTTAGCAGTCAAGTGTCTTAGGCACTATGCTACCAGAGCTCCCGTTGTTGTTGTTATGTGCCGTCGAGTCGGCCCCGACTCATAGCGACCCCTCCTTGGGTTTCCAAGGCAGTATCACTACGGAAGTAGGCTTGCCCAACCTTTCTTCTGAGGAGTGGCTGGTGGGTTTGAACCGCCAGCCTTCTGGTTAGCAGTCAAGTGCCTTAGGCACTATGCTACCAGAGCTCCCAGAGCTCCCGTTAGGCATAGGGAAGCCTATTTTGACTCATAGCAACTCTATGTGATGGAGTAGTGCTGCCCCATAGGGTTTTCTAGGCTATAATCTTGACCAAAGCAGGTCACCACATCTTTCTCCCACGGAGCCACTTGGGTGCGGGGTGGGAGTGGGGGCAGTTTAAACCACCAACCTTTAGGTTAGCAACCAAGCACTTAACCATTACACCACCAGGACTCAAGCAATTATTTCATGGTATTTCTGAGAAAACAGGATGAAGTCTAAGCGTTTATCTTTCAAATGAGTCTTATTTCAGCAGACTTTGAAAGGTTTTCAGAGTTGCCACCGCAATTACTGCTGTGTAACACAAACCTACAAGTATACTCTATTAATGTCATCACAACACATCTAATAGAAGTGGCCTCTAGGAAGACTGAAAACTGCAAAATTATTGTTTTTGACCAGCAAATTGACATTTGCACTAACACTGGCAAACTGCTCAGCAGCAGATATAGTTTAAATAAATAAAAGTGCCTTTTACACACTTTCTAAATGTCAGGTGAAGATTATTAACCCAATGGGAATAAATTCTTAAATAGACAACTTGCTTACATATTGCAAATCAGACATAAGTGGCAATGTGTGTGTCCAGCAGGCTCCATAGTGAGTTTCTGAGAAATATTTTGGGTCCCAGAAATTTCTGAAACATCAGAATATGTGGTTTTGAAAGATCCTGATGTCAGCTTCCAAACAAAATTATGAAAGAAAAGGCATATTTATGTTTAATTTTTTTGTTCACTCTAAATAGTATGGACACATCCTGATGATAACTGATAACATAAGTAAATCTTGCAGAAACTTCTGTTAATGCTATTTAGCTTATACTTTGCATATGACATGGAGTACTAAGCAAAAATTCTCAATGTGCACATGTAGATAGATTTTATTCCCCTGAAACAGATTATCATCTCACTGAGGGAAAGAAATGTATTTTCTGTTTCTTTTTAATTTCCCCACTCACACCTGATTCAAAATTCTGTATCTCCCATGTTGTTGTTAGGTGGCCTAGAGTTGGTTCCAACTCATAACAGCACCATGTGAAAGAGGAGAATGGCTGCATATGGTTATCTAGGCTACAATCTTTACAGTAGCAGATCACTGGGTCTTTCTTCCCTGGAGCTGCTAGGTGAGTTTGAACCACAAAACCTTCTGGTTAGAAGCTGAATGCATAACTATTGCACTACCAGGGCTCCACTATGTGTGGAGCTCAGGTGATGTAGGTTGGCAGTTCAAACACACCAGCTGCTCTGCAGGAGGAAGATGAGGCAATCGATCTACTTACATAAAGATTTACAGCCTCAGAAACCCAAAGGAGGCAGCTATGAGTTGGAATAGACTCAAAGGCAATGGGTTTATTTACTTATTTATTTATGTTTATTTTTTTGGTTTCTGTGTACTGCTAACTAGTGAATGCTATTGGTTGAAACAGCTCCGCAGCTCATAACAGAAAACAAAGCTAAACAGCACAGGTATTTGCTATCTCTCATAGTAAATGACAGGACCCATCCCCAGAAGCAGGAAAGGGAGGAAACCTTGGGGATGACAAAGTGGCAGGATCAAGGTAGGAATCAGGTAAGGAGAGGGCGGAGCAGTTTCCAACAGCTAAGGGAGACAAACTTATCTGTCAGTTTGTCATACTGTGGTGGCTTGTGTGTTGCTGTGAGGCTTGAGGCTGTGCCACCAGTGTTTCAAAAGCCAGCAGGGTTGCTCATGGTGCACAGGTTTCAATGCAGCTTACAGACTGAAACAGACTAGGAAGAAGGAAGAGGCCACCCACTTCTCAAATAATTGGTCAGGGAAAACCTTATGAATAGCAGAGAAACACTGATACATGACTGGGCAACTTTATGAATAGCCTGGAGACATAGGCACAGGACCGAGCAGTGTTTCATTCTGCTGTGCATAGGTTCACTATGAGTCAGAGACAACTCGACGGCACCTAACAACAACATAACAATAACATAGCAAGAAGCTGAAAAGCAGGGCAGGAACAGGACTGGTCCATGCAGAGATTCAGCAATGATATTAAAGACTCAAGTTCTTTCTTCTTTTCTTCTCCATCATTCTCAGTGTATGGGTTTTTCTTAGCCTACCCAAATGCAGGAATTGTCATTTCTCCTTGCTCTTCTCTTTTTACTGAGGAGGAATACCTTTCCCAGAAATCCCAAGCCAACTTCTTCTCATATGCCATTGGCCAGGTCTGGGTCACATGCCCACACCTGACAGTAGGGAAGGGTGGAGAGTAACTGCCATTTTGAACCTGTGTGGTAGAAGATTGGTACAATTAACCAGGAAGCAATGGAGGAGGTTGATATTGGAGAGACAACCAAGAATCTTCCATTTTAACCATGTGTAGATCTTTTTAAAGTGAGGTGAGTGGTAACATTGGGGAAAAACAAGTTTCAGAAACCGAGTGAAAGATATGTTTGAAATTATGGATACCAAGTGCCTAGTTTAAAGAAAAATCCCCCAGCCTTTCTAAGCCTGAACACTTGTAAGTAAAGACATTACAAAATGCAGTAGAATGCCAACTTGACCCTGTAGCAAGTTCTGTTTACTGTCCAGTTCTGTAAATTGGCTAGAACAATTGGAGAAGGTTGTGATTGTCCTGGTCATCAATTACAAATTGAGATACTACTATTTCATTTCATGCTGCTGTACATACATGTTCCACTACCTATCTAACTCATAAAAACATGGTGTAGTTTGCAGCCAATCTTGCTTGCAAATGATAGGAGTAGGTTATTTGTAAAGATATAGAGCAAATAATATCTTGTTGACATATGGTATGATTGTGTCACACTAAAAAAAAGGCAGAACACTAGCAGTCTTATGAAGCTACCAGTTGAAACAGTAAATCTCTCTTCTTTAGTGGATGCTTGTGACAACATCAGGTATCTAGATCTATTGAGATAGAAGGATCTGGGTATTTGGAAGTCTGGAAAAAGGAGGTTCAAATTACTTCTAAGTAACTGGAATCAATGAAATGTTATTGTGGTAGTTATGTTTGTGTGTCAACTTGGCTGGGCCTGGTTGAGTGGCTGGGCAGCTGGTGGTAGTTACTCCCCATGATGAGACTGGCAATCTGCTCCATGGTGGGATCTACCACAAGCAGCTGAATAGCTGCCTTTCGGATGTTGTCTGCTTCCTGTATATAAGGAGAAGCCTTGGGCATGGTCTCTAGCTTATGGCACGCTTGGACCCTGCATGTAGCTGTGTTGTTCCTCAGCAGCCTGATATGCTCTGCCAACCTCGGGACTTACAATGGACTTAAGTTAATGGCCTGCTGTGTGGGTTGGTAATATTGGGACTGTGCCTTTTTACTTGTCAACCTTGGGGCTTCTCAGCCTCAGCAGCCAGAAGCTGTCTGAGTGAAGAAACACCTCTAACTCCAGTGGGCTGGGAGCAGGAGGCAGAGCTGGACTCCAAGGTTGAGGCACTTTCACCTAGCCCCTAGAGCCTGGCATTTTGAACTTGGACTTAAAGCCTCCAAATTGTAAGGATAAACTCCTGTTTGTTAAGGCCATCCCATTTGTGATATATTTCTTGTCAGAGCAGCACTAGGTAACTAGAACAATTATAATATATGTGTGTATATATATGTATATATAGTGTGTGTGTATATATGTGTGTGTCATATATATATACACATACACACATATGTATATATACACATACACTATATATACATACATATATACACACACGTGTGTGTGTATATATACCAGAACCAAACCTATTTCTGTTGATTTACCTTTGACTCATAGCAACCCTATAGGACAGAGTAGAACTGCCCTATAGTGTTCCCCAGGCTATAATCTTTATGGAAGAAGACTGATGGAGTTTGAACTGTCATCCTTTTGTTTAGTAACTAAGCACTTAACCACTGCACCACCAGGGTTCTCTCACTATATACAGAGTAATTATAAATTGAGATACTACTATTTCATTCCATGGAATATATATATATATATATATTATATATATATGTATACACATTAACTATATATAAATAACATGGAATAAAATAGTAATAATTCATAACAATTACCTTTCTTTTAGTTCAACTTTATGTTAGTATTGAATTATATCAGTGTTTTGGTTATCTAGTGCCGCTCTATCATAAATGGGATGGCTTGAACAAACAGGAATTTATTTTCTTACAGTTTTGGAGGCTAGAAGTCTTAGTTCAAAGTACCAGGCTCAAGGGGCTGGGTGAAAGCCCCTGGACCTTGGGCTTCAGCTCTGCCTCTTGCTCCTGGGCCACTGAAACTAGAAGCATCTCTTCACTCAGGCAGCTGCTACCTGCTGAGGCTGACAAACTCAAGGTCAAAAAGTGAAAAGGTATAGTCCCAATGTTACCAAACAACTTGGCAGTACATTAATTCAAGTCCATTAGGAGTCCCAAGATCGGCAGAGCACGCAGGCTACTGAATGAAAACTTGGCTACATGCGAGGCTCAAGTGTATCAAAAAGCTGGAGACTTGCCTCAAAATTGTTTCTTATATACTGGAAGCAGATCATGTCCCTAAGTCAGCTACTCAGCTGCTCCAGTAGATTCCACCATGGAGTTAATTACCAATCTCACCATGGGGAATAACTACATCTAGCTGCCCAGCCGCTCAACCAGGCCCAGCCAAATTGACACACAAATTTAACTACAGTCAGCTTCTCTTAAAAGGTAAAACCTCTACAGTAACTGTAATAATGTAAGTTGATGGGTTTGCATTTAAGCATTTTGCCAGGGGAAATGGATCACAAATATAAAGAGAGTAGAAACAGTATCTGTGTAAAGCTAAAGGACATTATATTTACTAGGCTCACGAAGACAGGAGGCTTATCTCCTTGGTATTATCCAGCTTTTTCAGGACATCACTCTCAAAAGCAGAGTTTTCTTAAGTGTTATGCATTCACAGCAGGCTAAATCCGTAGGAAAACCTTGGTGCCTAGGTGAGGGAATGTCACAAAGCTGTTTAAGTGTTCACTCCTCTTAAGGTATTTAGCAAAAGTCAACACCTTAATTCCAGCTGGCCAGGTCTGCCTTGAGGAGCTGAGGATGAGACCATTCTCAGGAAGAGCAATTCTCCTCACTCTCATGCCTCCATCCAAGTTGTAATGTCCCCCATTCCTAGCCTGTGAGAGAGTCCTCCTTGCTTCCTTCATTTTTCCATTCTGTAAATGAAGACCTGGCATTTGGCCCCAATACTGATTAAGTAGAGAGGACAGAGAAGGCACAGACCCTGCTCTCTTCTCAAAGAGCTAGGAGAAGATGAGAAAAACACTCATGAGCTAAATGCTTGTGGGCAAATTGAACAGCATGTAAGTGTCTGCTCCCCCTCCCTAGGTTTTCTCCCAGAGAAAACTTGTACCCCACTCTTGAATCAAACTAGAACACTCTCAGTAGGCAAGAGAAGCTGCTTGTGAGGGTGGAGATGTAGAGAAAAACCACAGCCTTCTTTGAATTCAGGGATCTCCAGGGCAACAGAGAAGTAAATATTGTCAGAGGGAGGCTGCAATTCCCCCTGAGCACACTCAGGGTAGAGCTGCAGGCAGGCCTTAGTCATGCTACATGACAACAGGGTGAGATAAACACAAAGACACGGTGTTTATCATTTCTGTCCTGCGGCTGCTGTGGCCTCTTTGGAGGGCACCACACACTAGTCCTGCCAGCACTCCTATTTTCCCAAACCTGCTCTCAGCCAAGGAGGAGAAAACCTGATGTGATCCTTCCTCTGCTATCCCTAATCCCAAAATGACTGGAAAGTTAGAGGTGGAGATGGGTGAGTTGATGCACCATACACAATCTGGCAGAGCTCATGGATTTGCTGCAAAGCTGGCTTTGTGAGTGTGCAACCTGTGCAGCCATACAGGGCCTTGTGCTTAGAAGAGCCCACACTTAGATGGCTCAGGCTAGGTTTAATGCTCTGCTCTACTGTCTTCAGGGAGCTCTGGTAACATAGTGCCTAAAGCACTTGACTGCTAACCAGAAGGCTGGTGGTTCAAACCCACCAGCTACTCTTTGGAAGGAAGATGGGGCAATCTACTTCCGTAGTGAAACTGCCTCAGAAACCCAAGGAGGGGTCACTATAAGTTGGGTTCGACTCGATGGCTCATAACAACAATAACTACTGTCTTGAAAGTCTTAATAGTTTTTGAAAAAAAATATTCATTTTTATTTTGCACTGGGTGCCCCAAATTACAGTCAGTCCCATTTGCTTTGTGGTTCTTCAAGAGATTGGGCCCTTTTCTCCTACTCTTTCCAGAAAGCCCAACTCCTCCATTTCCAACTCTTTTTCATAGAGCTATTTATTGTATCACTGGAGACACACCCTCAGGCCAGACCCTATGACTGGAGGCAAACTCTGTCCAGCCTACCAGTTACTGTCTGAACAGGTCATACAAGCTTTGGTGTGCAGCCCTGACCTCACCTTCAGGCCACTCCCACCCAAGCCCTTCTTTTCCACTTCCCTGAGAGGTATTGCTTCTCAGTCAATTAAGGAGCACTGGTGGCATAGTAGGTAAGGCATTTGGCTGCTAACCAGAAAGTGGGTGGTGCAAGCCCACCAGGTGTTCTGCAGAAGAAAGATAAGACAATCTACTTTTGTAAAGTTTTACAGCCTTGGAAAGCATGTACTTATTGCTGACAGCTATGGAGAGCTTTTTCTGTGAGAAGTAACAAAAAAGAAGCCCTGATGGCACAATGGTTAAGTGCTCAGCTGTTAACAAAAAGTTGTTCTTCAGGAGAAGAGATCTGGTGATTTGCTTCTTGTAAAGATTATAGCCCAGGGAACCCTATGGAGCAGTTCCACTCTGTTACATGGGGTCATTATGAGTCAGAATTGATTTGATGACACCATCAAACAATACAGTAAAGGATGTGCACCATCATGGAATGGAATAACTACCCTCATGAAATCTCTTCCATCTACCTTGGCAAAATAGCGTTAGATACTGAGTGACAGTAAGTGCCCAGTCATAATAAAGAAATGTGAAGAAGGAAGACTCAGCATGAGCTGGCACGGTCAAAACTTCGTGGATAAAGTCTACCTTGAACTGGTCTGAAGAGGGACTAGAAATTAACCTGGGGGAGAATGGAAACTAGGGAGATTAGCATAGCCCCTTGCACAACAATAAGAAATAAAATTAAAAAAAAAAAAACTGGGATCAAATATACATAACATGAAATTTGCCATTTTAACCATTTTTAAGTATACAATGCAGCAGCTTTAATTATTTTCACAATGCCCACATTCACAAAATTCCAGTATTTATTTCCAAACTTTTTCCATCTCTCCAACAGAAATCCTGTACCCACAAAGCAATAACTCTTCATTCACCCTCCTCCAACCCCAGAAAACCACTAATCTATGAATTTGCCTATTCTACATATTTCGTGTAAATATGATCATAAACGGACATGCAGCCATTGCCTGGGTTATGAACATCCAACTTATGGACAACTCCTACTGGCCCTTTAATACAGGACTTTGAACTGATTCTGTCAAAGACAATAAACTGAAAAAGGAAGAGACCTGAAATTTTACAATTTGGGAGATTTGTCATGGTAACTGGAATGGGAATAATTATAGATTGAAGGCCTGGAATTAGAGATTTGGAAGAGGCATAGTGAGACATTTCAGGAGCCTGATGCATGAGATTGAACTACTGGCAAGACTGTGGAAAGCCACACACACTCAGTGATGAGGTTGGCCATAATCTTTGAGGGGAGCTGGGTTGTTTCCAAGCCCTACTTTAATGTGATATAAATTTGCTCTCACCTTGAAACAATTGAACTAACCCCTACTCACCACAAATTCTTTACAACCATCACATTCACTTGCTACACCTGCAGCTTTTAAACACTGAAAAGGCTTAGAGCCTTTTCTTGCACTACAGTAAGGCTAAATAAGAACCATCTGTTCCAAAGAGCCCTGGTGCCGTAGTGGTTAAAGCTGCATCTACTAACCAAAAACTCAGTAGTTTGAACCCACCAGCTACTCTTCAAGAGGAAGATGTGGCAGTCTCCTTCCATAAAGGTAACAGCCTTGGAAACCCTATGGGTCTGTTCTACTTTGTCCTACATGGTCGCTGTGAATTAGAATTGACTCTTATAATAGTTGGTATGGTTGGGCACCTGTTCTGATTGACCTACAAATTCTTAAGTACACTGTTGGGAATGGATCTTGTTCGTAACCTGGGAATTGGATATTATTATATGGTAACAGTAATAACAGGGATATTGGGTAGACAAGGCTGACAACCACTGGTTTGAGGAAACAACGCCAGAGGGAAACCCACAAAATCTCTTACAAGTATTTGTACATTTACTAAAGTTGAGCAAAGATATTGTTTTTTATAAAGTAGAATGTTTATGACATTTAACCAAACATAAATGATTCTTGAAGATACTATACAATTTCATTACCACTCTTTGATTCCAAAAACCTTTTGGGATCTCCCTCCTCTAACGTTCCAACAAGATATTTGTAAATTTTTTAATACATTTTATTGAATTATAATTTATGTACAGTGAAATAGGAACAACTAAAGTGACATGGGTCAATGCATATCTTTGTTTTGTTTTGATAGAGTTCCCTCCCCGCCCCTTCCACCCCTGGTAACCAACAAAGAACATTTCCCTCCATATAAAAACCTTTCCTTGACTTTTTACAGTAATGAACTAATACTATATTTGACCTTCTGTGATTGATTTACTTCACTCAACATAATATCCTCCAAGTTCATCCATGTTATGTGGTGTTTTGCAGATTCTACATTATTCTTTAGTGTTGCATACTATTCCATTGTGTGTATGTACCATAGTTTGCTTACCCATTCTGTTGATGGACACCTAAGTTGTTTTCATCTTTTTGCTGTTGTAAATAGTGCTGCAATGAACATAGGTGTGCAGGTATCTATTCTTGTCTTGACTCTCACTTCTTTAGGATATATACCTACTAATGGGTTTGCTGGGAGCTCTGGTGGTATAGTGCCACAGGCATTTGACTGCTAAGCACTCCTTGGAAAGAAGATTGGGCAATCTCCATCTGCAGTGATACCCAAGGAGGGGTCGCTATGAGTCGGATCCAACTCGATGCAGTGAATTTAGTTTTTTTGGTTTGGTAGTGAGATTGCTGGGTTAAATGGTATTTCTAATTCCAGCATTTTAAGGAATCACCATACTGCTTTCCAAAGTGGTTGTATCATTTGCTAGTCTCACCAGCAGTGTAGGAGAGTCCCAATCTCTCCACATCCTCGCCAGCATTTGTTATTTTCTGTCTTGTTGAACTTTGCCATTAGTGCTGGGATGAGATGGTATCTCACTGTTTTGATTTGCATCTCTCTGATGGCTAATGATTGTGAGCATTGCTTCATGCATTTACTGGCCACCTGAATATCCTCTTGGTGAAGTGTCTATTCATATCTTCTGCCCAGTTTTAAATTGGATTGTTAATCTTTTTGTTGTTGAGGTGTTGGAGTTTTCTATAAAGTTTAGAGATAAGTCCCTTGTCAGATATGTTGCTGAATATTTTTTCCCAGTCTGTAGGTTCTCTTTTTACTCTTTTGGAAATGTCTTTGGAAGTACATGAAAATTTAATTTTTAGAAGGTCTCATTCATCCAGTTTATCTAAAGTGGTTTGTGCATTTTGGGTTATGCTTGACATTCTATTTATGCCATAAATTAGGGCCCCTAAATTTACCCCTAGTTTTTCTTTGAGGAACTTTATAGTTTTAGGTTTCATATTTAAGTCTTTGTTCCATCTGGAGTTAGTTTTTGTGTATTGTATGAGATAAAAATCTTGTTTCATTTTTCTACAAGTGGATATCCAGTTTTGCCAGCACCATTTGTTAAAGAGACCATCTCTTCCCCTTTTAACGGATTTCAGCCCTTTGTCAAAGATCAGCTGACCATAGGTCGATGAGTCTATTTCTGGGCTCTCAATTCTGTTCCACTGGTCTATGTGCCTGTCATTGTACCAATACCAGGCTGTTTTGACTACTGTGGCTGTAGAGTAGGTTTTGAGATCCAGTAGTTTGAGACCTCCTACTTTGTTCTTCTTCAATAGGGCTTTGCTTATTCAAAGTCTCTTTCCTTCTGGTGGCATACTGCCTAAGGCATTTGACTGCTAACCAGAAGTCTGGAGGTTCAACCCACCAGCCACTCCTCAAAAGGAAGATGGAGAAAGCTACTTCCATAGTGATACCACCTCAGAAACACAAGAAGGGGTCACTGTGTGTTGGATCCAACTCAACAGCAGTGAGTTTGGGTTTTTTTTTCCTCTCCATATAAAATTAGTGATTAGTTTTTCCATATTCTTAAGGAATGTTGATGGGATCTGGATTGGGATTGATTGAATGTATATATTGCTTTGGGTAGTATTGACATATTCACATTGTTCAATCTTCCTATCCACAGGCATGGTATGTTCTTCTATTTATGTAGATCGCTTACGGTTTCTTGGGGTAATGTTTCGTAGTTTTCTTTGTACAGGTCTTTTGTGTTCCTAGTGAGATTTATTCCCAAGTTGTTGTTTTTTTTTTTTTTTTTTGGTAGCTATTGTAAATGGTATTGATTTCCTTATTTTTTTTCAGCAGTCTCTTTGCTGGTGGAGAGGAATCCAACAAATCCAAAAGCGTTTGACTGCTAACCAAAAGGCTGGTGGTTCAAACCCACCAGCCACTCCTTGGAAAGAAGATTGGGCAATCTCCATCTGTGATTGATTGACCTTCTGTGATTGATTTACTTCACTGATTTACGTCACTGAGTTTTGCATGTTGATCTTGTATCCCACCACTATCCTAAATCTCTCAATTAGTTTCAGTAGTTTTTTTGCTGAGTCTCTTGGGTTTTCTACATATAGGATCATATCATCAGCAAATAGGGATTTCTTACCAATTTGGATGCCTTTGATTTCCCTTTCATGCCTTATTGCCCTGCCTAGGGATTCCAATACAATGTTGAATAGAAGTGGTGATAGAGGCCATCCTTGTCTTGTTCCTGTTTGCAAGGGAAATGGTTTCAGTCTCTCTCCATTGAGAATAATGTTGACTGTTGGTTTTGCAATATATGCCCTTTATTATGTTAAGGGATTTCCCTTCTATTCCTATTTTGCTGAGAGTTTTTATCAGGAATGGATGTTGGACTTCATCAAATGCCTTTTCTGCATCAATTTATATGATCATATGCTTCTTTTCCTTTGTTTTATTTATGTGATGGATGACGTTGATTATTTTTCTAATGTTGAACCATCCTTGCATACCTGGTATGAACCCCACTTGGTCATAAGGTATTATTTTCTTGATATGTCGTTGGAGTCTATTGGCTAGGATTTTGTTGAAGATTTTTGCATCTATATTCATGAGGGATATTGGTCTGTAGTTTTCCTCTTTGGTAATGTCTTTGCCTAGTTTTGGTATCGAGGTTATGCTTGCTTCATAAAACGAATTTGGGAGGATTCTATCCTTTTGTATGTTCTGGAATAGTTTGAGTAGGGTTGGTGTCAGTTCTTCTCTGAACATTCAGTAGAATTCTCCAGTGAAACCATCTGGGCCAGGTTTCTTTTTTATTGGTAATTTTTTTATGACCTGTTCAATTTCTTCTTTTATTATGGGTCTGTTTAAATTTTCTACCTCAGCCTCTATTAGTTTAGGTTTGTTGTTGTTGTTGTGTTTGCCATCAAGTCAGATCTGACTTACAGCCACCCCTCCTTGGGTTTCTGAGGCAGTATCACTACGGAAGTAGATTGCCCAACCTTCCGAGGAATGGCTGGTGGCTTTGGACTGCCAGACTTCTGGTTAGCAGTCAAATGCCTTAGGCACTATGTCACCAGAGCTCCATTACTTTAGGTAAGTAGTATGTTTCTAGAAATCTGCCCATTTCTTTTAGATTTTTTAATTTTTTGGAGTATAGTTCTTCATAGTATCCTGATATTATCCTTTTAATTTCATTGATTCTGTTGTAATGTTGCCCAATTCATCTCTTATTCATGTTATTTGTATTCTCTCCCTCTTTTCCTTTGTTAAATTTGGCAGTGGTTTTTCAGTTTATTAATTTCTTCAAAAAACCAACTTCTAGTCTTGTTGATTTTTTTCTGTTGTCTTTCTATATTTTCTGTTCCATTTATTTCTGCTCAAATCTTTATTATTTCCTTTCTTCTGGTGACTGTAGGCATTTTTGCTGCTGTTTTTCTAATTATTGAAGACGTTGGTTTAAGGTGTTGATTTTGGCTCTTTTTTGATATGTGTGTTTATTGCTGTAAAGTGGCCTCTGATCAGTGCTTTTGCTGTCTCCCAGAGATTTTGGTATGTTGTTTTTTCATTCTCATTTGATTCAAGGAATTTTTCAATTTCAGTTTTTATTTCTTCTATTACCCAGTCATTTTCAAGGAAGGTATTGTTCAGTTTCCACATGTATGCTCTTTTTCTGTTCATCTTCTACTGTTGATTTCTAATTTTACAGGGTTGTGATCTGAGAAGATGCTTATAAATTTGTTTTAATTGGTTACAGATATGCCCATTCATTCATATCACAAATATTTACTAAGCACTTACTATAGTATAAGGATTGTTCTGAGTACTGGGATATGTAAATAAACAAACACTTAAAGGTCTCTGCCCCCAATGGGCTTACATTCTAGTGGGTGAAATAAAATAATAATAATAATAATAGTAATAAACACAATGCATAAGTAAATTGTAGTGTATGTTAGAAAGTGGTAAGTACTATAGGAAAAAAGAGTACAGGGTTAAAGGAGGTCAGGAAAGTATGTGTGCAGATTGCAGTAGTATGTATAGGGTGATCAGGGTAGCTTCACTGACTTATGTTGTTAAGTTATCATTTTACCATGTTGGGAATAGACTGGAGGGGGCTAGGGGAAGCGGGAGACCAGTTAGGAGATGATTACAATAATCTGGAAGAGCTGACATTTACTGAACCAGGATGTCAGCAGGGGCAATGGTGAGAGTAGCTGGATTCTGGAATATTCTGGAATATGAAATAAACAAAAAATTCCTGATGGAAATATATTCTAAGAATATTGTTTGTGTTTATGTGATGTGTGTGTGTGTTTCTTTACTTAAAGTATTAATATCTTTCTGATTTTATTGATTTAGGTTGACTCCTTCCTCTTGGACCATTCCTGCTGGTCACACTGTGAACCTAGAGATAGAAGGTAGCTTTTTAGATACCTGAGATGGAAGAACTTTTGGTTCATCATTTCACTGACCCAACATATGTGTGTAGCCTTTTCCTTCATACCTCCACCAATATAAAAGTTTATCTGGCTTAGTTCTTTCTCTTCTGCAAAGCGTATGTCTTCACTCCCTCTTACCTGTAGCTCCACTGTTCCATCTTGCCTCACAGATCCAGGGTATTGGTGTCCTCTCAGTTCACTCTCTTTACCTCTGTCGGATTTGTGTTGCAATAACAGCCACTCCTGCTCTACTTCCTGCTTCATCTTCCTTCCCATTCTCAAAATCTGTTTATCCCAAATAAAAATGACACACATTTGAGCATCCCAGAGCTCAATTCCTACAACTGTCTTTACAATTTACAATTGTAAATCCATACATTCTGAAATTTTGTAGTTGGGGAGGAATTGTTGTTCAGATTTAGTATAACATAATGAAAGTGCACACAGGTCATCTGATCAAAAAGAGGGGTGGGGGGAACAGTCTTCAGGTTCCCAGTGTGTGCCAGAATCTGCTTTAGACACAATCATCCAACAAATATTTATTAAGTACTTTATTAAGGAGTGGAATCCATAGGTGGTGTAAATGGTTAAGTGCTTGGCTACTACCAAAACATTGGTCATTCAAACCCAATGAAGGTGCCTTAGAAGAAAGCCCTGGCAGACCTTCTAAAAATTAAATTTTTATGTTCTTCCAAAGACTTCTCCAAAAGAGTCAAAAGAGAACCTACAGATTGGGAAAAAATATTTGGTAATAACATATCTGACAA
>NW_006921711.1:3692517-3700748 GCF_000298275.1 Orycteropus afer afer | reverse complement strand
AAAGCCCTGGCAATCTGCTTCCAAAAAAATCAACCATTGACAACCCTGTGGAGAATAGTTTTACTCTGATACACATGGGGTTGCTGAGAGTCAAAATCAACTTGATGGCAACTAGTCTGGCTTTGTGGTTTTTATATTGAGAGGCAGGATAAAATTATGGGAGAGCATGGGCTCTGGAGCTAGATTGTCTGTGTGCTTAACCCAGCTGCACCACTTAACTAGCTTATTTGTTTGACCACCTCTCTGAACTCCAATTTGCTTATCTGTATATTTGAGGTAATTGCAGAGCTCTAGGGAGTTCTGGTAGCATAGTGCCTAAGGCACTGGACTCCTAACCAGAGGGCTGAAGGTTCAAACCCACCAGCAACTCCTTGGAAGGAAGATGGGGCAATCTACTTCCATAGTGATACTACCTCGGAAACCCAAGGAGGGGTCGCTATGAGTCGGGTACTACTCAACGCACATAACAACAACAACAACAGGGAGTATTAATCTGGTTACATGCAAAGGGCTTAGAATAGCTCTTGGCTGTAATTTACTCCTGGCAAATGCTATACATAGGTGCATATCCTATAAAGTTGTTCTGAGGTTTAATTAAGATAATACATGTAATTCACACAGCACAGTACTTAGCAGATGCTCAATAAATGTTTGCAATTGTTATGCCACCTAACTATGTTGGTCACTAGGGATTGGAGGCCTAATATTCATCCTTCACAGTGATTTAGAAAAGGACATGGACTAAATTCTGACTAATGGTGTGTGATAAACAGTTCTGACTACACATTTAGTGGGGCTCAGTGCAAAATGAAAATGTAGGGCCCCTTGTTAAGAAAGTATTAAGGATTTTGAGATGATGACAACCAAATATTAAACCAAACATGGGGCCCTTCTGAGCATAAGGCCCTGTGCAATTGCAAATGTCATCCCCTTCCCCATGAAACCATCCTTATGAGACAAATTCTGGAGTTTCAGAGGTTGGTATGTTTCTAAGAAAAGGTCAAAGGAAAAACAATACTCTTCCTTCTTCTTGAAGATGTTGAAGTGACTGGGTATGATACCTGGAACTCCTGTGACATCTTGTCAATAGCCTGAGGATGAACCTACTCCAATGATGGCAGAGTAGAGCGAAAAAAAGAACAGTGGCTCTGGGCCTTCCCTACCTCTGAACCTCTAGTTACGTGGCACAATATAATTCATACTTTCAAATGAGAGTCTTAGCCAAAGCTTTATATGTGATATACTATCAATCTCTGCTTTCAAACAGGAAATATGACTATCCTTATCCTTATTGACTATCCTTCAGCATGTGAATAATAGAACTCAAATACAAATTTATCTGGATAAAACCCACACATTTTATACAATATAGAGATTCACCTTTTCTACTATAGTTAAATACCTGTAATTCAAATGAAAGATTTATCCAAATGTGTGGAAGATTTGGATCCTGAGGTATTTGTAGGGGAATTTGATTTTATCTTTCCAAAGAGCAAAGAAATAGAATTACTCTTGTACATATCTGACCCACCAAATCACTAGCTCACTCATTGCCTTAAGGATATTTAGAGACAAAACTGTGAACCCCTTGAAAACAGGGCTCTTAAGCAAATAAAATGAGTTGTTTTGCTATTTTGTTTTGGTTGCTAGATAATCTGCATTAAGATTGGATGGTGTGGATCACTGTTTCACAAGCACTACACTTACGTTTTCTGGTCCTCCCCAAGGCATCTAGTACATTTAACATGCACTTATTATTTTTAGGACAAATGAGTGAGAGAAAAAAGCAACCAAAAGTAAAGGTGGTTAAGAGAGGAAGAAGGGTGTATAGGGTGTTGAAAGGTGTTGTACCTGCTCCAAAGGGGAGTTTTGGAAGTTAAGTTGCCAAAATACCTGAAAACTTACTCCTCATTTTCTTCTCCCCCCCCAAAAAAATATTCTGAATAGAGGAAAAAGTGGGGGCCAGGTTTGTTCCAAAGACAGAGAAGATATGCTTATCCCCTGAAGGTCTGGGTAAGAGAAATGGAGATGCATTGAAGGGAAGAACTTTTGTCACATTTCAGATGGAAAGAGAATAGAGCCCAGAGTCACACAAAGAAAACCATCAAAAGGCAGGTTTGCCCAGTGCAATATGTCAGTTGAGTGCTTGACTGTTACTTCATAGGCATTGATTATGAATCCAAGTAAAAATGAAATGCTTGACAATTTCAATCTTTTCTCCATTTATCATAATGTTGTCTATTGGTCTAGTTGTGAGGGTTTTTGTTTTCCTGTGTTGAGGTGTAATCCATACTGAAGGGTGTAGTCTTTGATCTTCATCACTAAATGTTTCAAGTCTTCCTCACTTTCAGCAAGCAAGTTGTGTCATCTGCATATCATAGATTGTTAATGAATCTTCCTCCAATCCTGATGCTGCATTCTTCTTCATATAGTCCAGCTTCTTGTATTATTTGCTCAGCATACAGACTGAGTAAGTATAGTGAAAGGATACAATCCTGGAGCACACCTTTCCTGATTTTAAACCATACAGTATCCCCTTGTTCTGTTCAAATGATTGCCTTTTGGTCTATGTACAGGGTTCTCATGAGCACAATTAAGTGTTCTGGAGTTCCCATTCTTCACAATGTTATCCATAATTTGTTATGATCCACACAGTCAAGTGCATTTGCATAGTCAATAAAACATACAAAAACATCTTTCTGGTATTCTTTGCTTTCTGCCAAGATCCATCTAACATCTAACACCCTCTTCTGAATCTGGGTTGAATTTCTGGCAGTTCCCTGTTGATGTACTGCTGCAATTATTTTTAAAGTATTTTCAGCAAGATTTTACTTACGTGTGATATTAATGATATTGTTTGATAAGTTCCTCATTGTGTTGGATCACCTTTCTTTAGAATGGATCTCTTCCAGGTGGTTGGCCAAATTTCTTGGCATAAACAAGTGAGCACGTCCAGCACTGCATCAGTTTGTTGAAACATCTCAATGAGAATTTCATCAATTCCTGGGGCCTTATTTTTCAACAATTCCTTCAGTGCAGCTTGGATTTCTTCCTTCAATATCATTCTTGATCATATGCTACCTCCTGAAATGGTTGAAGGTTGACCAATTATTTTTGGTACAGTCATTCTGCGTGTTCATTCCATCTTCTTTTGATGCTTCCTGCATTGCTCAATATTCCTCCCATAGAATCATTCAGTGTCACAACTCGAGGCTTGAATTTTTTCTTGTTTTTTCAGGTTGAGAAATGCAAAGTTGTTCTTCCCCTTTGATTTGCCAACTCCAGGTCTTTTCACATTTTATTATAATACTTTGTCCTCTTGAGCTGCCCTTTGAAATCTCTGTTCAGCTATTTTACTTCACCATTTTTTCCATTCACTTTAGCTACTCTTCACTCAAGAGCAAGTTTCAGAGTCTCTTCTGACATCTATTTTGGTATTCTCTTCCTTTCCTATCTTTTTAATGGCCTTTTGCTTCCTTGATGTTAACCCCCAACTCATCTGGTCTTTGATCACTGGTGTTCAATGCATCAAATATATCCTTCAGATGGTCTCTAAATTCAGGAGGGATATATTCAAGGTCATATTTTGGCTCTGTGAACTCATTTTAATTTCACTTTTTTCAGCTTCTACTGGCACTTGCATATAAACAATTGATGGTCTGCTCCACAGTCAGCCCTGGCCTTGTTCTGACTGATGATATTGACCTTTTCCATCATCTCTTTCCACAATGGAGTCAGTTTGATTCCTGTTTATTCCATCTGGCTAGATCCACATGTATTGTCCCAATTCATGTTGCTGAATAAAGGTATTTGCAATGAATAAGTCATTGGTCATGCAAAATTCTGTCATGCAATCTCCAGTATCATTTCTATCACCAAGGTCATATTTTCCAATTACAGATGCTTTTTCTTTGTTTCAGACTTTTGAATTCCAATCATCAGTAATTATCAATACATCTTCATTGCATGTTTGGTCAATTTCAGACTGCAGCAGTTGGTGGAAATCTTTAGTTTCCTCATCTTCAATGTTAGTGGTTTGTGTGTAAATGTAAATAATAGGCCTGTGGTGATTAAGTGTATGTGTCAACTTGGCTGGGCCTGGTTGAGTGGCTGGGCAGGTGGTGGTAGTATTCCCCATGATGAGACTGGTAATCAACTCTGTGGTGGGACCTACCACAAGCAGCTGAGTAGCTGCTTTAGGGATGTGGTCTGCTTCCCATATAAATGGAAAAGTTTTGGGAATGGTCTCTAGCTTATGGCATGCTTGAACCTTGCATGTAGATGTGTCGTTGTTCAGCAGCCTGCCATGCTTTGCTCACCTTGGGACTTTCAATGGACTTGAATTAACGGCCTGTCATGTGATTTGGTAACATTGGGGCTGTGCCATTTTATTTGTCTACCTTGGGTTTGTCAGCCTCAGCAGCCAGTAGCTGCCTGAGTGAAGAGATGCCTCTAGCTTTAGTGGGCTGGGAGCAAGAGACAGAGCTGTAGCCCAAGGTCGAGGGGCTTTCACTCAGCCCCAGTCCCCTGGCACTTTGAACTTGGACTTAAAGGCTCCCAAACTGTAAGAGAATAAACTATTTGTTCAAGCCATCCCATTTGTGGTATATTCTTCTCAGAGCAGCACTAGGTAACCAGAACAAGTCCCATCAACTGCTTTTCCTTGTAGGCATGTGGATATCATCCTGTCACTGACAGCATTCTACATTGACAGTATAGATCTTGAAATGTTCTTTTTTACTATGAATGCGATGCCATTCCTCTTCAAATTAGCCATTTCTGACATAGTAGACCATTGTTGTTGTTGTTGTTAGGTGCCGTCGAGTTGTTTCTGACCCACAGCGACCCCATGCACAGCAGAACGAAACACCGCACTATCCCGCGCCAGCTCCATGATCCCTGCTATATTTGAGCCCATTGTCGAAGCCACCATGTCAATTCATTTCATTGAAGGCCTTCTACTCCTTCGTCGACCCTTCACCTTACCAAGCATGACATCCTTCTCCAGGGAATGGTCCCTTCTGACAACATGACCAAAGTAGGTGAGACAAAGTCTGGTCATCCTCGCTTCCAAGGAGCATCTTGGCTGCACATCCATTTTGGTCTTCTCTTCTTTTCTTGTCTTTTTAGTAACCGCTTGCTTTCTTCATGGATGATGCTCTTGATGTCATCCCATAATTCATCTGGCTTCCAGTCATTGGTGTTCAATGCATCAAATCTATTCTTTAGATGTTCTCTAAATTCAGGAGGGAAATATTCTAGATCATATTTTGGCTCTCATGGACTTGTTTTAATTGTCTTTAACTTTATGTTGAACTTGCATATGAGCAGTTGATGATCTGTTCCACAGTCAGCTCCTGGCCTGGTTTTGGCTGAAGATATTGAGCTTTTCCATTGCCTCTTGCCACAGATGTGTCAATCTGATTACTGTTTGTTCCATCTGGTGAAGTCTACGTGTACAGCCACCATTTCTGTTGTTGAAAAAAGGTGTTGGCAATGAACAAGTCTTTGGTCTTGCAAAATTCTACCATGCGAGTTCCAGCATTATTTCTGTCACCAAAGCCAAATTTTCCAACTACCAATGATTCTTCTCTGTTTCCAACTTTTGCATTCCAGTCACCAGTGATAATTAACACATCCTGATTGCATGTTCGGTCAATTTCAGACCGCAGAAAATTTGATAAAAATCTTCAATTTCCACATCTTTGGCTTTGGTGGTTGGTGCATAAATTTGAATAACAGTCATATTAACGGGTCTTCCTTGTAGGCGTATGGATATTATCTTATCACTGACAGCATTATACTTCAGGACAGATCTTGAAACATCCTTTGTGATGATGAATGCCATGCCATTCCTCCTTAAACTGTCATTCCCGGCATGTAGATCATATGGTTGTCTGATTCAAAATGGCCAAAACCAGTCCATTTCAGCCCACTAATGCCAAGGATATCGATCTTTATGCGTTCCATTTCATTTTTGACAACTTCCCATTTTCCTAGATTCATACTTCGTACATTCCATGTTCTGATTATTAATAGATGTTTGCAGCTGTTTCTACTCAATTTGAGTGGTGCCACATCAGCCATTGGAGGTCTCGAAAGCCTTACCTTATCCATATGAGTAAGGCCGATTTTACTCTGATAATGCAGCTTTTTCCCAGTCCTAGTTTGAGAGCTTTCTAAGCTAAGTGACTCATCTTCCTCCTCTGTATTGGACTGTGTTTCTGGACTATTCATAAAGTTGCACAGTAATGTATCAGACAGTGTTTCTCTGCTATTCATAAGGTTTTCCCTGGCCAATTCTTTGAGAAGTAGATGGCCCCCTCCTTTCTAGTCTGTCTCAGTCTGCAAGCCAGGCTGATACCTATGCAACAGGTGTACCCCCTGGGTTTGAAACAGCAGTGGCACAGCCTCAAGACTCACAACAACATGTCACCACAGTAGGACAAACCAACAGACAAGCTTGTCTCCCTTAGCTGTTAGAAACCCCTCCAACCACCCTTACCTGGATCCCTGCGGCTAACTCCTCAATCTGTTCCAGTCCCCTTTGCCTTTTCTGTACTCTCCCTGCTTCCTGCCTCGCTCCTTGTGGGGCATGTCCTGGGTTCCTTCTCTTCACCTGGGTCCCTGTAGCTGACTCCTCGATCTGTTCCGGTCCCCTTTGCCTTTTTTTGTCCTCTCTCTGCTTCCCACCTCGCTGCCTGTTCTTAGGTCCCTTTTTTGTCCTCTCCCTCTCCCTGCTTCACTGCCTGTTCTTAGGTCCCTGGAATCCATATGACCATATGATTATCCAATTCAAAGTCAATATGAGTCCATTTCAGCTCACTAATTCCTAAGATATTGATCTTTATGCATTCTATTTCATTTCTGACAACTCCCAATTTCCTAGATTCATACTCCATACATTTCATAATCTGACTATTAATGGATGTTTGCAGCTGTTTCTTCTCATTTTGAGTCATGACACATCAGCAAATGAAGTTCCCAAAAACTTTACTCCCTCCACATCATTTAGGTCAACTCTACTTTGAGGAGGCAGGTCTTCCGCAGTCATCTTTTGAGTGCCTTCCAACTTCAGGGGCTCCTCTTCAGGCACTATATCAGATGTTTCCCTGCTATTCATAAGGTTTTCAGTGAACATTTTTTTTTTTTCCAGAATTGGACCTAGCCATGTCCTTCTTCCTAGTCTGTCTTATTGTGGAAGCTCCACTGAAACCTGTCCACCATGGATGACCTTGCTGGTATTTGAAATACTAGTGGCATAGCTTCCAAGATCACAGCAACATGTAAGCCACCATAGTATGACAAACTGAAAGATGAGTGGTGGTCTGTCTGTATCTATTAAACTGGGATAAAACACTGCCCTATTTACCTACAGTTTGTTCATGGTTCAAATCCAACTTTTTATAAAAGTATAAAGTGCTAGACAGATGTAAGAACCTATTAGTATTGCTGAGAGAAAGGAGATACTTCTTGCCATGGGAGAAGTAGAGACGCCTCTCTGCATATTAGGGTGGAATATGGAGAGGTAAAAAGAAATGAGCATATATAATTGGGAGCAAGGTCCCCATGCTGCAAACAAAGATGCTTTTAGAATAAACCTAGTCATTGCATGTGCTGGTACCATCTTAAGGTGTTAATCAGGAATCTTCAGGTCCCACAGGACCATCCAGGTCCCTCTGTAACTGTGTTCCTTTCAAGTTCCTATCAATGTTTCTAAGATGGTGAGTCAAAATGATTGTTTTTGATGTAAGTAATTTAATAATGTGCTCAGTTCACTGGGTTAGAGCCTAGAGTTTGTGAGGCCAAGGTCATGGACAGACTGTGCTCATGAAAGCCAGGTAGTTTATCTCCATTTCTTCCCACAGACCAACCAGTCCTTATCCCTAGCTAAGCATCCATTAATCAGAAGAAGTAGGTGTGAGGAGGGATGGGAGAGGATCTGAATACTCCTTCCTCTAGAAGATAAAAAAAAAAAAAAAAAACACCGCCAGTGAAGTCCCCATTGATGAAGTTACATGAAGGGAAGCTCTTTCTTATTATAAATAATTAATTCATTACAACCTTATTCAAATGAGAATAATTCTGGTGAGGAAGAAGTGAGAGCCTCTAAGATGAGTGCTATTCTAAAGCTTCTGCTAGCCTCAGAGAACTGCTTACCAATAATGTTCAATTCCAGGTTGCAGATTAGCCAGTAATCAAAGTAAGCATATATGCTTAGGGCATTAAAA
>NW_006921711.1:3689795-3691259 GCF_000298275.1 Orycteropus afer afer | reverse complement strand
ATTATATAAAATATCTCTATTTTCTTTCAGCTTGACTTTCCTTTAGGAAATTGATTGATATTGTTATGACTCACAAAACAAACTTGCTCATTGATGGAAGACATAGAGAGGTGCATGGGAGGTACAGACAACAAAGATGAACACTTTTGTTCATACCGCACTGTGTTATCAGTGATGGCAAACATTGATCTATGGGTGGATGGATGGACAAGCTGAATGATTAGATATGTGTGTGCAGAGGGGAATGTGCCCATGACCACACATAGGGTTAGCAGACAAAGTTTCTACAAGCGTAGTTGTATGTTATGTAAGAATTTCAAGGTATATGGTAAAGATGACAAGGGACAAGGTTGTAGTCACTTCCTGGTCAAAGTCCGCTACTCAGAGGGAGCAAGTAGTTGGACCTATGGGCTCAGGACCATGGTCAGAGGGGACATCAAGTTCAATTGGTGTAACATACTACACAAAAACATTGTTCCACATCTACTTTGGCAAGTAGCGACTGGAAACTTAAAAGCCTGCAAGAGGCCATCTAGATGCAACCATGGTTCTCTCCTCGTCTAGAACAAAAAAGAATGAAGAAAACCAAAGACACATGGAAACAATTAGTCCAAGAGACTGGTACACCGTGCGATCCTCAGTCTATATGACGATGAGACCAGAAGAACTAAATGGTGTCTGGCTACCACTGTAACCACTTGGAGGGGGATTTGTGTAGGAGATCCTGGATAGAGTGGGAGAACAATTGGAAACAAAACTCAAAATCATTTTTTTTAAAAAAAGGGACCAGATTTCCTGGTCTGATAGAGCCTGATGGAATCACTGAGACTATGGCCCCTAGCTGCCCTTCAGGTCTGGAAGTGAATCCACTTCTGTAGCTTTCAGCCAAACGAAAGACAGGAATATGAACTGAACATTTACATTAGATAGATACACCCCTTGGAGAGATCAATCATGGGAGAATAGAAGGGCTGTGTATGCACTGGGAGACAGCTCGAAGGGCAGGAGTGCAGGGGAGGGAAGGACACCAGCAAGAGGTGCCTATGAGGAAGAAGTGTGAGGGGAGCTGTTGCTTCGTAGTAAATTGTAGTCAATGTCATGAAACAAAGTGTATGTGAATTAATGTATGGAAGATAAATTTCCTCTGTAAACTTTCACCCAAATCACAATAAAATTTTTTTTTAAAACAACAAACTTGCTCATTGAGAAGTGGTGCTATTATTACATCAATATGTAATATGTAATATCTCTGACTATGGATGTTGTTGAAAAAAGGTATTTGCAATGAACAAGTTGTTGGTCTTGCAAAATTCTACCATGTGAGTTCCAGCATTATTTCTGTCACCAAGGTCAAATTTTCCAACCACCAGTGATTCTTCTTTGTTTCCAACTTTTGCATTCCAGTCACCAGTGATATTTAACACATCCTGATTGCATGTTCAGTCAATTTCAGACTGCAGAAGT
>NW_006921711.1:3686982-3689265 GCF_000298275.1 Orycteropus afer afer | reverse complement strand
GCTGATACCTGTGCACCATGTGCATCCCGCTGGGTTTGAAACACCAGTGGCTCAGCCTCAAAACTCACATCAGCACGTCACCATGGTAGGACAAACTGACAGACAAGAAATTCCTTGGAGAAGGATGTCATGCTTGGTAGGATGGAGGGTCAACAAAAGAGGCAGAGGCCTTCAATGAGATGGATTTACATGGTGGCTGCGATGATGGGCTCAATTATAGCAGGGATCATGGAGCTGGCACAAGATCGGGCAGTGTTTCATTCTGCTGTGCATGGGATCACTATGGGTCGGAAACAACTTGACGGCACCTAACAACAACAACAACATGGATATTGAACAATTCTACAAAAAAAATAAAATGTACATTTTATAAATTTTTGATACAATGACCATTATATCTTTCTTTTCATTTCAGACCACTTGAGTATAATTTTACATTCAGTTCTCTGTCATCAACCCCAAAAGAACATGCCAAGTGGCACTAAAAATATATGACTGGTGACATATCTAGTCCTGTCCTGCTCAAAGTGAACCAAAACACATCTTCAGATTGAGAGTTGCCTTGTATTTGTATCATGCTCTTTGTCATCACTCTCGCCCCCATAAGGTATCAGCAATAATAGTCCAATGAATTGTGAAGACACAGCATAGAAAGTCAGTGCACAACTACTTAACTATTATTTCAAGATGAAAAACACTCATGGAGATCTGTGAAGGGCCCACCAACAAACATCACACAACAAATGAATGAAATTATTTCTGACTGCAATTACATGTTCTAAATCAATTTCTTTTACTTACTAATTTTCAAATATAAGTTTTTGTGTTAATATCAAAATTCAAATGTAAATGTTATATTATAAATTTTACTTGTTTTGTAATTTTATTTGTTTTCAATTATTCATATTTACTCAGTGGGGTAGAACCAAATTTTAAAAGTGACATTTTTATATCCAGGTGAAATGAAACAGCAACAACTAAGCAAGTAGAGCACAAAAACAAAAGCTCAAAAAAGATGAAAAGGATTTATGGGTTCCTAAACACAATTCCACAATTAACTTCCTTCTTAAAACATAAATCAAAAGAAACTTCCTCTGTTGAACACTCAAGTTTAATGGATGCAAATCATACTAGTACCACTAGAGCTGAAATTACTAATAAAACCAAAAAAAAAAAAAAAAAAACCCAAACTCACTGCCATTGAGTCAATTCTCTATGGAAGTAGACTGCCCAGTCTTCCTTCCAAGGAGTGGCTGGTGGGTTTGAACCTCCAGCCTTCAGATTAGCAGTCAAATGCCTTAGGCAATACTCTACCACAGCTCCCAAAATTACTAATAGCAATATGAATATAACAGAATTTGTTTCAAATTCTTCATCCATTCTTTGTTGTAGCAAAAAAATTAATAATGGTGTAAAAAGTGTCTTAGAATTTGAAATTGTGGTGTCTGTAGACCCCATAAGTAACAGAAATAATCCTGCTTTGTGAAATAATTTTTCTTTGAATAATATGAACTATTGGATCAAAAAGGGCAAGCAATTGCCAGTGTCACAGTGGAGCATGTGAAAATTTGTGTCAAAAATTTCTGAATGGTAAACAACTAAGATTGTGTATCCAGAATATATTTCTAGGGTGCAAAGCTAAGGGTAAAAATCATAAGAGAAGCAATGACGGACAATATATAGTTTTGTTTATGAACTATTCAGTCCTAAATCATTTAATTCTCGATTTGCTACTGATGGATTTAGTGATTAGCACAACTTGAATACGCTCGATGAACAGGTCAGTTCACAGAGATTATGTTGGTGTATTTAAACAGAAGATATAGTTTTGGCTTAACTCATGAACTGGCAACACAAATTAATGAAGACTGTTAGTATTGGGAAGCCATTTTGCAACACACTGTTGTTGTCGTTATAATTACAAAAAGTGAACTATCTTTTTGAAGAAGAAATAAAGTGTTTGGGTCCTTATAAAATGGAGATATTTGGGTTTATTTGAACTGGTTGCTCAGTTTGGTCCATTTTTAGCAGGTGACATTTCAAAATATGGTAATACAGGAAAGGGCAACCCATCGTATATGTCTAAAACAACATGTGAAGAACTAATAATATGTGATGAAGTTAGATCAAATATTTTCAGTGAAATAAGTATATCTCGATATTTCAGTTTATCTGTAGACACCACTTCTAATCTTTCTCATACAGATCAGCTAAATATTGTTTTTTTTCTTGCATTTTATTGAAATATAATTTATGTACACTGAAATACACAAAACTAAAGTG
>NW_006921711.1:3661821-3683242 GCF_000298275.1 Orycteropus afer afer | reverse complement strand
TGTTTTGGGTCTGTATCCTGGTCCCTTGTTTCTCCTGCTTTATCTTGCTTCTCTGTGCGGACTGTGATGCTCTCTTGTCTCCAAGGCATTGTGACATTTTTGTGTTTATATTTAATTGGTGATTTGCCCACAATTTTCATTTTCTTTGTTTTGCTTGTATGTTATCTGCTCCTCTATTCACTAGTTGACAGCATTTATACACTCACCACCTTTCTCCTTTCCTTTGTCAGCCTCTTGTATGTCCTTGCCGACCTTGGCAAACAGAGCCTGTTCTTAGGTCCCTGGAATCCAAATGAGAATGCTATCACTTTAAAATCCAAAATGTTTTGCCACTTGTAAACATTCAAAATGGCTGCACCCTCGGTCACTTTAAATATCCAAAATGGCTGCCACATGTAAACAATCAAAATGGCTGCACCCTCCAGACAGCAGAAAGTCCACAGCTCAGGTTGTCTCCCTCCTTGCTGTTTCTCTTCCTAGTCATAGGCCACTAGAGTAGTTGTCCCTGCAGCCCTTGGTCACCGGGACTGATCTTTAGGTCAATTCTCAGATTCCAACACCACTTGGAAATATTCAGTCTGTTGGTCTCGTCAGAGTAGCTGACAGTCCACAGCTCTGACCATCTCTGTACTCACTGTTTTCCTTCGGGTTTTTCCACTAGTTGGTGCCTAATCCACTTCTCTATAGTTCCTTTCAAAGCTCAGGGTTCTAGGATTTTCTTCTGTATCTCTGTCAATTGGTTTTTCTTTTCTTTGTTGAAGAGGGTCTTTATCGCTTGTCTGCCTATTCCTCCATCTTACCAGAAGTAGACCTAAATATTGTTTTAAGATCTATATCTCCACCAGATGGAGAAACCTGTTGAGCAACTTATCACATTTACTAGCTTAAAAAGTCATACTGGTGAAGATATTACAAATCAATACTTTACTATTTTTGTGAAGTTTATAATATTGATTTTTCTAATTGTAGAGGCCAGTCCTATAGCAATACAGCCAATATATCAGGGCATTATGAAGATATGGAACAGAAATTTTTAAAGCATAATGAATATGTTATTTTCATACCATTCAATTCATTCATTTAATCTTATAGAACATAGTGCAGGAGATTGTTGTCCAGAAGTAGTTGATTTTTTTTCTACTCTGCAGATACTCTATGCATTTTTTTTTTTTTTTTTTGCCACCCCTACTCACTGATGGGCAGTTCTTAAAACATACCTAGGCAATGACTGAGTTCTTAAAACATATCTAGGCACCTTTCTAATACACGTTAGGAAGTACATACTATAGCATAAGTGTAATGCTGGAATCATACACTCAGATTCTAGATACCTTAGAAAATAGTGCTGAAGAACAGACTAAAAAAGGAGATAACAAAAGAAAAGCTGAACATTGCCAACAAAATGCAAACACTAGAGTATGTATTTCTGTTGGTTATGTGGAAAATATAGTACAGTATTTTCATCAGATGGGTCAAGCACTCCAGGATTCAGAAGTAAATTTAAAAACATGCACAGATCTCTACCAATTATTAACAAAGTATTTACATAATTTAAGAGAAAATTTTGAAAACACAACTGAACAAATACTGCCAAATACTGATTATCAAGCAGCTTTCCATCAAAGAAACATTAGAAAGAAATAGGTAAATGTAGCACCACAGTCTCAAGAGATAGCTAGGACAATTGGCATTAGCATAAACCACAAAGATAATATTCTGCATCCTACTTTGGTGAGTAGCAACTGTGGTCTTAACAGCTTGAGTGTCTATCTAAGATGCAACTATTGTTGCATCACCATCTGATCCAAGAAGAGTGAAGAAAATCAAAGAGTCAAGCAAACAATTACTCCAAAGGTATAATACCAAAACAAAACAAACAAACAAAAAAAACCCAACCAAACTCACTACGCTCTAGTTGATTCTAACTCATAGCAACCCCCTTTGCGTCACTATGAGAACTAAGTTTGCTATGAGAACTAAGTTTCCAAGGTGGTAAATCTTTACGAAAGTAGATTGTGCTATCTTCCTTCCAGGACAGCTGGAAACTGCAAACTTTCTGGTTAGCAGTCAAATGCCTTAGGCATCACTCCACCAGAGATCTAATGGACCATGCATACCACAGCCTCCACTACCCTGAAACCAGAAGAACTAGATAGTACCTACCTAACACTACCAACTGCTCTGATCAGGATAACAATATATGGTCCTGGATAGAGAGGGAGGGAAAAAAATGTGGAATAAAATTCAAAATCATTAAAAAGACCAGACTCACTGGTCTGATAGAGACTGGTGGAACCCTTAAGACTGTGACCCCAAGACAAACTTTAAGCCTGAAATGGAATCCATACTTGGGGATCAACTTTCAGCCAAACAATAGACATGCCTATGCAGTGAACGGGAGCTCTGGTAGCATAGTGGCTAAGGCACTTGACTGCTAACCAGAAGGCTGGCGGTTCAAACCCACCAGCCACTCCTCGGAAGGAAGGTTGGGCAATCCTACTTCCGTAGTGATACTGCCTCGGAAACCCAAGGAGGGGTCGCTATGAGTCAGGGCTGACTCGACGGCACATAACAACAACAACAACAACATGCAGTGAATAGTAACACCAGGGAGAAAGGTCCTCCTCAGTACAATCAACCACACGAAGTCAAAAGGGCAGCATTTGCCCAAAAACAAAGCTCAGAAGGCAAGGAGAGACAGGAAAGAAGGAAAAATAGAAACAGGGAACCCAGGGAGAAAGTGGGACGAATACTGCTATGCTACACTGAGGGACTTGCAACCAATGTCATAAAAAGAAATGTGTATAAATTGTTGAATGGAAAGTTAACTTACTCTGTAAACTTTCACCCAAACTGCAATTTAAAAAGAAGGAAAGAAAGAAAAAGAAACAAGTAAATGATGGAAGTGCTCCAGAAATATTGAGTGCCAGAGATCAATTTCGCCTAGCCACATACAACACCATCACTGACACACTTGAATCTTATATGAAAAGAAGGGTGAAAGTATATGATGTACTTTCAAACAGATTTTTTCTTCTTAAACAATGTGGGTATACCTGATAAAGAGTGCATGAATGCATTCAAGAAATTAGTGTAGGCTTATCCCAGTGACTTAAATATAAATCTTTATGGAAAAGTGCAACAATTTCCTTCTTACATGAGAACTAAGTTTATAGATTCAGGAAACACAAATTTTACTTATGTAGGCAAGTAAGACTGCATTAAATAGAAGATAAAATACAATGGGTATTTTGCAATGTGGAAATTGCTTTATATATATTCCTAACTTTAATAATCAAAGACTATATACAACACAACACTCATTTTTATCCTTAAAGAGAGTCAAAATCCCTCATTATATAACACTGATTCAAGAAAGACTTGATTCATTACCCTTATTATGCATGGAAGTTGATACTGTTTGGCAGCTTCATTGTGACAAAATCATTGAAGAATCTGTAAGACTAAAGGATAGAAAAAAATGTTTTTAATTATAACATGTTAGAGATGAAAGAGCTATCTAAAACTAAAATATATTAATTCATTGCAATGTTTTGTTTTCTGATCACTAGATTTTCTTTTATGACATCTTTTCATTTCTTCATTTATAATTATAGCATTTATTAGAAAACAAGCATCAGAATTGAAGTATGAGCCACTTAAAGCAAAATTGGTAAAAGTCAGTTTTTCATTGTGGGAGGCCAACAGAATTTTACATTGATTGTTGAAACAATTAAGTTTACTAACTCATTTCTTTATTGTAGTATATGTGGAATTTCAATTTTTGTAGAAAATGTGGTTGCTATTAGGTGCCACCAAGCCAGTTCCAATCCCTAACCACTCTATGAACAACAGAACAAAACACTGTCTGATCCTGCCCCATACTCAAAATTGTTGCTATTTTTGAACCCATTCTTGCAGCCACAATGCCAATCCATCTTCTGAAGGTTTTTATTTTTTTGATGCCCGTCTACTTTACCAAGGATGATGTTCTTCTTCAGAGACTTGTACCTTCTGATAACATATTCAAAGTACATGAGACAAAGTCTCACCATCCTCACTTCTAAGGAGCATTCTGGCTTTACTTCTTCCAAGAAGTTCATTTTTCTGTTTTGCTTTATCTTATTTTTTTTTATTGTGATTTGGGTGCAGATTTACAAAGCAGATTCATTTTACTCTCAACAGTTCTTGCACATTTTATTTCAGGGCCCCAATTACAATCCCCAACCATAAAGAGCTCTCCTCCTTTCTCCTCCAGTGACTACCTCTTCCCTGTGCCCGTCTTATGTATACATTGCTGTCTGTCCAGATTTCCCTCTATGTGAATGCTGCCCCTCTGATGTCTCATAGCTGATTGATCCAAGGGGTGCATCTCCCTAGGATAGGTGTTCTGCTTAGGTCTTTGTATTGTTGGGCTGAGAACCACTCCACTGAAGTGAGTCCATTTCCAGGCCTGAAGGATAATTTGGGGCCATAGTCTCAGGGGTTCCACCAGTCTCTATGCGACCAGTAATTCTGGTCATTTTTGTGTTTTTTAATTTCATTCCACATTTTTCCTCCCACTCTATCCAGGATCTCCAACTTTGATTCCTTTCTGAGTCATTGGCTTTGGTAGCCGAGAACCATCTAGTTCTTTGGTCTCAGCGTTGTGAAGACTAAAGTCCTTGTGGTTCATCACATCTTTGGACTAATTGTTTCCAAATGACTGTGATCTTCTTCTTTCGTCTTTGCTCCAAACAAGAGGAGACGAATAGTTTCATGTTAGATGGCTGCTTGAAAGCTTTTAAGACCTAGTCGCTACTCACCAAAGTAGGATATAGAACAAGATTTTTATGCACTATGTTGTGCCCATTGAGCAAGTTGTCCCCCAAGACTATGGTTCCAACCCTGAAGGCCCAGAGATTCTCTCCCTCAAGGTGTTTGTCTCTGAGAAGCTACTCCAAGCTTCTTCTCTGTTACTTCTATAATGTGTGTGGATAATTTTGTAGCACAAGTATACATGTAAAACTATCTTCAGCCATATTTACCCTTGGCCTTGAGTGTATTCCTGTTCACCTACTCCCACCTGATCTTCTCACATGTCTATGCATTTACCCATAGTCTACTATGCTGCTACAGGTAGTGCAGTATTGTGCATGTAATAGCATTTGCCTCTATCGTCTATATCTTTTGTGCACATTTCTGTGTCCTCCCTTTCCCCATTGTCACCGTGCTGGTTACAGACTCTTTCCATACTGTCCTTTCTCTCACTCAGATCACCATATGACCCCCAACTAGTCTGAAGTTTTCCCTCATCTTCCCTGCCATCCCTGCTAATGAATAAAGTGAATTTCCTTCCCTTGGTAAACCTTTCCTTGACTTTTTAAAATAATGGACTCATACAGTATTTGTCCTTCTGTGATTGATTTATTTCACTCAGGAGTATGTTCTCCAAATTCATCCATGTTGTGAGATGATTCACGTATTCTTCATTATTTTTTTTTAATGTAGCACAGTATTCCATTGTGTGAATGTACCATAGTTTGGTTATCCATTCATCTGTTGATGGACATTTAGATAGTTTCCATCCTTTGGCTATAGTGAATTGTGCTGCAATGAACATGGATGTGCATATGCCTATTCATGTCCTGGCTCTCATATCTTTATGCTGTATTATTAGTAATGGAATTGCTGGATCAAATAGTATTTCTGTTTTCAGTTTTTTAAGGAAACACCATACCATTTTCCACATTGGCTATACCATTTTACCATCCCACCAGCAGTATATGAGAGTTCCAATCTCCCCACACCCTCACAAGCATTTGTTATTTTCTCTCTTGTTGAACTTTGCTATTATTGCTGGGGTACGATGATGTCTCATTGCTGTTTTGATTTGCATCTCTCTAATCACTAATGATCTGGAGCATTTCCTCATGTGTTTGTTGGCCCGCCTGTATATCTTCTTTAATGAAATGTCTGTTCATGTCTTTTGCCCATTTTTGAAATGGATTTTTTGTCTTTCTGGAGTTGAGGTGTTGAAATTTTCTATAAATTTTAGAGATAAGCCCCTTGTCAGATATATCATAGCCAAATATTTTTTTCCAATCTGTAGGTTCTCTTTTTACCCTTTTAGAGAAGTCTTTTGATGAACATAAGAATTTAATTTTTAAAAAGTCCCAGTGATCTAGTTTCTCTTCTGCTGCTTGTGCATTTTGGGTTATGCTTAATAGTTTATTTATGCCATAAATAAGGGCCCCAGGAGCTCTGGTAGCATAGTGCCTAAGGCCCTTGACTGCTAACCAGAAGGCTGGCAGTTCAAACCCCCCAGCCACTCTTCGGAAGGAAGGTTGGGCAATCTACTTCTGTATTGATACCGTCTAGGAAATCCAAGGAGGAGTCGCTATGAGTCGGGTCCAACTCCACAGCACATAACAACAACAACAGATTTGTCCCTATTTTATCTGTGATGAACTTTTTGGTTTGGGGTTTTACATTTAAGTCTTTGATCCAACTTGAGTTCATTTTTGTGTATGAAGTGACGTATGGGTCTTGTTTCATTTTTCTGCAGTGAATATCCAGTTTTGTCAGCATCGTTTGTTAAAGAGGCTATCTCTCCCCCTATTTAATGGGTTTTGGGTCTTTGTTAAAAATGAGCTGTCCATAGATGGATGGGTCTATTTCTGAGTTCTTGATTCTATTCCATTGGTCTATTTGTCTATCATTGTACCAATACCATGTTGTTTGGACTACTGTGGCTGTATAGTAGGATTTGAGATTGAGGTGTGTGAGACCTCCTGCATTGTTTTTTTCTTCAGCAGTGCTTTGCTTATCTGAGGTCTCTTTTCTTTTTATATGAAGTTAGGGATTGATTTTTCCATGTCCTTACAAAATGTTGATGGAATCTGGATTGGGATTGCGTTGAATGTATAGATTACTTTGGGTAGAATTGACATTTTCACACTATTTAGTCTTCCTATCCACGAACATAGCGTGTTCTTTCATTTATGTAGATCTCTTGTAGTATCTTCTGGTAGTGTTTTGTAGTTTTCTCTGTACAGGTCTTTTGCGTCCCTGGTAAGATTTATTCCTAAGTATTTGATCCTTTTGGTAGCTATTGCAAATGGTATTGTTTCCTTTATTTCCTTTTCAGAGGTCTCTTTGTTGATGTAGAGGAATCCAACTGCTTTTTGTATCTTGACCTTTTATCCTGCCACTTTGCTGAAATTTTCTATTAGTTCCAGTAATTTTTTTGCGTGTCTATTGGTTTTTCTATGTATAGGATCATGTCATCTACAAATAGAGATAGTTTTTACTTTCTCTTTGCCAATTTGGATGCCTTTCATTTCTCTTTCTTGCCTTATTGCCCTGGCTAGGACTCCAATACAATGTTAAATAGAAGTGGTAATAGAGGGCATTCTTGTCTGGTTCCCTTTCACAAGGAGAATACTTTGACTCTTTATCCACTGAGAATAATGTTGACTATTGGTTTTGTGGATATGCCCTTTATTATGTTGAGGATTTTCTCTCCTATGCCTATTTTGCTGAGAGGTTTAGACGGGAATTGGTGCTAGATTTTATCAAGTGCCTTTTCTACATCAATTGACATGATCATATGGTTCTTCTGTTTATTTATGTAATAGATTGCATTGATTCTTTTTCTGATGTTCATCCATCCTTACATACCTGGTATGAATCCCACTTGGTCATGGTGTATTATTCTTTTGATATGTTATTGGATTCTGTTGGCTAGGATTCTGTTGAAGATTTTTGCATCTATATTCATGAGAGATATTGGTCTGTAGTTTTCCTTTTTAGTGGTGTCTTTACCTGGTTTTGGTATCAGTATTATGCTTACTTAAGAAAATGAATTTGGGAGTATTCCATCATTTTCTATGTTCTGGCATAGTTTGGGTAGTATAGATGTCAGCTCTTCTCTGAACGTTTCTATCAGAATTCTCCAGTGAAACCATCTGTGCCAGGACATTTTTTTTGTGGGGAGGTTTTTTCTTTTTATGACCTCCTCAATTTCAAGAAGTTTGTTCTCCTGGAAGTTCATGGCATATTCAATATACTTCACCAACATGATCAATCAATGACATCACTTCTTTGCTCTTCTTATTTATTGTCTAACTTTCCTATGCATATAAGGCAATTGAAAATACCATGACTTCAGACAGGTACACCTTAGTCATCAAATTGACATCTTTGCTTTTTAACACTACAAAGAAGCATTTTGCAGCAGATTTGCACAATGCAATATGCCATTTGATTTCTTGACTGCTGCTCTCCCATGGGTGTTGATTGTGAATCTAAGTAAAATGAAATCCTTGGCAACTTCAATCTTTTCTCCATTTATCATGATGTGGCTTATTGGTCCAGTTGTGAGGGTTTTTGTTTTCTTTATGTTGAAGTGTAATCCATCATGAAGGTTGTAGTCTTAGATTTTTATCGCTAGGTACTTCCAGTGCGCATCACAATCAAGCAAGGTTGTGTCATCTGCATATTGCAGGTTGATAATTAGTCTTGCTCCAATCCTGATGACACTTTCTTCTTCATACAGCCCAGCTTCTTGGCTTATTTGCTCAGCATACAGATTGAATAATATACAACCCTGATGCACACCTTTCCTGATTTTAAATCACACAGTATCCCCTTGTTTTGTTCGAATGATTGCCTCTTGGTCTATGTACAGGTTCCACATGAGCACAATTAAGTGTTCTGGAATTCTGATTTTGCAATGTTATCCATAACTTGTTATGATCCACACTGTTGAATGTCTTTGTATAGTCAATAAAACACAGGTAAACATCTTTGTGATATTCTCTGCTTTCTAATAGCAGAAATGATATCCCTCATTCCACTTTCTCTTCTGAATCTGGCTTAAATTTATGGTGGTTCTTGGTTGATATTCTGCTGCAACCACTTTTTAATTATTTTCAGCAAAATTTTACTTGTATGTGATATTAATGATATAGTTCCATAACTTTCACATTCTGTTGTATCACCTTTCTTTGCAATGGTTAAAAATATGAATCGCTTAGTCATTTAGCCAAGTAACTCTCTTCCAAATTTCTTGGTATAGACTAGTGAGTGCTTCTTGTGTTGTATCCATTTGTTAAAATAACTCATTTAGTATTCTGTCAATTTCTGGAGTCTTTCCTTCCACCAATGCCTTCAGTGTAGTTTCTATTTCTCGTTCCTTTATCATATGCTACCTCCTGAAATGTTTGAATGTTTACCAATTCTTTTTGGTATGTTGTTGTAGTTGTTGTTAGGTGCTGTCAAGTCATCTTCAACTCATAGCAACCTTATGTACAACAGAACGAAATGCTGCCCAGTCCTGTGCCAGCCTCACAATCCCTGCTATACTTGAGCACATTGTAGCAGCCACTGTGGTGATACATCTTGTTGAGGGCCTTCCCCTTTTTCATTGACCTTCCACTTTACCGAGCATGGTATCCTTCTCCAGAGAATGGTCTTTTCTGACAACTGAGCAAAGTAGGTGAGAAATCTGGCCATTCTCACCTCCAAGGAGCATTCTGGCGTACTTCCTCTAGGACAGATTTGTTAGTTCTTTTAGCAGTCCATGGTTCTCTCAGCATTCTTCACCAACATCACAACTCAAAGGCAACAATTTTTCTTCCGTCTTCCTTATTCATTGTCCAGCTCTCATGCATATGAGGTAATTGCAAATACCATAGCTTGTGTCAGGAGCACCTGAGTCTTGAAGGAAACACCTTTACTTCTTAGCACTTAAAAGAGGTCTTTTGCCACAGATTTGCCCAGTGCAATACATCTTCTGATGTCTTGATTGCTGCTTCCCTTGGTGTTGATTGTAGAACCAAGTAATATGAAGTCTTTGACAACTTCAATCTTTTCTCCATTTATCATGATGCTGCTTAATGGTCCAGTTGTGAGGATTTTTGTTTTCCTTATATTGAGGTGTAATCCATATAGCAGAGCCCTGGTAGCATAGTGCCTAAGCACTTGACTGCTAACCAGAAGGCTGGCAGTTCAAACCCACCAGCCACTCCTCGGAAGGAAGATGGGGCAATCTACTTCCGTAGTGATACTGCCTTGAAAACCCAAGAAGGGTTCGCTATGAGTTGGGTCCAACTCAATGGCACATAACAACAACAACAAGAAATCCATATAGCAGGCTGTATTCTTCAATCTTCACCAGTAAGTGCTTTAAGTCATCCTCACTTTCAGCAAGCAAATTTGTGTCATCTGTGTATTGCAGGTTGTTAATGAGCCTTCCTCCAATCCAGATGCCACATTCTTCTTCATATAGTCCACCTTCTCAGATTATTTGTTCCACATGCAGATTGAATAAGTATGGTGAAAGGATACAACCCTGACACACTCCCTTCTTGGTTTTAAACCGTGAAGTATCCCATTGTGCTGTTCGAATGATAGACTACTGGTCTATGTACAGGTTCCTCATGAGCACAATTAAGTGTTCTGGAATTTCCATTTTTCTCAATGTTATCCATAATTTGTTATGATCCACACAAGCAAATGCTTTAGCATAGTCAATAAAACATAAGTAAACATCTTTCTGGTATTCTTTGCTTTCAGTCAAGATCCATATGACATCAACTGTGCTATCCCCTGTTCTACATCCTTTTCTGAATCCAGATTGCATTTCTGGAAGCTCTCTGTCAATATACAGCTGCAACTGTTGTTGAATTATCTTCAGCAAGATTTTACCTGCATGTGATATTAATGATATTGTTCGATAATTTCCACTTTCTGTGGGATCACTTTTCTTTGAAATGGGTACAAATATGGATCTTTTCCAGTCAGTTGGCCAGGTAGCTGTCTTCCAAATCTCTCGGCATAACTGAGTGAGTGCCTCCAGTGGGGCATCAGTTTGTTGAAATATTTCAGTGGGTATTCCATCAATTCCTGGAGCCTTGTTCTTCACCAATTCTTTCAGTGCAGCTTCAACTTCTTCCTTCAGTATCATTGGTTCTTGATCATATGCCACTTCCTGAAATGGATCAACATCAATCTTTTTTTTTTTTTTGGTACAGTGACTCTGTATATTCCATCCATCTTCTTTTGATGTTTCCTGCATCATTCAATATTTTGCCCATAGAATCTCTCAATATTGCAACTCAAGGCTTAAATATTTTCCTCAGATTTTTCAGCTTGAGAAATGCCAAGCATGTTCTTCCCTTTTGATTTTCTAACTCCAGGTCTTTGCACATTTAATTATAATAATTCAGTTTATCTTTTTGAGCTGCTCTTTGAAATCTTCTGTTCAGCTCTTTTATCTTGTCATTTCTTCCATTTACTTTCCTCATCTTTGGCTTTAGTGGTTGGTACATAAATTTGAATAACAGTAGTATTAACTGGTCTTCCTTGTAGGTGTATGGATATTATCCCATCACTGACAGCATTGTACTCTGGGATAGATCTTGATTCATTCTTTGTGATGATGAACGCCACACCATTCCTCTTCTATTTGTCATTCCTGGCATAGCAGATCATATGATTGTCTGATTCAAAATGGCCAAAACCAGTCCATTTCAGCTCACTGATGCCTAGGATATCAATCTTTATGAGTTCCATTTCTTTTTTGACAACTTCCAATTTTCCTAGATTCATACTTCATACATTCCATGTTCCAATTGTTTATGGATGTTTGCAGCTGTTTCTTCTCATCTTGAGACATGCCACATCAGCAAATGGAGGTCCCAAATGCTTTACTCTATCCACATCACAAAGGTTGGCTCTACTCTGAGAAGGGAGCTCTTCCCCAGTTGTATTTTGAGTGCCTTCCAACCTGATGGGCTCATCTTCCAGCACTGTATCAAACAATGTTTCAGGGCTATTCATAAAATTTTCCAATAATATATCAGACATTATTTCACTGCTATTCATTAGGTTTTACTGGCCAGTTCTTTAAGAAGTGGATGGCCTCTTCCTTCTTCTGAGCTTGTCTTACTCTGGAAGCTTCACTGAAACCTGTCCACCATGGGTAACCCTGCTGGCATTTGAAACATCAGTGGCATAACCTCCAGCCTCACAGCAATATGCAAGGCACCACATTGTGACAAATTGGTATAGTGACTCTGTATTCCTTCCATCTCTTTTGATGCTTCCTGTTTCACTCAATTTTTGGCCCATAGAAACCTTCAGTATTGCGACTCAAGGCTTGAATTTTTTCTTCACTTCTTTTAGTTTGAGATGTGCCCAGCATGTTGTTCCCTTTCCCTAAGTCCAGCTCTTTATACATTTTTAAAATAATATTTTACTTTGTCTTCTCAAGCTGCCCTTTGAAATCTTCTGTTCACCTCTTTTACTTCATCTTTTCTTCCATTCCCTCTAGCTACTCTGTGTTTAAGAGCAAGTTTCAGAGGGTCTTCTGACGTTCATTTTGGTCTTTTCTTTCTTTCCTGTCTTTTTCATGACAATTTGCTTTTGTTTTCATTTCTGTCATTAGGGTTATATTTTCAAAATACCAATGCTTCTTCTTTGTTTCAAACTTCACATTCCAATCACCAGTAATTTTCAATGCATCTTGATTTCATGTTTGGTCAGTTTTAGACTGCAGAAGTTGGTAAAAAAGAAAAATAAATAATAATAATTAATTAAATTTTTCATCTTTGGCCTTAGTTGTTGGTATACAGATTTAAATAATAATTGTATTATTCCTTGTGGGTGAATGAATATTATCCTATCACTGACAATGTTTGACTACAAAATAAATTTTGAAATGTTCTGTTTGGTGAAGAGCATGACACCATTTCTCTTCAATTTGTCATTACTGGCTGAGTCTAATCGACTCAATGGCAGTGAGAGGTATAGTAAATCACATGATTGTAAGATTCAAAAATGGTGATAACAGTGCATTTCAGATAACTAATTTCTAGGATATTGATCTGTCTGTGTTCTATTTCATTTCTGATGTCTTCCAATTTTCCTAGATTCACATTTTGTATTCCCATTATTAATGGATGCTTGCAGTTGTTTCTTCTCATCTTAAGCCATGCCACATTAGCAAATGTAGGTCCCCAAAGCTTTGCCCTGTTCACATCAGTAAAGTTGACTCTGCTTTGAGGGAGCAGTTCTTCCCCAGTCATATTTTGAGTGTCTTCCCATCTTAAGGGGTCCTCTTCGGGCACTATACCAAACAATGTTCCCAGTGTTCCACTGTTATTCATAAAGTTTTCAGAGGCCAAATTTTTAGATGTAGATCTCCAAGTCCTTCTTCCCAGTCTGTCATAATGTGGAAGCTCTGTTGAAACCTGTCCACCATGGGTGATCCTGCTGGTACTTGAAGTACTGGTGGCATAGTTTCAAGCATCACAGCCACACACAAGCCATCACAGTACAAAAACTGACAGACGAATGGTGGAGAAAATATGGTATACTGTAAAAATCTTAGTACCCTGCATCTACTAAGAATTTTGGAATCCACTTCATTTCATTCTGCTAAAATGGCATATGCCACTTTTGCATTCGATTGCTAATATTAGTGTCACATTTTAAAAAGAAGTTACATCATGGATACCTAAGACACACACAGACATAAATGTGTATATACACATGTTATGAATTTTGGTTTGTCCCCAAAAAAATAAGTATCAACTTGACTAGGTCATGATTCTCAGCATTTTATTATTATCCTCTTCATTTTGTGATCTGATGTTGTTATACTATCTGTCGTCAATCCTAATTTCTATGGTGTTAATGAGGCAAGATTAACTAAAAAACTCACTGCCTTTGAGTTGGACCCAACTCATAGCGACCCCTCCTTGGGTTTCCGAGGCATTATCACTATGGAAGTAGATTGCCCAACTTTCCTTCTGAGGAGTGGCTGGTGGGTTTGAACCACCAGCCTTCTGGTTAGCAGTCAAATGCCTTAGGCACTACACCACCAGAGCTCCCATGAGGCAGGATTAGAGGCAGTTATGTTAAGGAGATAGTATATAATCTACAGGATTAGGTTGCATCTTGAATCAATCTCTTTTGAGATATAAAAGAGATTAAATAAGGACGCAGCGATCAGAAGGACCTGAGTACCACCAAGAAAGAAGATTGGGAACAGACTGCATCCTTTAGACCCACTGCCTACATTGAGAACCTCCTAGACTCAGAGAACTATTGATGCCAAGACACATGGAAATATCCAAGGAACACTCACCCACAGATGTTGAAAGGAAACAAGGGTCTTCTCCCAGAGCTGACAGAGGGAAAAAGCCTTGCCCTGAATTTGGACCTTAAGCTTCCTAAACTCTGAGATAATAAATTTATGTTTGGTAAAGTCATGTATAGCAGCACTAGAAAATTAAGACAATATGTATATTTGCAATTCACCTCTTCCATTAGAATGCATGAGTAAGCAGAGGAGGGGACAATCAGTGCTTCGGACCCTACCAGTACTTGGTAAAGTAGAGGGGCAGTGAAAAAGGCAAAGTCCCTCAATGTGATGGATTGACACAGTGGCTACAACAAAGACCTCAAGCTTAGCAAAGATCATGAGGAAGGCAGAGGACCAAGCAGTGTTTTGTTCTGTTGTACATAGGATCACTATGAGTCAAAACCAACTTGAAGGCACGTAATAACAACAACAGGGCCCTCACTTGCTTTAATCTGGCCTTGTTCTATTCTCACTTCTTTATTCTAGCAACCCGAATCTTCTGTACAGTTCAATCTAAGATTGAATCCATTTACAACTACTTCTCATTATCAACTATCTCATTATCTAACATTTTGCATTTACGACAATAGTAAAAAAATTACACTAATATTTTGCAAATTAACAATGTATAACTGGCAGTAATGAAAGCCAAGGTGTGAGGCTAGAGTTACACTGACTGTGATGGTTAAGATTGTGTGTCAGTTTGATTGGACCATGATTCTCAGTGGTTTGGCAGCTATGTAATGATGTAGTCAACCTTCATTTTGTGATCTGATGTGGTCATCCTCCATTTTCACATAATATCAATTTTCGCATGACAACTTAATCATATTGATAAGTGAGCAGTGGGTGTATTTGGTGGTAAAAACCTGATGTTCTGAAACTCTGTATGAATGCAAGTACTCCATTTTTAAGAAACCAATTGTTTTCTAATAATAGAAAAAGCATTTCTAGGGCAGTCATTATATGCCATGAATTGTACAAAGGGCTTTATAAAGATTATCAGTTGTAACCTTCATGACTACTGTATTATTATCTTTAATTCACAAGTGAGGAAACTGAGGCATAGAGAGACTAAGTAATTTGCCTGAGGTCCCTCAGATACAAGGTGGTAGAGTCAGTATTTGAACCCTGGCACTTTGCCATACAGTTTTTATTCTAAGATGCTATTTTCTTATCCACAAAGCATTTGCACAGCACAGCTTACAATCCCAACAATAAAAATCTCTTCTCCCATCTCTTCTTTGTGACTACCCCTTCCCTGTGCCCTTCTTATCTAGGCATTCCTGTCTGTACAACTTTCCCTCCATGCAAATGCTGCCCATCTGGTCTCTCATGGTTGATTGATCTAAGGGGGTTTATCTCCCTGGGGTAGTTGTTCTGCTTCTCAGCCTTTCTACTGTTTGGCTGAGAGCTAACCCACAGAAGTGAGTCTAGTTCCAGGCCTGAAGGATAACCATGGCCGTAGTCTCAGGGATTCCACCCAGTCTCTATCCAACCAGTAATTCTGGTCATTTTTGTATTTCTGAATTTTGTTCTACATTTTTCCTCCCACTCTATCCAGGATTTCCAATTTTGATCCCTTTCCAAGTCATTAGTATTGGTATCCAGGCACCATCTAGTTCTGGTCACAGGGCTGTGAAGGCTGAAGTTCCTATGGTCCATTGGACCATTGGACTAATAGTTTCCATATGACTTTGATTTTCTCCATTTTTCTTTGCTCTAGACGAGGGAAAACCAATGGTTGCATCTTAACTACAGCTTTTATTTCATTGCCTCACTTTCATTAAAAAAAAAAAAAAAAAAAAAACATGTTCAATCATGGGGAGACAAAGAGACAACACAACTACATGCTTTACTGTTTGTACAAAACTGAAAAACAGATGCACAGGGACCAATCACTGACAGATTGTGAAAGAAATGATGAGATTGACCCCTGATTGTGATATGTAACTGTTATTGACATAGTGATCCATGGATTCAGAAGCTAACAGAGAAGTTTGTACTTTATGCAATTACTCATCATTTACATGCCAGGGTAACTGAATTTTGAACTGTGTTGTTGGGGATTGATGTTATTTAACTAATTCAAAACAACTGAAATTTGTGCTTACTGGAACTATGAAAGGAGCTCTTGTGGTTAGAGCATTTGGCTACTAACCAAAAGGTCCGTTGTTCAAACCCACCAGCAGCTGTGGAGGAGAAAGATGGGGGCAGTTTGCTTCCATAAAGATTTACAGCCTTCAAAACCCTATGAGTCAGTTCTACTCTGACCTATAGGATCACTATATGAGAAATATACTCAATGAGAAATTACTCAATGGTAGTGGGTTTGGTTTGGATTTTGGAGTAATGAAAAGTGAGGACTGCCAGTACATAATCTCATTTAATTCTCATAGTAACTTTATGAAGGGAAGAACATGCTTTATTGTACTATTTATACATTATATAAATGATCATATATGATTCCAACTATATGACATTCTGTAGAGGCCTAGGGAAGCCTGTTAACTTACATATATAGGCCCACCACTGGGCAATGATGGAGCAGGGGTTCAAACCCCATGCATCCAAAAGCCTGCATTTCTAATCACCACTCCATAGTGCCCTGATTGAGGATATAGGTAATCATCCTTCCCTCTTCCCGCAAATGGAATACTTCATCGTACAAAGAGTTTCTGCAGCCTCCTCACACTCCTTGTTCATGGGTTACATGGGCTTTTCTATGAAGGTCTAATTTAAGTTTCCTCCTTCCAATGATTCAGGAGTCCTTTCTACACCACTGTCAGATGGTTAGCTTATCACCCAGGGAGCGGAAAGTTAAGGGTTAATATGTTCATTTGAAACAGGAAAATTTTGAGTCTCAGAGAAAGGAAGAACTTCATCCAAGACAACACAACAAGTTAGTATCAGCAGCCAATATCCTGACCTTCTTTCACAGCTAGAAACCTGAACAGGGGCTGCCCCTAAAGCTGGGTATGACTGGGAGATAGAGAAGATGACTACTGCTGTGTTCTGCCCCTAGTCCTCCCCTTCTCAGTGGCCCCACCATTGGGTATCCTCTACCCCCTCTGTTCAGCAGGGAAGTCTGCTCTCACTCACTGGGCCAACTACAAACAGGAAAGATGTTTCTCATTAATGGGATCAGAAAAGGCATATCTCTAAGAAGGAACAAAAACGTGGCTTTATCGGCCAAACTTACTCTCCTCAAAAGCCCTCCAGAACATATACAAAATTATTAAATTATCAAAACATTAATTCAATTGTTAAATAAGACTGATACTAATCCTCAAAACATGTGGGGCAAGTCCTGTGATGGATCAGGCCTAATGGCTTTAGAGTCTAGCTGGTACTTCCTTTCTGGAAGCTTGCAGTCTTGGACTGAGCAGCTGAAGAGCTATGTACATACACCATTCTGCCTCAGCAGAGTCAGATTTGACAAGGTAAGCTAGGGGCTCCTCTAGTCACTACAGCCAGGATAGAGCCTTCCCCACCTCCAGCTTCCCCTGCACCCACAACGCTCTCCTCCATCTTGACACTTAATAGCTTGATTATAGGCTGTGATTCTGCCTCATGGACTCGTATGTTGAGTCTGCTTCCTTCAAATATGTCATAAGCATCTTGAAGGCAGGAACCAGTTGTATGCAGTATTCCTGACATTACAGATTTTAAACATTGAATTTAATAAAGAAAATCTATCATGTCTCTATTTTCTTCTCTCTGCTCCCTGTCTACCCCAGCTGACACTTAGCCTTGGCTGCTGTTCTGTATCGTGGTGCAGCATTCTCAGATCAGGCCTCAAGACACATATGTGGCTTTCTGTAAGGAACTTCTGTAGTGAAAAAATGACAGAGAAGATATTGCAAGTCAGGCTGTACTTAATTATAACCAAATACCTTGAAGGATTGAATCACTGATCAGGGGCTTAGAACCATACTCTCAAGGGACATCTAGCTTAATTGACATAGTCCACAAAGAAAATGTTCTATATCCTACTTGGCTGAGTAGTGACTAGTGTCTTAAAAGCTTGCTGCATTGAAGAACGGTGAAGAATACACGTGGATGAACCTGGAGGACATTATGCTCAGTGAAATAAGTCAATTGCAGAAGGACAAATATTGTGTAAGCCCATTACTTAAAAAGTCAAAGAAAGGTTTGCTTAGGGAGTGGAACTCACTTTGTAGGTTACCAGGGTGGGGAGGGAAGTGGAGGGGATAATTTTGGACTAGTTGAGGGCCACATGCTGAGTTGGGTAAGGAGAAGAATGGTATAGAAAGAGTCTGTGACCAGCATGATAACATTGGAGAAAGGGAGGACACCAAATTGTGAACATAAGATATAGACGACAGAGGCTAATACCAGTATATCCACAATACTGCATTACCATTAATACTGAACAAGAGGCTATAGATAAATATATAGACAACTGAGAAGATCGGATGAGGGTCAGTGAACAAGAATATACTCTAAACCAATGATAGATTCAGCTGAGACTAATCTTTCACAGATACCAGTGATACAAAATACCCCCAATCATTACAGAAGCAACAGAAGACAGACACAGAGCAATCTCTCATAGACAGCCAGACACTGTGGGAGAGAGATCCACTGCATCTGCTGGCTCAGGACTATACTATTGGGGGACACCAGACTCAATCGGCACAACAAAATACATAAAAATCTTGTTCCACAACCTAATTTGGTGAGTAGCGACTGGAGTCTTAAAAGCTTTCAAGTGGCCACCTAAGATGCAGCTAATGGTCTGCTATCATCAGAAGTGAAGAAGAGTGAAGAAAACCAATGACATTTGGAAACAATCAGCCTTAGGACATGATGGACCTCAAGACCAGAAAAACTAGATGGTGCCCCACTACCAATGCCAACCACTTGGGAAGGGATCAAAACAGGAGATCCTGGATAGAGTGGGAGGAAAAACATGGAACAAAATCCAAAAACACAATAATGACCAGAATTACTGGTCTGATGGAGTCTGGTGGGACCCCCAAGACTACGGCCCTGGGAAACACTTTGGGCCTGGGATAAAACTCAGCCCAACAGTAAATAAGATGTACATACAGAACACTCACCCCAAGGCAATGAACCCACCTACTCTACAGAGATGTATCCCTTGGAGCAATAGGCCATGGGGCACCAGAGTAGCAACAGTCATACAGAGGAAAAGCTGGACAGACAGGACTGCATTACTAAGAAGGGCATGGGAGTAGAAGGGTTACTGGGAAGGGAGAGGAGGTGAGTGGCTTAGGGTTGGGGATGGTAATTGGGGGGTGAAACCAAATGTACAAAAATGTTGAATGTAAAACAAATTCTGCTCTGTAGATTTGTACCTAAAGCACAATATAAGCAAATAAATAAAAATAAATAAAAGCTTGCTAGTGGCCATTTAAGATGCAACTATTGGTGTCTCCCTATGCAAAGCAGAGTGAAGAAAATCAAAGACTCAAGGAAGCAATTAGTCCAAAGGACTAATGGACCAAGTGAACCACAGCCTCCCCTACCTGAAGACCAGAAGAACCAGATGGTATCTACCTACCACTACCAATAAATACACTGATCAAGATAACAATAGAAGGTCCTGGACAGAGTGGGATTAAAATGTAAAACAAAATTCAAAATAATCAAAAAGACCAGACTTACTACTGATCTGATAGAGACTGGTGGAACTTAAAGACGATGGCCCTTAGACTCCCTTCAAATCTGGAACTGAACTCACCTCCAGGGATCACCTTTCAGCCAAACAATAGACAAGCTTATAAAGCGAACAATAACACCTATGGGGAATGTACTCCTCAGAACAATTAACATTTATTCAAATCAATATTTGGCAAAAAGCAAAGTTCAGAAGGGGCAGGAAAGAAGGGTAAACATAAATCAGAGAACCCAGGAATGAAGTGGGAAAAGTGCCATTACAGTAAGGAGATTACAACTAATGTTATGAAACAAAATGTGTATAAACTGTTAAATGGAAAACTAATTTGCTCTGTAAACTTTCACCCAAATCTACAATAAAATGGTAATAAATAAATAAATCATCATTTATCAGATGGCCACTATGTGCTGGATGTGTTAGGAGTTTTCTCAAGTCTGTGGAGTACTTCCCGTTCTGTAATTGAGAAAACAGATTCAAAAAGGTTATGTGATTTCCCATAAAATTGCATAATCTATGTTAAATCAGACATGACATCTTAAGTAAATGCAAGAAGGAGGATTTAAATCACTGTTATCTGATTCACTCTATGGTCTGTCAGCTGTTAACTTCATCATTCCCTTTTTAACCTCTTTCCTTGTCCTCATGCAGTTCTCATTATGCAGAAGCCTATTTCTCCATATGATAGTTTGGACTTTGCCTTCAGACTCAGCCCAAACCCCTGTTCTGATTTACCTCCCTTATCTCATCACTCTCAAGACTCCCTGGGTGGTACAAACAGTTAATAAATTGAAGGTTTGAATCCACCCAGAGGTGTATTGAATGAATGACCTGGTGATCAACCTCTGAAAGATCAGCCATTGAAAACCCTATGGAACACAGTTCTCTAACATAAATGGGGTCACCATGAGTCAGAGTTGCCATGAGGCAGGGTCCATTCCATGGCAACTGGTTAGTTGGTTGGCTCTCACTCCCCACGTCTTAATTCTTTGAATCACATAGAACACTGAGTGATGATGTGGAGTTCCCTTGTCAGCCTTCTTGTGATAGGTAAGGTTATATGTCAACTTGACTAGGCCTTGACTTTCAGTAGTTTGGCAGATATTATGTAATCTTCCTCAATTTTGTGATCTGATGTGAATCACCAATCATTTGAAAGGGCTGTTTCCTTGGGGATGTGGCCTACATCCAATATATATGGTTGTTTTAGAAAAGCTCGGTCTCTCTCAATCCAGCATCCAACTCATCATCCTCTGATCTTCAGTTCTTGGGACATGAGCCAGCACCCTGCTTCCTGACCTGTAGATTTTGGGATTCAACAGCTTCTGCAACTCCAAGAGCCAGCAACCTGTCCACTGACCTGCTGATTTGGGGTTCATCCAACCCCAACACATGAGTCAGGAGAAGCCTCCCATTTGATGTCTGATCCACAGATTTGGGACTTGCCAGCCTCCACAACTGCTTGAAACATTTTCTTGAAATAAATCCCTGTATATATATTTATAAGGAGATCTGGTGCTTCAGTGCCTGAGACAGCTGATTGCTAACCAGAAGGCTAGTGGTTCAAACCTACCAGCCACTCCACAGAAGAAAGATTGGGCAATCTACTTCCATAGTGATAC
>NW_006921711.1:3619033-3661626 GCF_000298275.1 Orycteropus afer afer | reverse complement strand
ACCTTCCTTCCGAGGAGTGGCTGGTGGGTTTGAACCGCCAGCCTTCTGGTTAGCAGTCAAGTGCTTTAGGCACTATGCTACCAGAGCTTGCTTATATATATATATATTTTATATATATATATATACACACACACACACATACATACATACATACATATATATGTGTGTGTGTGTGTATGTGTATATATATATAATGGCCTGGAATTAGAAAAACAAAAGGAAAGAACACACTCAGGATTTCTCAAGCTGAAAGAACTGAAGAAAAAATTCAAACCTCAACTTTCAATATTGAAAGATTCTATGGACAAAATATTGAATAATGCAGGAAGCATTAAAAGAGGATGGAAGGAATACACAGAGTCACTGTACCAAAAGAAGTGGTTGATCTTCATCCATTTCAGGAGGTGGCATATGATCAAGAGCCAATGGTGTTGAAGGAAGAAGTCAAAGATGCACTGAAGTAATTGGTGAAGAATAAGGCTCCAGGAACTGACTGAATACACACTGAGATATTTCAACAAATGGATGCCCTTCTGAAGGCGCTTGCTCAACTATGCTAAGAGATTTGGAAGACAGCTACCTGGCTAACTGACTGGAAGAGACCCATATTTGTACCTATTCCAAAGAAAGGTGATCCCACAGAATGTGAAAAACTACTGAACAATATCATTAATATCACATGCAAATAAAATCTTATTGAAGATAATTCAAAAATGGTTGCAGCAGTATATTGACAGAGAGCTTCCAAAAACACAAGCTGGATTCAGAAGAGAATGTGGAACAAGGGAAATCATTGCTGATGTCAGATGGATCTTAGCTGAAAGCAAAGAATACCAGAAAGGTGTTTACTTATGTTTTATTGACTATGCAAAAGCATTTGATTTTGTGGAACATAACAAATCATGGATAATAGTGAGAAGAATGGGAATTCCAGAACACTTGACTGTGCTCATAAGGAACCTGTACATAGACCAGGAGGCTGCCATTCAAACAAGAACAAGGGGATACTGCATAGTTTAAAATCAAGAAGAGAGTACATCAAGGTTGCATCCTTTCACCATACTTACTCAATTTGTATGCTGAGCAAATAATCCAAGAAGCTGGATTATATAAAGAAGAACATGGCATCAGGATTGGAGGAAGACTCATTAACAACCTATGATAATGCATATGACATAACTTTGCTTGCTGAAAGTGAGGATGACTTGAAGCACTTACTGATGAAGATTAAAGACTGAAGTCTGCAGTATGGATTACACCTGAATATAAAGAAAACAAAAATCCTCACAACTGGTCCAATAAACAGCTTCATGATAAATGGAGAAAAGATTGAAGTTGTCAAGTACTTCATATTACTTGGTTTTACAATCAACGCTAATGGAAGCAGCAGTCAAGACATCAGATGATGTATTACACTGGCAAATCTGCTGCTAAAAACCTCTTTCAAGTGCTGAAGAGCAAAGATGTCTCCTTGAAGACTAAGGTGCACCTAACCCAAGCCATGGTATTTTCAGTCGCTTTTAATGCATGTGATAGCTGGACAATGAACAAGGAAGACCGAAGAACAGTCAATGCTTTTGAGTTGTGGCGTTGAATAAGAATACTAAAAGTATTATGGACTGCCAAAACAACAAACAAATCTGTCCTGGAAGAAGCTGGAATGGCCAGACTTCGTCTCACCTACTTTGGTCATGTTGTCAGAAGGGATCATTTCCTGGAAAAGGATATCATGTTTGGTAAATGGGAGGGTCAATGAAAAAAGAGAAGCCCTTCAACAAGATGGAATCATACAGTGGCTGTAATCATGGGCTTAGGTAAAGCAAGGATCGTGAAGCTGGCACAGGACTGGGCAGTGTTTCATTCTGTTGTTCATAGGGTTGCTATGAGTTATATACACTTCACTGGTTTTGCTCCTCTAGAGAACCCAGCCTGTATACTCTTTTTTCTAGTCTGTAAATTTCTCAACTCAAGAAGTATCTCTTATTCATCTTATGCCCTCAGTGCTTACTGTAGTACCTATCCCTTAGTAGGTTTTCGTTATATCCTTATGGGATGAGTAGAAAGAAGACTAAATATCTATTTCTATCTGAAACCATCTATATATCATTTTGGTTTAGTAAATAATATTTAAATGAAAGAAGTTTTTTCCCTTTATAATTAGTTTAACTTCAGCCTTCCTAACTATCCCCAGAGAAAGACTTCAAATGATATTTTGATACATTTATTCATTCAACAAATGTGTATTCATTTCCTATTCTGGGTGTTGGGATTTCAGTTTATTTTATTCTAGTGTGGGTAGACATAAAATAAAGAAATCAACAGATAAACAATACATTGTATATCAGGTGGAGAGAAAACTAAAACAAGGTGAAGGGGAAAGAAAGAGCTGGAGCGGGGAGGGAAATGCAATTTTAAATAGGACAATCAGGTGAGATTTGTCTGAGAAAGCGATGTCAGCAAAAATCTGAAAGTGAGAAAGCAACGTGTGCTGTTTTCTGAGGAAGAGCAGCCCAAGTGTGGCTGATTATATTTTCCCAAAATGGATGCAAAAATATACACACTGGTTCCACATGCTCTTGCAGAAACCTGCCACTTCCCCATCCAGAAGTGAAGTCTGTGCCCTCTCTCATTGAAACTGGGTGGGGCTGTGTGACTGGTTCAACAAACAATGCAGAGAAGTAGCACTGTATGATTTCTGAGGCTAGGTTACAAAAGAGTACAGCTTCATATTTCTCTCTCTCTCCCTTTCATTGTCTCAGGACTCTTGACTTCAAACCCAGCCACCATATTGTGGGGAAGCTCAGGCTAGTATGGACAGGCTACATGTAGGTGTTCAGGCTTCAGTCCCAGATGAGGTCTCCAACCAAGGCTAGGTGAGAGATGTTTGACTTGGACCTTGATGGTAGTAGTAAAAATTGTAAAATTGGTTGGATTCAGGATCAATTTTGAAGGTAAAGCAGAGAAACTGGTGATAATTCGTAAAGAGAGAGAGAGAGAGAAGTCAAGGCTGGCTCCAGAGCCTTCAGCCCAGACATTGGAAGAACGGAATTGTCCTTTACTGAGATGGGGAAGGGGTGGAGGGCTTGCAGGTTGGGATGAATGGTGGAATCAGGAGCTCTTCTCTGGACATGTTAACCTTGAGGCCCACTAGATATGCAAGTGAAGATCATTGTGTTTTCAGTTGGATATGTAGGCCAAGAGTTCAGAGGGCTGGAGATTTAAAAAAAAAAAAAAAGAGTGAGGGGAGTTATCAGTATATAGAAAATAATTAAATCCATGAGAAAGAATGAGGTCACCAAAGGAGTGAGTATAGATAAAGAAAAGAAGAGGCTCAAAGACTGCCTGGGGGTGCATCAGTGTTCAGAGGTTGAGGTGATAAGAAGGAACCAGCAAAGTTTTCTGAAAGGGAGTGGTCAATACAATAAAAGAGATGCAAGTAGAGTCCTGGGAGCCAAGTGAAGAGGATATTTGAAGAACAGAGTGATCATCTGTGTCAAAAGCTGCTCTAGTTCAAGTAAGATGAGGACTGAGAATCACCCAATGGATTAAGCAACAAGGTGGTCAATGGTAATGTTGGCAAGAAAGATTCTGGTGGAGTGGTAGGGGCAAGAGCCTGGCTGGAGTTGGTTCAAGAGGGAATGGAAGAATAGGTAGCAGGTATAGTGGCTTCTTGAGAGAAGTTCTGCTATACAGGGGAGCAGAGAAATGGTGTAGTAGCTTGAGGAGATTGTAAGTCAAGAGAAAGTTATTTTTAAATAGACTTAAATTTAATTTTTTTTTTTTAACTCCCCAGTTTCCCTCATCCCAGCCCTGGTAACTACTAATCTTTTGTGTCAATGGAGTTACCTATTCCAGATGTTTCATAAAAATGGTATCATACAATATTTTTCTGACATTTCATTCACCATAATGTTTTCAAGGTTTTTCTATGATATAAGACTTATCAGGACTTTACTTCATTTCATAACTAAATAATAACCCATTATGTGTATACCACATTGTGATTATCCACTCCTCTGTTGAAGAGCATTTGCATTATTTCCACCTTTTGGCTATTATGAATACTGCTGCAGTGAACTTTTGTGTAAAGTATCTGTTTGAGTTGCTGCTTTCAATTCTTTTGGGTATATACACCCCAGAGTAGGATTTTCAGTCATATGGTAATTTTACATTTAACTTTTTGAGGAACAATCAAACTGTCTTCCACAGAAGCTACATAATTTTACAGTCCTACTGACAATGTATAAGTGTCCCAATTTCTCCACGTGGTTGTCAGAACTTGTTATTTTCTATTTTTTTTTTAAAATAGCCATCCCATTGTTATTGTTAGTGCTGTCGAGTCGATTTGGACTCATAGAGACACTATGTACAGCAGAACTAAACATTGCCTAATCCTTCACAATCATTGACAAGCTTGAGCCCATCACCACAGCCACTAGGTCAATCCATCTCCTTGAGGGTCTTCCCAATTTGCTGACCCTCTACTTTTACCAAGCATGATATCTCTAGGAACTTGTCTCTTTTGACAACATTACCAAAGTATGAGAGATAAAGTCTGGCTATTCTCATTTCTAAGGAGCATTCCAGCTGTGCTTCGTCCAAGACAGATTTGTTTATTCTTCTAGCAGCCCATGGTACAGTCAATATTCTTCACCAACACCACAATTGAAATGCATCAGTTCTTCTGCAGTCTTCCATATTCATTGTTCAGCTCTCACTTGCCTATGAGCCTACTGAAAATACTGTGGCTTGGGTCAAACAAATGCACTTTAGTCTTCAAAGTGACATCTTTGCTCTTACATCTTTAAAGAGGTCTTTTGCAGCAGATTTGCCCAATGCATAGGTCATTTGATTTCTTGACTGCTGCTTTAGCTATTCTCCATTCAAGAGCAAGTTTCAGAGTCTCTTCTAACATCCATTTTGGTCTTCTCTTCCTTTGCTGTCTTTTTAATGACCTTTTGCTTTCTACATGTGTGATGTCCTTGATGTCATCCCACAACTCATCTGGTCTTTGGTCACTGGTGTTAAATTCATTAAAATCTATTCTGCAGATGGTCTCCAAATTTAGGTGGGATATACTCAAAGTTATATTTTGGCTCTCTTGTTTTAATTTTCTTCAGCTTCCACTTGAACTTGCATATGAGCAATTGATGTTCTGGTCTACTGTCAGTCCCTGGCCTTGTTCTGACTGTTAATATTGAGCTTCTCCATCATCTCTTTCCATATATGTAGCAAATTTATTCCTGTGTATTCCATCTTGCCAGGTCCACATGTATGGTCACTGTTTATATTGTTTTAAAAAGGTATTTGCAATGAATAATTCATTGATCATGCAAAACTCAGGAGATTTCCTGCATCATTTCTATCACCAAGGCCATATTTTCCGACTAAAAATGTTGCTTGTTTATTTCCAAGTTTTGCATTTCAATCATCAGTAATTATCGATACATCTTGATTGCCAGTTTGGTCAATTTCTGACTGCAGAAATTGGTTTTTTTAAAAAAAAAAATTTCAATTTCCTCATGTTAGGTTTTAGTGGTTGGTGCAAAATTTTTTAAAATTTTAATTATTATTATTATTATTATTTTATTTTTCCAGTGTTCTCTCCCCTCCCCTCCCACCCCTAATAACCAACAAAGAAATTTTCCTTCCATATATAAACCTTTCCTTGACTTTTTACAATAATGAACTCATATAATGTTTGTCCTTCTGTGATTGACTTATTTCACTCAACACAATGTCCTCAAAGTTCATTCATATTATGTGGTGTTTTGCAGATTCTACATTATTCTTTAGTGTTACATAGTATTCCATTGTGTGTACATACCGCAGTTTGATTAGCCATTCTTCTGTTGATGTGCCCTAGGTTGTTTCCATCTTTTTCCTATTGTAAATAGTGCTGTGATGAACATGGGTGTGCACATATCTGTTCTTGTCCTGGCTCTCACTTCTTTAGGATATATACCTAATAATAGGATTGTTAGATCAAATGATATTTCTTATTACAACTTTTTAAGGAATCTCCCTACTGCTTTCCCTAGTGGTTGTATCATTTGAGAGTCCCACCAGCAGTGTATGAGAGTCCCAATCTCTCTATATACTTGCCAGCATTTGTTGTTTTCTGTATTGTTGAACTTGACTATTATTGCAAGTGGGTATCTTATGGTTGTTTTGATTTGCATCTCTGGGCAATCTACTTCTGTAGTGATATGCCTCAGAAACCCGAGGGGGGGTTCACTATGAGTCGGGTCCAACTCAATGGCACATAACAACAATGGCTAATGATCGTGAACATTTCTTCATGTCTTTGTTGCCCACCTGAATATCCTCTTTGGTGAAATGTCTATTCATGTCTTCTGCTCATTTTTTAATTCAATTGTTTGTCTTTTTGTTGTTGAGGTGTTGGAGTTTTCTTTAAATTTTAGAGATAAGTCCCTTGTTTGATATGTCATTGCCAAATATTTTTTCCCAATCTGTAAGTTCTCTTTTGAGACTTTTGGAGAAATCTTTGGAAGCACATAAAATTTAGTTTTTAGAAGGTCTCATTCATCTAGTTTATCTTCTGTTGTTTGTGCATTTTGGGTTATGCTTAATAGTTTACTTATGCCATAAATTAGGGCCCCTAAATTTGCCCCTATTTTTTCTTTGAGGTACTGTATTGTTTTAGGTTTCATATTTAAGTCTTTCATCCATCTGAAGTTAGTTTTTGTGTATGGTGTGAGGTACAGATCTTGTTTCATTTTTCTACAGATAGATATCCATATCCCATAGCTGAATGAAGCCAGGAGCCAGGAGCTTGGGTTACATTTCAGGGCCCACTTGCCCCTTGTGCAAAATGCGCAACTGCACATGATAGTCCTGGGTCAAAGAACTGTTGGGTCCAAGTAACGTAGGGATGGGTTACAAGATAGCAGGTGGTGATCGTAGAGTGGGAGGCTGAAATTAATGGAAATGTGGCTGTGAGGTAAAGGATGAGATCACTGGAAGAAAGGTGGTCCAGAAAAGGAGAGGCTGAATGTTGGGAGGATCATCTTCATCGACATTGAAATAACCAAAATTATTACAGGATTGTGTGGAAGACAGTGCAATGAACCAGGGGTCTGTAGATGGCTGCAACAAAAGACTATTGAAGGATCTATAGCTTGATGGTGGGAGCTCTGGTAGCGTAGTGCTTAAGTCACTTGACTGCTAACCAGAAGGCTGGAGGTTCAAACCCACCAGCCACTCCTCAGAAGGAAGGTTGGGCAATCTACTTCGGTAGTGATACTGCCTCAGAAACCCAAGGAGGGGTCGCTTTGAGTTGAGTCCGACTTGAGGGCAAATAACAACAACAACAACATAGCTTGATGGTATCTGCTTCGATGTAGGCATTTTGACAGGAGGGAGAGAGAATTTTCCCATAGTAGCATTGAGGATTATGGAAAACCCCTACCCCAGTGGCTTGAGGTTGTTGTTGTTATGTCACGTTGAGTCAGACCCGACTCATAGCGACCCCTCCTTGGGTTTCTGAGGCAGTATCACTACGGAAGTAGATTGCCCAATCTTCCCTCCGAGGAGTGGGTGGTGGGCTTGAACCACTAGCCTTCTGGTTAGCAGTCAAATGCCTTAGGCACTTCGCCACCAGAGCTCCCAATTACAATAGATTGATGTTGTTGCTGTTTGTTAATATGTGCCGAGTCGGACCCGACTCATAGTGACCCCTCCTTGGGTTTCCGAGGCAGTATCACTACGGAAGTAGATTGCCCCATCTTCCTTCCGAGGAGTGGCTGGTGGGTTTGAACCGCCAGCCTTCTGGTTAGCAATCAAGTGCCTTAGGCACTATGCTACCAGAGCTCCCGGCTTGAGGTAGGGAGGAGAAGAATCAGCCCTCATTTGAGAGGGCTGCCAAAGGAGCTGCATCCTTAGAGGAAGCCAGCATTCCATTAGAACAGAAGGTGAAATGTGCATTCAGAAAGAGGATGAGAATAGAGGATTTTACTTACAACATAAGAAGAGATCCTGAGAGTTTTGGGAATCTGGAGAGTGGAAGATAGGTTAAGATTAGAGGCTTCATGGAGCTGTGTGGAAGTCAAAGGATAAAGGATGATCTGGGAGTCTTGGGTTTCTTGTGGTGATTGACATAAACAGGAGTACAGGACCTGATGAAATGAGTTCTGATGGCTTGCAAAACAGAATTCAGTCATGATGCTGAGAGTGTTGGGGTGCAAGAGCACAAGAACTCTGCGGCCCCTCTTTACTCCTGCTAATGGAGGTGATGAAGCCAGGGGAGAGGCTCTCTTGCCCTTGGTTTGTATCTGAATAATTACCTTATCTAAAAATATACTTTCTAATTATTTCTACTTTCGTCTTCCTTCAACTCAAAATGTCTTTATTTTAGTGGCAAATATTCATTTGCTCAGACAAGAAGTTAGTAATGCCCCAAAAGGCCAGACCTACACCCCAGCTAAACTTGTGGGATCTCCACCCATACAGCTTCTCCCAGACCAAAATTCCAACTGGAATATCCATCCAGATAGGTCCTCTGCAAAACCCTCATCCTGCTACCTTCTAATGTACTGGCCTGGGCTGTTCTGTAAACTGTCCAAGCCATCTTCAGCTCACTCTAAACCGGAAGGACTAGATGTGTATCAGGAGAAACCAAAACAGTGTTTGATTAATCGTCACCTTGCAACCTGGAGAGTGATGACTGGGCACCAAATGTGGTTGTTATCTAAATGGAGTGCCGGCTTGTCCCCAGGATTCTGAACAAATGGACTCTCCTCTATTTATAAACAACACTGAGGGATGAGCAGCTCCGTTTATGTTGGGAAGGAACCATCATTCATTTTTATCCATCATACCTGCTTTTAGTGATATTGCACACACACCCTGCTTGGGGTAGAATCTCAACAACCCAAGAGGTTTATGTGCTTTTAACACCAATTTTGAGGGTCTCTGTGTACATTTCATCACACTGGGGGGTAATGGTGGGCCTGGAGCACAGTGTGTGATCTGATTTTCCTCTGGGCTTCATGGTGGGTTAATGATGAAGATGTAATTAGGTAAACCACTGTTGGCCCCAAGGGCGTAATTGTGAACTGGAGGGGAGGGTGGAAGGTGAAAAGACATGAACCATTTAGACAACCAGGATTCTCCTGGCAGGAAAGCAAGTGGTGTGGAGTCAGATAAGGAAGATCCTCTATCATGGGTAGGTAAGCCTGGTACAGCCCTGGCCCCAAGTAGATATTTGGCAAAGGCTAAATGGGTAAGAGTCTCTGGGTAGTGCAAACAGATAATATGCTTGGTTTCTAACCCAAAGGTTGGGAGTTCAAGAGATGCCTTGGAAGAAAGGACTGGCCATCCAAAAAATTAGCCATTGAAAACCTTATGGGGCACAGTTCTATTCTGACACATGTGAAGTCACCATGAATGGGAATCAACTTAATGGCAACTGGTTGTTTGTTTGTTTGTTTTTGTTTCTCAAATGGATAGAAAGAGAGGGATGGAAGGATGAGAAAGAACAGAAAATCCTCCACTTTATGGCTACAAAGCAGTGTGCATTCAAATAGGGCTTTCATTTCTTAAGTTCTCTACAGATACTAATTCTTCTTATGTGTAAACTAGCCCTGAGGGGAGGGCAGGGTCTATTTCTCTCACTTTGGAGATAAGCAATTGGAAGCCCAGGGAGGTGAAATGACTTGCGCAGTCACCCCTGTGTTGTGTTAACTGTGATACCAGGGCAGAGTCTCAGTTTTCAGATTCCCTGCTCAGGAGTCCATTCCATGGAAAGCCTTAGTGTATTTCTGTCCCATGCCAGGCATCATTAAAGATGCTGAAGACTCTTCCCTCAAGGGAAGAAAGAAAAGCATTTTTATGAAGCAATCAGAGACCAGAAAGAGATTATATCGAGCTCTGTTTTAGAGAAAACTTGTAGGAATTGAGAGAGGAAGTAGGGGCTAAGGGGCAAATCAGGGCATCTCTGAGGATATGGTCTGGTGTCCTTACAACAGCACTGTTCTGTAGTAATAGAACAAGAGTCACATATAATTTTACATTTTCTGCTGTTGTTAGTTGCCATGGAGTCAGTCCTTCATTCATGAAGACCCCATGCAAAACACTGCCCAGTCCTGTGCCACACATGATGGATTGAGATCAGACCATTGTAATCCATGAGGTTTTTCTCTGGCTAATTTTCAGAAGTGATTGTCAGGCCTTTGTTCCTAGTCTATCTTATTTGGAAATTCCCCTGAAACCTATTCTGCATCCTAACAGCATGTAAACCTCCACTAACGGGTGGTAGTTATGCCTAAGATGCATTGGCTGGAATCGAACTTGGGTCTCCTGCATGGAAGGCAAGAATTCTCCCATTGAACCGCCACGGCCCCTGCATTATCTAGCAGCCACATTTTAAAAACTTAAAAGGAATAGGTGAAATTAACTTTAATGATATATTTTATTTAACACAAAATATCATTTCAATATGCAATCAACATACAAAATTATTCATGAGATATTTTAAATTGTTTTGCATTAAAGCTTTGAGATTGTATATTATACATCTTACTTTAGATGCTAAATTTGCATCAAGATTATTTGATCTGTGTTTCAAACCATTGCCCTGGAGTTGATTCCAACACATAGCGACCCCATAGTATAGAGTAGAACTGCCCCACAGGGGTTCCCAGGCTGTAATCTTTATGTAAGCAAACTGCCACATAGTTCTCCCAAGGAGCAGCTGGTGAGTTTGAACCACCAACCTTTCAGCTATCGCCCAAGTGCTTAACCACTGCACCCATCAGGACAGTTTAGATTTTTCATAAAATATCCAGTTGAAAAACTAAAGTTACATATACAAGTGATTTCAAATAGATTTAAAAGTTGTCCAATAACCTAATCAGGTATCACTTTTTAATTAAATAAAATTTTAAACTCAGTTCTTCAGTGTCACTAGCCATGTTTTAAGTGCTAAATAGCCACACATGGCTGTGGCTACCACATTGGACAACTCAGCTTCAGAGTAATAATAGTAGCCACAGTGGCAGAAACTTGACTTTCTATAAAGTCTTGAACTCTGGGAAGTGGGCCAGTCTTCTTCTTCCCCATCATACACTGCTCTAGCATCTTCTTTTAATTTGTTATCCCACTCAGTTCAACAGTTTAGAGAGATGACAAAGCCTTAGTCTATGAGCCACCCATTAAGGCATGAATGACTTCAGAAAGTGTGTGTGGTTGGGAGATGTGTTTGGCACTCAAACTCTGTCTCCTGGGACATGCAATCTATAGAAACTGGTATGATGTCTTCAAGGCACTTCAATGCCCTCTCCCTGTGGCTCATAACACACACACACACACATACATACACACCTCTTTTTTCAAGGTCTGTGAGTGAGGGGCATGAGCACCTTCCATATTGCTGACCGTCAAAAATCTTAAGCACTGGGCATAGGAAATCTATGACCTATTCCATGTTCAACAGCCACTGACTGTTGTAACCTTAATCAAGCCAATTAACTCTAATTCCATATGAAATGAGAGGTTAGGAACTTCCCAGCTCTAATTCTAGTCCAGAGGTTACAAACTATTACAAGCAGGTCAAATCTGGCCATGCCCATTCACTTACATATTGCTGCTCTCCGCTCTAACTGCAGAGTTGAGTTGTTGAGACAGAGACCAAATAGCCCACAAAGCTGAACATATTTACTCCCTGGTGCTTTACAGAAACAATTTACTGACCTGTTCTAATCTATGATTCTGTCATTTTAATCCTGTCTGCACATTGATTATGTTTTCTTTACTCACTCAACAAATATTCATTGGTGATCATTATTGTACCAACTACCATGAAAATCTCTGAGATACACTGATGAGCAATTAAATTTAGTTCTTGCCTTCAAGGATTTTAGTCTGGCTCAGAGTAAAAGTTGCTGATCCCTGATGTGATAGAGACTACTGATTGTCCCTATTATCTGTCCTTTCCTTCCTTCATAGTAATAGAAAGCTTGGATGGAAAATGACTATCTGGGGGGGAAAAAAAAAAAGACTACATTTCCCAGCCTCTCTTATAGGAGCTCTGGTGGTGTAGTGCCTAAGGCATTTGACTGCTAACCAGAGAAGGCTGGTGGTTCAAATCCACCAGCCACTCCTCGGAAGGAAGATTGGGCGATCTACTTCCATTGTGATATAGCCTCAAAAACCCAAGGAGGAGTTGCTGTGAGTGGAGTCTGACTTGACAGCATTGAGTTTGTTTGTTTGTTTGCTTTGTTTGTTTCTTGTGTGTGTGGCCATGTAGCTAACTTCTGACCAATAGGATGTAAGTTATTGATTCATGTGGGAAAGTCTAAGGACCTTCCTTAAGAGCTAGCTGGCAAGTGCCCATTGCTACTTCTTCCTCCTTCCTCCTTCCTGCTGCTGGTAACAGTGATATGGCAGATGGAACTCTATCTTGGATAAGGAGAAAGAGAACCACACTTGGGAACTGTAGATACAAAAGCTGGGAAGAATCTGAAACTCTGAGGATTTTGTGGAGCAGTCATTATGTTGCTCTGGACTTTCGCTTGAAAGAAAGAATCAATGAACTTTTTTGTTTAATCCACTGTTATTTTGAATCTCTCTTACTTGTAGCCAAACCTAATCCTAAATAATACAACCAAGCTTTTCTATGTCCCTCTGCTATGCCTGAGTATAATATCTATTGTCACTGAGGTGACATTCCAGACAGAGTTTAGTATCTGAATGCATGTTTGCAAGACACTGTTTCATTTACATATCCTTAAAAATGTGTTAAGGAGCTCTGGTGTTAAGGCATTTGGCTGCTAACCAAAAAGTTAGTGGTTCAAACCCACCAGCCACATGGTGGAAGAAAGATGAGGCTTTCTGCTTCTATAAAGATTTACAGCTTTGGAAACTCAGTGGAGGTCACTATGAATCAGAATCAACTCAATGACAATGAGTTTGGTTTGGTTTTGGAAGAATGGGTTGGGACAAAGTGAGGTTGTCTTCCTATGAATTTAAGTTTATTACAGCTTCTCCCATCTCCCTTGTTGTTGTGTGCCGTCGAGTCAGCCCTGACTCATAGCGACCCCTCCTTGGGTTTCCGAGGCAGTATCACTACGGAAGTAGGATTGCCCAACCTTCCTTCCGAGGAGTGCTGGTGGGTTTGAACTGCCAGCCTTCTGGTTAGCAGTCAAGTGCCTTAGCCACTATGCTACCAGAGCTCCCCCCCATCTAAAATTGTGCTTAAAAAGCAATTTTAAAAAACTTCAAACAAGCAATTGAATCAATAAATATTGTTTTTGATGGAATATGGGTTTTTCTCAACATAACACTAAAGAATTAAAGTGAGCTATTTGTTGTTGTTGTTGTTATGTGCCGTTGAGTCGGCCCCGACTCATAGCGACCCCTCCTTGGGTTTCCGAGGCAGTATCACTACGGAAGTAGGATTGCCCAACCTTCCTTCCGAGGAGTGGCTGGTGGGTTTGAACCGCCAGCCTTCTGTTTAGCAGTCAAGTGCTTTAGCCACTATGCTACCAGAGCTCCTAAAGTGAGCTATTTATACTCTCTAAATGTTATTTGGCTGTCATTGAGTACAAACACATCTCTATATGTAAACTATATCACAGTCACATGGTATTCATGACTGGTATTTTTCCTTCCTTTTTTTTAACATTTAAAATAAATGTTAGTTAAACTAACAATAATTTAAAAAAAAAAAACTAATCCCTATAACAATCTTACCCACCACTGATGTTTGGAATGATTGTTGTATTAGAGATTCAAATTGACTGTCGCCTGCCTTGTCCATGCCCCAATTCATAACTTTTGCTCCTAGGTGGCACAATCTTTATTATGCTCACCTCTCAGCTGATGACATCAAGGGGCGGGTGCCCAACACAAGGTCACCAGTTAATGAGAGCACTGGATCTCATTAAAGAATAATTGAGGCCACTTGGATCAATTATATTTCTCTCAGGAAACAGAGAAACAGCCAGTTAGTATTGGGATGGAGGCCAAAAGTTGTATAGAGAGTTGCCATCAAGTCAAGGGAGCTGGTGGTCATGAGGGCCCACATGGGAAGTAAAGTAAGGAGGAGACAGAAACTATGAGTTAGCAGAGAGAATGGAAGAGGCAGACAGACAAAAAAAGAGATGTTGAGAGTGAAGTAGGTCCCCAGGCTGCATTCCAGTTGCTGGCCCAGTTCCAGCTACAGTGAACATATGCCCTTGAAACAAACCTTAAACAATTTCATGGACCTTGAGTGTGTCTCTTCTTGTAACTCAAAACTGGACCAAAGCAACTATCTCTCCATTGCCCCTTGTACCCCACTAGCACTTTGGAGTCCACTCCTGATGGGGCTGGGTAATCTATGAATGCATCATGACCAGATTGGCAAAGAGCAGCTCTTGACTTAAGGAATTTTTCCCTCAAGTATTCCTAAAAATGTCCAAAAAAAATTTAAAAAAAAGGAAGAGAAAGAATAACTTTTTGGAAGTCCAGATTCAATACTTGAAGGAACGAAATCCGCCAACTTGCTGCTTGGAGAGTGCTCTCTAGGCACTATTAGTTATGCTCTGGACTTCCTCAGAGTTAAAAGTTGTCTCTTTTAAGGGATAGAGATCATATTTTAAATACCCTCAATTTCTCCCATCTCCCTTTGGTTGAATAAGATCAAACATTTCAAGTTGGGCAAAGCTAAACAAGGCAGTGGCTTCTTTAGCCTCTCCCTCAATAACCCCAAACTGAAACCTGTCCATAAATGTGGGCCTTTATGTAGGAACAATCCACAATCAGTTTCCATGGAAGCAGCAGTCAGGAAATCAGATGACATAAATTGTTGGTCAAATCTGCTGCAAAAGACTTCTTTAAAGTGTTAAAGAGCAAAGATGTCACTTTGAAGACTAAAGTGGACCTGACCCAAGCCATGGCATTTTCAATAGCCTCATACACATGTGAGAACTGGACAGTGAATATGGAAGACTGCAGAACTGATGCATTAGAATTATGGTGTTGGTGAAGAATATGAAACTGACTATGGACTGCCAGAGGAAACAAATCTGTCTTGGAGGAAATACAGACGGAACACTCTTTAGTAGCAAGAATGGCCAGACTCACTTACTTTGTTTTTCCCTCACTTTGTTCCTGCCAAAAGGGACCAGTCCCTGGAGCAGGATATCATGCTTGGTAAAGTAGAGAGTCAGTGACAAAGGAGAAGACCCTCAAAAAGGTGGATTGACATAATGACTGCAACGATGGGCTCAAGCATGGCAACGAGTGTGAGAATGGCACAGGACCAGGCAGTGTTTTGTTCTGTTGTACGTAGTATTGCTATGAGTCAGACTGACTTGATGGCACTAACAACGAGAAACTAGCTCTGGGTATCTCACTGAAACCCACTCCCAGCCTAGTCGCACAGTGTGAGCACGTTCTGCCCTGAGAGAATGAGAAAATGGGTTTCTCTTCTACTCTGTCAGAGTAAGAACAGAAAAAATATGCCTCCATGAAAGTGTTTTCTTTTAGCTTTTATTTGCACACATTCTGTATAATTATGGTCAGTGAAAGGGCATTTTCCATGGCCACACTGGAGGTATTTTCCACACAAAGATTTATGCTGGCGGGCAGCCTGCCCTTGAGCTATTTACTTATGTGGGTGATAGAAAGACATCAGACCTGTGGCCAGTTAGACCCGAGTGAAATGTTTTACTTTGGACCTCTCCTTTAACAGGGTACATTATTTTGATTTCCCCTCTACCCCATGTCACCCTTCCCTAGGTAAAGTGATTCAATATGGTACAATCATCTTTACCAACCAACTCTATGGTATACTTTCCACTCAACTGCCAAAGTTCACATTTTAAAAGGCTTCTTCTTAGTTTCTAATTTTACTAATTTCTAAATCCAATTTTACTCTTCATAATTCTATCTCATTCTTTCTCTCTCAAGTTAAACCCTTTTCCCTCAACACCAATCCCATTTCCTCCTCCAGGCCATTTCTCATGCTATGTTCCATCATCCCAACCCTCTGTCTGCCTCCTTTCTTTGATTTTTCTGAATCCCTCCCCCTATTAAATGTCCAGTCTGACTCCCTCCTCAGAGAAGCCCTCACTGACAGCTGCAGTCATCCCAATTCCTCCTTCCTTTTGTAAGCCATGAGGCTGTGTTGACTGGTCACCAGCAACTATTTTTAATTGTTGAGTCACTAAACAAGTTGATCAAAAACAAAAACAAGTTTATGTTGGTTTGTGTATGGAGCCATAGTATAATTTAGCAAGTATTTATTGTATTCATTCCATGTTAGCAAATGTACAGGAATTCATAGGTGAATCAGATCTGTCCCTGTCTTTGAAGAATTTTCTAAGATTTTTTGAGAAACAAGCTACACACATGAAATAATGATTCTGGAGCTGGTTCTTTAAGGCAACATGGGATGGGCAAGGAGGAGCCAGCACCACTCACTAAAGTGGGGCAGAAGATTCATGAATGGAAGGAAGTATAGATCAACCAATATATGAATGGTTCAAAAGGCATCCGTCTATCCATCTGATCATGAAACCTTTCTTAGACACTTACCATGTGACAATCACAATAAATATTTATGTGGATAATATATCCTCCAATGAGATTGTAGTCTAGTCTGGTGGCATGGCAATTCAATCATAAGTCAACCAATAGTTGATTTTGAAAGTTCAAAGTGAAGTGGTAGCAGCTACCATTTGTTAAGCACCTATAATATGTAAGGTGTTTTTCAAATATTGTTATTACAGTTCTCAAATTGTAGGCTAAGGCCTCCTGGGGTGCCTTAGCAAACTCATAAGGGCATTGTGGGTTATTTTTAAATTTGGGGAAAACATAATGATACTCAACATCTGTTAGACACTGTGAAAACTACTAGCTTGAAATAGTTCCCAAATGCAACATTAGATCATGCCACATTCCTTCCAATGATGTCACATCTTCTAAGAGCTGGGTTTTTGGTGGTTGCTGTGATTTCCAAAAAAGAAAAAAAAAAAAATACTATATGAAAATCAATTGTAGAGCAGGAGATGAAGGCAACAGTATCTGTGGTAGTTATGGTTGTGTGTCACCTTGACTGGGCCTGGTTGAGTGGCTGGGCAGCTGGTGGTAGTTATTTCCCATGATGAGACTGGCAGTCAACTCCATTGTGGGATCTACCACAAGCAGCTGAGTAGCTGCCTTAGGGATGTAGTCTGCTTCCCGTATATAAGAAGCAGCTTTGTGAATGGTCTTGTGCTTATGGCATGCTTGAACCCTGCATGTAGCCAAGTCATTGTTTAGTAGCCTGCCATGCTCTGTCAATCTTGGGACTTTAAACGGTGGACTTGAATCGATGGCCTGCCGTATTGTTTGGTAATATTGGGACTGTGCCTTTTTACTAGTTGACCTTGGGTTTGTCAGACTCAGCTGCCAGCAGCTGTCTGAGTGAAGAAAAGCCTCCAGCTTCAGCGGGCTGGGCGCAAGAGGCAAAGCTGAAGCCCAAGGTTGAGGGGCTTTCACACAGCTCCTAGAGCCTGGCACTTTGAACTCAGACTTAAAGTTTCCAAAATTGTAAGAGAATAAACTCCTCTTTGTTAAAGCCATCCTATTTGTGGATATTCCTGTCAGAGTGGTACCAGGTAACCAGAACAGTATCCAATCTGATTCCAAGTTGTGCAGTATCCAACAGAAGTATTATTTTTTCTTTCAATTTATATGTATTATTTTATCAGGACATAAAAACTTATTAAGTTGTTTAGATCTAAATTCTTAATAAAGGAACTCCTAGGTTTTCTTAAGCCCTAGGAACACCGATGGAGCTCTGTCTGGTAGCTTAGTGCCTAAGACATTTGACTGCTAACCAAAAGCTTAGTGGTTCAAATCCATCAGCCACTCCACAGAAAGAAGACTGGGCAATCTGCTTCTGTAAAGATTTACCACCTCGGAAATCCAAAGGGGGTCACTATGAGTTGGAATCAACTAGATGGCAGTGAGTTGGGGTTTTTTGTTTGTTTGTTTGTTTGAGGGACACTGGAAAAACATTACTGAGATATTAAGGATTCTATGACCTAAGAGGGAGCTCCAGTGGCATGGTGCCTAAGGCATGTGACTGCTAACCAGAATGCTGGTGGTTCAAAGCCACCAGCCACTCCTTGGAAGGAAGATTGGGCAACCTACTTCCATAGAGATACTGCCTCAGAAACCCAAGAAGTGGTCACTATGAGTTGGGACCAACTTGCAGTGAGTTTTTTGATGAACTAAGAAAGTTTGGAAACTCAGATGTTATTGCCAATCCTCCCAGGTTACTAACTTGCCAAGGATAGTTGCTGAAGAGATTTACACAGGTAGTAAGTTCCAGAGCCAAGGTTTGAAGCTGGACCTGTTCTAGCTGTCTCTACAACTTACATAACTTTTGCTTCTAATGATGAGAGATCAGTGGGCTCTTCAGGAGGGGAAGAATAGAGTGATGAGGCAGTGGGTGGGGCTGACAAGAACTTGAGCTGAGTCTTGCAGGGAATCTGCATGCCTTCTAATCTGTCATCCTCTTTGTGCTGAGTTTTCATGTGACACTGGGCAGGTGGGAGGAAGAAGAAACAACCAGTAAGAGGTATGCAGCAAACAAACCATATGATTTTCTCACTGCTGGGTCTCGAAAGAAGAGGAGAGGGAGGGGCACAGAGACCATGGTGAAGGTGTTAGAAATGAGGGTGGGTCTGCATACATTTAGGGGGTTTAACAACTCTTTTTGCAGCCTGAAGATTTTTGAAAACTTGAGTGGCCACTGTCATAGTAATATCACCAAATGACTGGACTTCTGACATTTCAGGTAGGCAGAGTCCTGCCAAGATTGTGATGAGGGTAAAGGCAAGTTCTCCTGAGAGAGAATCCCTCTGGAATTGGAAAAAAATTTAGGTCAAATTCATTTGAACCTTGACTTCCTGCTCTTTTGTCCCTTGTCAGGCATTTCCTTGACCTCCAGAAATTCCTCTACCTCAAGGGAAGACTCTTCACCCCCTTCCTCCCAGAGGCCTCCAAAGTGGGTCTGGGAACAGATTCAAAGCAGGACCCCAGGGGAGCATGAAGGGCCTCTGGAGGGTAGAGAGGCTCCCCTGACAAGCAAAGATCTTCAAAGGCAAAGCCTAAGGCACTGTGAACCCCAGGAGGGCACACTCCACAGGAGAGGGGTGGAGGGAGAGGCTGCTTGTGATGGGGGCTGGCCAGGGGCTGGCCAGGCAGGACCCCCTACTGTGGCAGAGAGTCTGCTTGTAGGAGTCTTGAGAAGCCTAATTCAATTACCCTTATCAGAATGCCTCTGAACTTAACAAAGCAGATAATCAGTTCCAGAGACAGATACTGTGTGGGGGGCCAAAATGATTTTGCTTCCCCAAATTGGAGGCTGAAATTGGAGATGTTTGGGTAATAGAAAACATAATCCCTTCTGGGCCTGCATTCCCCTCCTAGTACCCACACCTGAGATACCTCCTATCATTTGAGCCAAGGAGGTTGGGATTCAGCATTCATACCCTCCTCTTACTTAAGACTCATGGCTGTGAACTTGACCTCTCCCCTCCCCCCACACACACTTTCTTTGTGCTGTATATTCAGAAAGAAGCTATGCAGTCTGGGAGCCAGAGGGGAAAGGGATTAGTATTTGTTGAGACCCTCTATCTATGTGTCAGGTACACTGTGCTCGTTATTTGACTTAAACCACCCAGCGTAGCTTTGGAGGACAAATATTAGTACCATCACATTACAGAAGGCAATGAAGAATTGGAAAAGTTAGAGTGCTGCCTGAGGCCCCATCCTTATAAGCTGCACAGGTGAGGTTCAAACAAAGGTATAGGACATTGTAACTCACTATACCATACCCATCTATCAGCCACTAGTCATCTATTTGTTGTACTGTAGTGGCTTGTATGTGGCTATGATGGCAGGAATTATGCCATCAGTATTTCAAATACCAGCAGGGTCGCCCCTGGTGTGTAAGTTTCAGTGAAGCTTCCAGACTAAGACTAGGAAGAAAAGCTTGGCAATCTACTTCTGAAGATTAGCCAGTGAGAGCATTATGGATGAGACAACAGAATTGTCTGATAGAATGCTGGAAGATGAGCCACTCGGTTGGAAAGCACTCAAAATACCCAGTGGCTGCAACAATGGACTTGAGTATAGCAACGATTGTGAAAATGGTACAGGACCGGGCAATGTTAACAATATGCCACACTGCCTCTCTGCTGAACATTAGAAAGTAAATGGAAATTCACCTCTTCAAGGGTCCATATAACAACCCTTTGAGGTTGATAAGTCTTCTTGATGGGTAAAGAAGTAGACTCAGAAAGACTAACATTCCTAAGGTCACACAGCTGGTCAGTATCCCATTTGGAATTTGAGACCAAGTTAGCCCGAAGTCAAAACCAAGGCTCTCTCTGCTATCTCACAGCTGCAATCCACATTGTTCTCTATGGATTTCTCATAGTCCAAGAGTAAGGGACATAGATTCTAATCTTCCCTGCATCTAAGTGGTTAAAGCATTCTGTTCCTAAGCAGAAGTTTGGCAGTTTGAACCCACAACCACTTTGCAGGAGAAGGATGAGGGAGTCTACGTCTGTAAAGACTTTTGAAACCTTAAGGGGCAGTTCTTCTCTATTATGAGTCAGAATTGACTCGACTTGACAGCAGTGGGTTTTGCCCACTACACCTAGTGCACTTCTGGGCCTGGACAGAACCAGCATTGATTGATCTCTCTTTCTTAATTTGGATGCCTGGTGCCCAGAATTGCTGCTGAGTGTACACGTTTTCCTTCCCCAGAGGAACACTCTCAGCTCCCATTGATCTCAAAATTATAGAGCATAAAATGTTAACACTGGAAAGAACCTTTCATGCCAGTGGATCACATGTCTTATTTATTGTTCTGGTTACCAAGTGCCACTCTGAGAAGAATATGCGCAAATGGGATGGCCTTAACAAACAGGAGTTTATTCTCTCACAGTTCTGGAGGCTAGAAGTCCAAGTTCAAAGTGCCAGGCTCTAGGGACTGGGTGAGAGCCCCTCAACCAGGGGGTTCAGTTCTGCCTCCTCCTCCCAACCCACTGGAGCTAGAGGCTTTTCTTCACTCAGACAGTTGCTGGCTGCTGAGACTGACAAACCCAAGGTAGACCAATAAAAAGGCACAGTCCTGATGTTACCAAACCACATGGCAGGCCATTAATTTAAGTCCACTGTAAGTCTCAAGGTCCGCATAGCATGGCAGGCTGCTGAATGACACAGCTACATGCAGGGTCCAAGCGTGCCATAAGTTAGACACCATTCCCAAGGCTTCTCCTTATATACAGGAAGCAGACCACAGTCCAAAGACAGCTACTCAGCTGCTTGTGGTAGATCCCACCATGGACTTGCTTGCCAGTCTCATCATGGGAAATAACTACCACCAACTGCCCAGCCACTCCACCAGGCCCAACCAAGTTGACATACAAATTTAACTACCACATTTATTTGTTTAAATTTTTGTTCTTATTATATGGCAATGGATATGTATAGAATAATATATATGCAAATTATGAAGCATAATAATAAAACCTGTGAACCTACCACTGGATCTTAGAACTAGACCATCACCAAGACAATCATTGCTCCTTCTATTCTTTTCCTGACCTCCACTGATTGTAACCACCATCCTGAATTTTGTGTTCATTGTTCCCTTGATTATTTTTATAGTTTGCCAATATGTTTTTGGAATAGATTGAATTATTTTTTCCAGTTCTTTAAATACTCTTTGACATGTGACTTTGCAGTTCCTCTCATTAGAGGAGTAAATTTCCCAGCCCAAAGATGCTAGATTTGCTTTGGCCAATAGAATGTCATAGCAAGTGATGATGTGCCAATTCTGAGCTTAGATCATAAGAGGTATCACATGTTTCTGTTTTCCTTCTTATATTTCTTGCCCTACCATGAGAAGAATGGGCTCCAGGTGGCCTGCTGGTCCAAGAAAGACAGGACACATGTGGAACAGACCTAGAGTCTGCTGAATCTGAAGTTGGAGGCTAGATCAACTAATGCCCAGCCAATCCACAGATACTTGAATAATACATGAATGCTTTAAACTACTAAATTCTGGAATAGTTTGTTATATAGTATTGCTAAGGCAATTGTTGACTGATGCACTATGAACCCCAAAACAACATGTTATTTACTTTTACACATTGTTAAACTTAGAAAAATGATATTTAATATTACATGCAGTTGCGTAGTACCTAAGGCATTTGACTGCTAATTAGGGCAGCAGTTCAAACCCACCAGCTGCTCCATGAAAGGAAGATGGGGTAGTCTCTTCCATAAAGATTTACAGCCTTGGAAACCTAATAAGGGTCACTATGAGTCAGAATCAACTCCATGGCAGTAAGTTTGTCATTTTCTACAACTTTTCTTCCCCACTCAAAATTATGTTTCTGAGATTTATCCAGTGGAGTAGAATGGAATATAATACAGCAGTGTGCACGAACCATAACAATAGTCCCTCAGTTCAGAGGTGAGGAAAGATCTGCAGAACTTATTAATGGCTAAACCAGCTTGGGAGCTCAAGTCTCATTCCTTTAGCAAATATTTATTGAACATAAGCCAAGCACTTTCCCCAGTGCTCAAATATAAGGGTGAACTGGACATGTAAGTTTCCTGCCCTCAAGGGCATTATGTTGTATGGGGCCCTTCATGGAAAGAGGGTGATGCCACGTCTTTGCCTCCTGTCATATCACTGCCAATGTTTCATCATTGCCTCTGCCCTGCCAGCTCTTTCCCCTTATTGCATCTGCCAGCTCCCGTCCCTGGAGGCTGATAGTTTAATTAAGGTAGTATGCAAGGAGAGCAGACAGAAATTACAGTGTGAATTAACTCTTCTTAGAGAACTGCTGGCAAACTGAGTTCCAGGGAGAAGGGTGAAAGTAATTAGGAAACTTGGGCCTAAGAATAGTTAATTTTCGGGAGACTGGTTTATATTTCTGTGGATGACAAATGTCAGCAGAAAACATGAAGCTTTCTGGCTAGGCTGGGCCCTGCGGCAAGCCGAGCAGCCAAAGATTTAGCTCCTGGGTGACCACAGTCAGGAGGACAGAATGTTGGGATACAGGAAAGATGAGAAATGTTCACCACCTTTGAAGAGTTTGCAATCAAATGAGGAAATCAGGATAAACTAAAATTGAAAGCTATAAAATCCCAGATAACAAGCACCAAACATGATAGGACCAAACAGAGCTGAGCAGATACACAAGGAGTAACATGAGTTCACAGATACCGAGAAGAGACTGAAATGACCAGGCCATAGTGTCATTTCATAGACAGGTGTCTCTTGTTTCCCCAAAACATTTAAGTAGTTCCCATAAGCATTGCCATTTATTGTGTGCTTTGGAGAAACACAGGAAGACTCACTTCGCATAAAAACTAGACGGAACACAACCGCATACTCCCCCAGTGATTCAGAAGGCATTCCAGGGTTGCAGGGCCTTGGGGACATCATTAGGAAAATCAGTTACCATACAGGGCTGGAAGAAATAGCATCCCAATGAAATGAGGTTTCACGGTGATTGGATGCAGGATAAAGAAGTTATTTTCAGGAAGTGAAGGATTAGCAGCTCCTGCCAGAGATGGAAGTGGCAAAGCCAAAAAGAACACTTGGGTGCTCCCAGCTCTACTGCTCAGCTCCCAGGGAGGTGACAGTCACTCCCCTCCACCTGAACTCCCACCACCACCACCCAGCACCCCAGGAGACACCTTCATTGCCACAGCTGCTCCAACAACTCCTCTTTCCTCATCCTCTTCAGCCACAGGTCAGGGACAGGCATTTTATAAACTCTTCTGAATCATATTGTCTGCTTTCTTCCAGTCAGAGATTACTCGAAGAGCAGCAGCAATTATGGTGTGAGTCACTGCTCACGATGAGCATTGTGTGGGAGTGGAAGGCTAAGATCAGAGTAGAGTACATCCTGCTTGGGGAGAGCAGAGTGGAGGGATGGTTGGTTGATCTGCCTCTCCACCTGTTTCCTACTTGAAACTTTCCATTGCTCCATTATTTTTTGTAACCCCAAAATTAATGTTTACAAAGACTGAGACGTCTGTTCCTATGAGTACACACTCCTGTGAGTACATTGTCCCTGAGAAGGAAAGCAAGGAGAGGCCTGCAATAGTGGATAAGGAGCCAGCAGTCCCCCTTCAGTTACCCAAACCTACACATTGGGATGACTGCCAAGTTGCAGGGCAGTAGAGTGCCTTGGAATTAGCCAGAAGTCCTGAGGCCCAGTGACAGTTCCTAATGTGAGACCTTTGCAGTGTGAGATGCCTCACCTCCTGAGCATTGGATGCCCCATCTTTAAACAGGGGTTGAGAGAACAGTGGCTTCTGACAGTTTCCCAGCCATAGAGACTTCCCCATAGGTCACCTTTAGAACTCTATGTGGAAACCAAACATTTCCAGAGGTTAGAAATAAGAAAGGAAAAAAAAAAAAAGGACCAAATTCATTTGGACCAAAGTTGATTAAATGACAATTTGCTCTTGTACTCAGTTTCATAAAATGTGGTATATTTTCGCTCTTGTATTCCTGGCTGTTCTACATGCATGTTAGTTTTATTTCCCCAAATCAGTTATATGTTTCTTGGGAAAAGGAAAAAAAAATTCACAGACTCATTTCATTTAAGAAGCAGAAGGAATTTTATTATTGAAAATAAATGTTATAAAATTAGAAACTATATTCATCACCATATGTTACACTAGAATAAATATCTGTCAGTTTATGATATATCATTATAGCTAATCTCATTTCTTTCTCACATCAACATTGTCTGATAGGTCGTGTTTCTATGTTTGGTTTACAGATGAGGAAACTGAGGACAACTTGCTAAAGTGTGCATAACCAGTAAATGGTAGAACTGGGATTGAATCAAAGTCTATCAAGTCCAAACCCTAGGCTCTTTAGAAATCTTGGCTCTCTTCTGTACCTGTGTGGCACTCAAGAAAACTCACAGTATACAGTGTTGCTATTGTTATTGCAACTCCATGCACAATGGAACAAAATGCTGCTACTCCTGCACCATCACCGTGATGGCTTGTGGTTTGAACTGTTGTGATCCTTAGGGTTTTCGTTGGCTAGTTTTTGGAAGTGGATCACTAGGCCTTTCTCCTTAGTCTGTCTTAGTCTGAAAACTCTGATGAAACCTCTTCAGCATGATAGTAACACATAAGCCTTCACTGACAGATGAGAGGTGGTTGCGCATGCAGTGCATTGGTCAGGAATGTAACCTGAGTCTACTTCATAGAGGGCGAAAATTCTTGGTAAGTGATCAATAATCACTTATGAGTTGACTGATACCCACATAAATATGAAATACCCAGCTTAATGGCTGAGGGTGAATCACACGACTTTATATGACTTTTCCCACCTGGGAATTTCCTTGAGTCCCTCTGAGTGCCCCATGGTCTAGGAGCCAAGGTTCTGGAGGGCCCCATCTGTGGGCCTGTTGGCAACACACCTGCAGTCATGAGGTTGGCTGGGTGCCTGCAGTTCCGCTTTCTCATAGGAGAAGCTGGTATGCACAGGCCAGGACTGGAAGCCCACTTTACAAATGTGTCCAAGTATGCATTCTCCCCTGGCCAGCAGACAGGAATCTACAAACCATCCAGCAAAAACAGCCAGGAAAAAGCCCTCAGTCTTGGCCACAAAAACTTCACCAACGTGGCAGCCTGAGCCTGAGGCGCCAGCTCTGCCCACAAGACACCCGGAGGCAGTAACCCTGGCCAGGCCAGGTCATGCAGACCTGCTGAATTTTATTTGTCCATTAGGAGATTTGAACAAAATGAAAAGCAAACACTCAGTATCGTTAATTTGGTTGTCTTAAACACCAAATAGAATTGCATGTGTGTCCATCCAATCTGCTTCAACAGCTCAATTTGGCAACACAATGTATGCAACTCACTTGATCCAGGCACCTTGGTCTTTCTGGGTGACATCAGATCTGGATTTGAACACTTCTGCCAGATTAGTCTCTTCCACTGACTCTGTGTAAGTATCCCTCCACCTCTTGTTCATCATCTTCAGCAATAGCTTTTTCTTTAGATTCTGAGCCCTCTAGCCACTCACACCAACTCTAGCTTCTCAACCAGCTTTTCAACCCATCATCTTCTACTCAAACCTGCAAAGACTCCCAAGTTCCTGCTATAGCAGACTTGGAGCTGGAGGAGGCATTGGAGATCTCCAAAATAGGTAACCTAGTGCCTAAGGCATTTGACTGCTAACCAGAAGGCTGGCGGTTCAAACCCACCAGCCACTCCTTGCAAGGAAGATTAGACAATCTACTTCCATAGTGATACTACCTTGGAAGCCCAAGGAGGGGTTGCTATGAGTTGGATACACTCAACGGCAGTGAGTTTGGTTTCGGAAGCCCTACCCAACCATCTGCTATTTCTCCCAGCATACATCTCTGTCTCTCTAGGTTGGGATTCCCATTGTCCCAACACACAACAGAGTCAATCTGACATAATGGCATTTGTTCTTGCTGTCATTCTCATCTGGAATGTCTTCTCCATGTCCTGGGCCTATCCCAATCTTTCCATCCTCCAAGGCCTCTTCCTCAAGGAATTCTTTCCTGTTAGCAGTGATCCCTCTCTTCTCCAAAATTTCTAAAACATTTAATCACATCCTGTCTTGCATTGTTATTAAATAATTTCACAGTAATCATTATACAAATAAACACCAGTTAAGGCAGCATCTCTCTTGCACCTGGCCACCTGGGCCTCTGTGTGTTAGAAGACCCTGCTCTGGCCCTCATCCAGCCCCTCCCTTCCCCATGGACTGATGATTTTTCAGGGCCAAAGAAACATGACCATCTGGAGCCTGCATCGATCTATTTCCACTTTCAGTCACACACCAGATGCCCAGGACCCCAGGATTCTCTGCCCAAACAGCTCTTGAGACTACTTTCAGGGCTTGTGGAGACCTCTCCCAGAGATCTGTGTCTCTGATGGCAAGAGTTGGCCAACAGGTGGATATTTGCTGAGAAGTAAGTTTGTGGATGGAGCTTAGACATGGGAGCTGGAGTGTCCACATGCACAAACTCACAAGAAAAGAGATGGGCTTCCACAGGCTAGAGTCTTCCATGTGTTCTTTTGCCCATCTGCTGGAGGGTGAAGATGAGTTAGAGGAAAACAGAGTGAGCTTTGACAAGAGATGGAGAGAGAGATGGGGCACAGATGGCATTGTTCAACCTCTGGATGTAGCTGTGCCTGGACTTTTCAGTCAATTAACTCAAAATATCTCCTTTCTTTGCTTAAATTCATTTGAGTTGGGTTTCTGTCACTCAGCTAAAATATACTGATGAGTATAATCATCATGATGTTGGTTGTTGTAGTTGTTAGGTGCTGATGAGTCAGCTCTGACTCATACCGACCCTGTGTGCAACAGAATGAAACACTGCCCTGTCCTGCACCATCCTCACAATCCCTGCTATACTTGAGCCCATTGTTGCAGGCCCTGTGTCAATCCATCTCATTGGGGTCTGCCCCACTTTTGCTGACTCTCTGCTTTACCAAGCATGGTGTCCTTCCACAGTCACTGGTCCTTCCTGATAATATGACCAAAGTGTAAAGGACAAAGTCTGACCATTCTCACTTCTAAGATGCATTCCAGCTGTACTTCTTCCAAGACAGATTTGTTCACTCTTCTGGTAGTCCATGGTATATTCAATATTCTTCACCAACACTGCATTTCAAATGCATTAATTATTCTGTGGTCTTCCTTTTTCATTGTCCAGTTCTCACATGCATATGAGGTTACTGAAAAGACCGTAGATTGGGTTAGGCTCATCTTAGTCTTCAAAGTGACATCTTTGCTCTTTAACACTTGAAAGAGGTCTTTAACAGCAGTTTTGCCCATTGCAATACATTGCTTGATTTCTTGACGGCTGCTTCCATGAGCAATTGTGAATCCAAGTAAAAAGAAATCCTTAACAACTTCGATCTTTTCTCCATTTTTTATGATGTTGCATATTAGTCCAGTTGTGGATTTTTCTTTTCTTTATGTTGAGGTATAATTCATACTGAAGGCTGTAGTCTTTCATCTTCATCAGTAAGTGCTTCAAGTCATCTTAACTTTCAGAGAGCAAGGTTGTGTCATCTGCATATTACAGGTTGTTTATCAGTCTTCCTCCAATCCTGACGCCATGTTCTTCATTATATAGTCCAGCTTCTTGGATTATTTACTCAGCATACAGATTGAATAAGTGTGATGAATAGACACAGCCCTGACACACACCTTTCCAGATTTTAAACCATGCAGTATCACTTGTTCTGTTCAAATGAATGCCTGTTGGGGAAAGAAGAAAAAAAAAAGGGGACCAAGTTTTCTGGTCTGACAGAGCCTGATGGAACCGCCGAGACTATGGCCCCTAGCTGCCCTTCAGGTCTGGAACTGAACCCACTCCTGTGGCTTGCAGCCAAATAGAAGAGTCATATGAGCTGAACATTCATATTAGGTAGATACACTCCTTGGAAAGAACAATCATGGGAGAATAGAAGGACTGTGTATGCACAGGGAGATAGCTCAGGGGGCAGGAGTGCATGGAGGGAAGGACACAGGGAAGAGGTAACTGTGAGAAGGAAGTGGGAGGGGAACTGATACATTGTGGCAAATTGTAGTCAATGTCATGAGACAAAGTGTATGTGAGCTGCAGTATGGAAAGTGAATTTGCTCTGTAAACTTTCACCCAAATCACAGACACACACACACACACACACACACACACAAAATGCCTCCTGGTCTATGTACTGGTTCCTTAAGAGCACAATTAAGTGTTCTGGAATTCCCATCCTTGGTGGTATAATCCATAATTAGTTATGATCCACAGTCAAATGCCTTTGCATAGTCTGTAGAACACAGGTAAACACCTTTCTGGTATTCTTTGCTTTCAGCCAATATCCATCTGACATCAGCAGTGATATACTTTATTCCACATCCTCTTCTTGATCGGGTTTAAATTTCTGGCAGTTCCCTGTCGATGTACTGCTGCAACCATTTTAAATTTATCTTTAGCAAAATTTTACTTACATGGATGTTAATGATATTTTAAAATAATTTCTGCATTCTGTTAGATCACTTTTCTTTGGAATGGGCACAATTGGTTGGCCAGGTAGTTGTCTTCCATATTTCTTGGCATAAACAAGTGAATGCTTCCAGCATTGCATCCATTTATTGAAATATCTCAGTGGATATTCTGTCAATTCCTGGAGCCTTGTTTGTTTTACCAGTTCTTTTGGTGCAGCTTGGACTTCTTTCTTCAATACTATCTGTTCTTGATCATATGCTACCTCCTGAAATAGTTGAAAGATGGAGCAATCTACTTCTGTAGTGATACTGCCTCAGAAACCCAAGAGGGATTGCTATGAGTTGGGTCCGACTCGACAGCACATGACAACAACAACAATGAAATAGTTGAACACTAACCAATTCTTTCCGGTACAGTGACTCTGTCTATTCCTTCCAATTCTTTTGATGCTTCCTGGGTCATTTAATATTTTGTCCATAGATTCCTTCAATATTGCAACTTGAGGCTTGAGTTTTTTTCTTCAGTTCTTTCAGCTTGAGAAATGCCGAACATGTTCTTCCCTTTTGATTTTCTAATCCCTGGCCTATGCATATTTCATTATAATACTTTACATTGCCTTTTCCAGCTGAACTTTTATATTTCTGTTCAGATCTTTTACTTCATCATTTTTTCCACTTGCTTTAGCTACTCTAGGTTGTAGAGCAAGTATCAGAGTCTCTTCTGACATCCATTTTAGTCTTTTCTTTCTCTCCTGTCTTTTTAATGACCTTCTTTCTACATGTATAATGTCCTTGATGTTATCTCACAACTTGTCTGGTCTTTGGTCATTGGAGTTCAATATATCAAATCTATTCTTCAGATGGTCTCTAAATTCAGGTGGGATATACTCAAGGTCATATTTTGGCTCTTGATGACTTGTTTTAATTTTATTCAGCTTTAACTTGAACTTGCATATGAGCAATTGATGGTCTGTTCCACAGTTGGCACCTGCTCTGTTCTGACTGGTTATATTAAACTTCTCCATTGTCTTTTTCCACAGATGTAGTTGATTTTATACCTGTGTATTCCATCTGGTGAGGTCCACCTGTATAGTCACCTTTTATGTTGTTTTAAAAGGTATTTACAATGAATAAGGCACTGGTCTTGCAAAATTCTATCTTGTGATCTCTGGCATCATTTCTATCCCTAAGACCATATTTTCCGATTATTTTTGTTTCCAACTTTTACATTCCAATCACCAGTAATTATCAATACATCTTGATTTCATATTTGGTCAATTTCAGCCTGCAGAAGTTGGTAAAAATCTTAAATTTCTTCATCTTTGGCTTTGGTGGTTGGTGCATAAATTTGAGTAATAGTGGTCTTCCTTGTAGGCATATGGATATTATCCTACCATTACATACTGTACTTCAGGATAGATCTTGGAACATTCTTTTTAACAATGAGTGTGACACCATTCCCCTTCAATTTGTCATTCCCAGCATAGTAGACCATATAACTGTCCAATTCAAAATGGCCAATATGAGTCCATTTCAGTTCATTAATGCCTAGATATAAGTCTTTATGCATTACATTTCATTTTCTACAACTTTGAATTTTCCTAAATTCATATTTTGTACATTCCATGTCCCCATTATTAATGGAGGTTTGCCGTTGCTTCTTCACATCTTGAGTTACGGCACATCAGCAAATGAAGGTTCTGAAAGCTTTACTCCACCCATGCCATTGAGGTCAACTCTACTTTGAGGACGCTGCTCTTCCCCAGTCATATTTTGAGTGCCTTCCAACCTGAGGAGCTCATTTTTCAGCTCTTTGTCAAACAGTGTTTCACAGCTATCCATGAGGTTTTCAGTGGTCAATTTCTTCAGAAGTGGATTGCCTCTTCTTTCTTCCTAATTCAACATAACATGGAGAATCTACTGAAACTTGACCGCCACAGTCACCCTGCTGGTATTTGAAATATCAGTGCCATAGTTTCTAGCATCATAGCAAGACATAAGCCAGTACGTCAAACTGTCAGACGAGTGGTGGATGATGACGGTAGCTAACATTTATTAGATGACCTAATTTAGTCTTCCATCTACCTGGGAGGTAGTTGGTATTATTATCCAGTTTTCCAGGTGAGAAAAGAGAGCTTCAGAAAAGCTGAGTAATGTGCTCCAGGTCATATAATATTCAAACTCAAGTCTGTGTGAGTCCTAAGGCTTTGCTCTTAACTGCTATGTTTGCTTTTGTTGGTTGCTAGCAGTGTGGGTTAGATCACATGAAAAGCATGAGACTTAGGCAGTATGTAGGCAGCCACTGTGGGACAATTAGGACTCAGAGACAAAGAAAGGGCAAGGGTCAATTCAGGGTGCAGCATGCTCAACTAGATGCCCTCCAACCTTTGTCAAAGGAGGAGAAGAAAATGGTCTTTCTCCAAAATGCGGTTCTCCATACCTCTGCCTTTCGACTCTTGGCCTAAGGTTTCTCCAGTAAAGCTTTGAGAAGAAGGATAAAACTGTAAATTCAGGTAGTATACCTTTAATGTCCCTGCAGGGCTGAGTAGGTTATGCTTTTGGCACATATACAGATGGCTTTCTTTTAGGATTTAACCTAATAACGACCACAGCCATTTTAGAGCACAGATAATTCTTGTGGGTGACAACCACCACCCAACTCTGAGTGCAAATATGGAAACCTCAAATATGGTCCATGTAAGCACTCAACACACACTCAATGAATGATTAGAATCACTCAAATGAAATCTGATCTTTACAAGTAGGGAAGAAAATTATGCACAGCAAAAAGACTGATTCCTAAGCCACTGATGACCACATGCAAAGTTATGAGTCACTGTTACATCTCTCCATTAGGAAAAACAGAATAAGACCAAAGGGTACCCCAAAATACAATATGTAGGTGCAAGATAGCAGGACTGTCATAAAAGATTTATTGCTGCAAGCATAGGACACTTGCAAGAGTCAACCTCTGCTCTGCCACCTATGAGAGATGCTCTCAGCCCATTATCACTGCTATAAAATGATCTCTGTCACTCAGAAGACACTTGAGAAGCATGAAGGACCTTCCCATTTGCAGGTGTGTGTTTTCAAAAGCTTCCAGGAAGTCAGTGGTCATGAACACAATTATCTCCATGGTACCTTTTGAAGGGAATGTTCACTGAAGTGCAGGCTACAAATATGTTCTATTCTTTAACTTTCCTTTCATGGGTAGGTAATATGCAAAGTGATCAAATAGTACATTTTCTACTGAAAGCTACTGTTACAAAAAGCAAAACCCACATGTTGGTGAGCCTGAGACCTATCCCAGGGAAAATATTTCTTTTTAAATTTTTTCCTGGAAAGTTATATTGTTGGAAATCTGATATACATATACTATATGTGTATAATATATATGGAAGTCCCTGGCTTGTGCAAACAGGTAAGCATTTGATTACTAGCCAAAATGAGGGCAGTTCAAACCCACCCAGCAATACCTCAGAAGACAGGCCTGACAATCTGCTCCTGAAAGCTCACACCCTGAAAACCCTATGGAGAGAGGTGTGTGGGAGGTACAGACAACAAAGATGAACCCTTTTGTGCATACAGTACTGAATCAGCAATGAAAGCAAACATGGGTATAGGGACGGATAGATGGGTGAACAAGCTAAACAATTATGTATCTCTCTCTGTCTTTCTCATCCACAATACTGAGTTGGCAATGAAAGCAAACATGGGTACATGTGTGGATAGATGGGTGGACAGGCTGAACTATTAGGTATGTCTATGCAGGGGGATGTGTCCCCAAGACCAGGTATAGAATTGGCCAACAATGTTCCTATATGTGTATTAGTATGTTCTGTAAGAATTCCCAGGTATGTAGTAGAGCTGACAAGGGACAAGGTTGTAGTCACTTGTTGGCCACAGTCAGCTACCCAGGGGGAGCTAGTACTTGGACCTGTGGGCTCAGGACCATAGCTGCAGGGAACATCAAGCTCAATTGACATAACATACTACACAAAACATTGTTCCACCTCCTACTTTGGTGAGTAATGACTGGGATCTTAAAAGCTTACAAGTGGCCATGTAGATGCAAATATGGGTCTCTCTTCATCCAAAACAAAGAACAATGAAAAAACCAATGATGCATGGAAACAATTAGTCCAAGCAACTGGTACACTATGCAATCCTCAGCCTATATGACTATGAGACCAGAAGAACTATATGGTGTCCGGCTTCCAATGTCAACCAGTCAGAGGGGGATCTATGTAGGAGATCCTGGATAGAGAGGGAGAACAATGTAGAACAAAACTCAAAATCATTTAAAAAACAAAAAAAAAGGACCAGATTTTCTGGTCTAATAGAGCCTGATGGAACCATTGAGGCTATGGCTCCTAGCTGTCATAGTCTGGAATTGAACCACTCCTGTGGCTTCCAGCCAAACAAAAGATAGGCATATGAGGTGAACATTTACACTAGGTAGTTACACTCCTTGGAGAGAACAATCATGGGAGAATAGAAGGGCTGTGTATGCACAGGGAGACAGCTCAGGGGGCAGGAGTGCATGGAGGGATAGACACAGGGAAGAGGTAACTGTTCCCTATGGGGAGGGGAGGGGAGCTGTTGCATTGTGATAAATTGTAGTCAATGTCCTCAGACAAAGTGTATGTGAGCTGCTGTAGGAAAGTGAATTTTCTCTGTAAACTTTCACCCAAATAACAATTTAAAAAAAGAAAAGAAAACTCTATGGAGCAATACTACTTTGCACACATGGGTCACGATGAGTTAGAATCAACTCATAGACAACTAATAACAACAACAGGGATTGGACCAATGAACTCTCAATTCCATTGTTAATTTATATGTTTAGCTTTCTGCCAGTATCACATAATCTTTATTTCTGTAGGTTTATAGTAAGTTTTGAGATCAGAAACAGTGATGAACAATGGAATACTATGCAACGCTAAAGAATAATGTAGAATCTGCAAAACACCGCATAACGTGGATGAACTTGGAGGACCTTATGCTGAGTGAAATAAGTCAGTCACAAAAGGACAAATATTGTATTAGTCCGTTATTGTGAAAGTTAAGGAAAGGTTTATCTATTGGAGGACATTTTCTTTGTTGGTTACCAGGGGTGGGAGGGGAGGGGAGGGAATGCTGTTAGATAGATAGAGATAAATATTGATTTGGGTGAAGAGAAGGGCAATGTACCAAATGTGAGTGACCAATATGGCAGCATTGAGGATGAGAAAGACAGAGAGAGTTACATGGGCAGTACAAACAACAAATATGAACCCCTTTGCAAATACAATACTGAGTTGTCAATGAAAGCAAACATGGGTATAGGGACGGATAGATGGGTGAACAAGCTAAACAATTATGTATGTCTAAATGGAGAGTGTATCCAAGATCATATACAGGGTTGGCAGACAATGGGCCTCTCAGGGTGCAGAAGAGTATGAAGGGATGGACACTGGGAGGAGGTAACTATGGGGAGGAAGTGGGAGGGGAGCTGCTGCATTGTAAATTTTGGTCAATGACATGAGACAAAGTATATGTGAACTGCTGTATGAAAAGTGAATTTATTCTGTAAATCTTCATCCAAATCCTAAAAAAAAAGAAAAAAGAAACAGTGATCAGAGAGTCCTCCAAGTTTGTTTTTCTTCAAGATTGTTTTGGCTATTCTGGGTCTCTTGAATTTCCACATGAATTTTAAAATAAACTTGTTAGTTTCTGCAAAGAAGCCAACTGATATTTTGTTAAGGACTGCTTTAAATCTATAGATCAATTTGAGAAGTATTGTCATCTTACCAGTATTAAGTCTTCTAATATTGGAATATGACATGTCCTTCCATTTCTTTTATATGCAAATATTTCCTATTTTCTTTGCTGATTTGTTTAATAGTTTTCAGTATACATATCTGGAACTTACTTTGTTAAGTTTATTTCTAAATAAGTTATTCTTTTTTATATTGTTAAAAATGCAATTGTTTTCTTAATTTAATTTTCATATTGTTCATTTCAATAAGAAAGAAGGACTTCTGGTGGTGTAGTGCCTAAAGCATTGACTATTTATCAGAAGGGTGGTGGTTCAAATCCACCAGCCACTCCTCAAAAAGAAGACTGGGCAATCTATTTCCATAGAGATACCACCTCATAAACCCAAGGAGGGGTTGCTATGAGTCAGGAACAACTCCATGGCAATGAGTTCGGTTCGGTTTTTTTTTATTATGGTACTATTTCCTATTACAGAATCTAAAGTATAGAGAATATTAGAATGGATAAAAAGCCAAAAGCTAGATACTTGTTTACAGAGACATTCTAAAACAGAAGGACATGGAAGATTAAAATTAAGAAATGGAAGAAAAGATATATCATGCAAACACTAACCAAAAGAAAGCTGTTGTAAAAATATTAATATAAATTTCTTAATGATAAAGGCAACGACCCACAAAAAAAAATAACATCTCTATGGTCCTTGTGTGCAAAGAACCTTCTAGGTGTGACTATAAGAAACTATAAAGGGAAAAAAACGAAAATGCTAAACTTCTTTATGAAAAAATTGCCATGAGGAAAACAAAAACTGGGTGAGAATTATTTGCTATGTACATGTGAGACAAAGGGTGAATGGTCTTAATATATGCAAAGATCTTTTGAAACAATGCCTTGGTAGAAAAATGGTCCAGGATATGAGGAATTTTTGAAAGTGAAATTCAAAAGACCCAGGAAAACATGGGAGAAAAATATAGACAATTTTACCAGTTATCAAAAAAACTAAGTAAGAAGAAAAATATGACATTGGTTTTTTTATTGTTTATTTTCCTATAAGATCAAAAAAGATGAAAAAGCATGCAATATCTAAGAGCTTGGGAGTGAAAATTTCTGGAAAAAAAATCAAAGACCTTAAAAAGAACTTTTTTTTTTTACATTTTTATTGTGATTTGGGTGAAAATTTACAAAACAAATTTATTGTCCATACAGCAGTTCATACACATTTTGTCTCATGACATTGACTACAATCCCCCACAATGTAACAGTTACCTCTTCCCTGTGTCCTTCCCTCCCATGCACTCCTGCCCCTTGAGCTGTCTCCCTGTGCAAACACTGCCCTTCTGTTCTCTCATGACTGATTGTTCCAAATAGTGTGTCTATGTGATGTAAATGTTCACCCCATATGCCTGTCTATTGTTTGGCTGGAAGCCACAGGAGTGAGTTCAACTCCAGACCTGAAGGGTGGCTAGGGGCCAGAGTTTCAGGGGTCTCATCAGGCTCTATCAGACCACAAAATCCAATCTCTTTTTATGATTTTGAGTTTTGTTCCACATTGTTCTCCCACTCTATCCAATATCTCCTGCACTGACCCCTTTCTGAGTGGTTGACAGTGGTAGCCAGGCACCATCTAGTTCTGGTTTCATGGTCATATAGGACTAATTTTTTCCATGTGTCTTTGGTTTTCCTCATTATTTGCTCTGGAGGAAGAGAGACCAATTGTTGCATCTAGATGGCCACTTGAAAGCTTTTTAAAGTAGGATGTAGAACGATGTTTTTGTGTAGTATGTTATGTCAATTGAGCTTGATGTCCCCTGTGACCATGGTACTGAGCCCACAGGTCCAACAACTCACTACATCAGGGTGGTAGACTATGCCTAAGAAGTTATCATAACTTTGCCCCCTGTAAATCCTAGTTATATGGACATTCTTACAGCATGTACAAATACATATGTAGAAATACCATCTGCCAACCTTATATATGATCATAGGTATATTCCCTTTTATCCAGACATACCTGATCATTCAGCCTTTCTACCTATCTATATACCCTTAGATTAATGTTTGTTATCATCGATAATGCAGTATTATATATGAAAAAGACATCTTTGTTGTCTGTTCTTCTTGTGCCTCTCTCTGTGTCTTCTTTTTCCTTAGTGGTACTGTGTTAGTCACTCACTTTGGTACATTGCTTTCTTTCCCTTCACCCAAATCAATACTTGTCTCTACCTATCTATCAGTGGTCCCTCCCCTCCCTTCCCCTCCCATCCCTAGTAACCAACAAACAAAATTTCCTTCCATATATAAGCCCTTCCTTGACTTTTTACAATAGTGAACTGATACAATATTTGTCCTGTGATTGATTTATTTCACTCAGCATAATATCCTCCAAGTTCATCCACATTATGTAGTGTTTTGCAGATTCTATATCATTCTTTTTTTTTTCTTTGAAGCTACTCCAACCTTGTCCTCTATTACTTCTGTAAAGTATGTGCATAGTTTTGTAGCACAAGTACATATATAAGACTATCTTCAGCCAAATCTAACCTTGGTCTTGGATATATTCCTGTTCCCCTACCCTGACCCGATTTCTCACCTGTCTATGTATTTACCCATTACTCTTTAGTATTTCATTTTGTGTATGTACCATATTTTGATTATCCATTCTTCTGTTGATGGGCATTGAAGTTTCCATCTCTTTGCTATTGTAAGTAGCACTGTGATTAACATGGTTGTGAATATATCTGTTCATGTCCTGGCTCTCACTTCGTTAGGATGTATATTATACCTAGCAATGGGTTTACTGGATCAAATGGTATTTCTATTTCCAAATTTTAAGGAATTGTCATATTGATTTCCACAGTGGTTGTATCATTTTGGGAGCTCTGGTAGCATACTGCTAACCAGAAGGCTGGTGGTTCAAATCCACCAGCCACTCCCCGGAAGGAAGGTTGGGCAATCTACTTCCGTAGTGATACTGCCTTGGAAACCCAAGGAGGGGTCACTATGGGTCGGGTCCGACTCCACGGCAATGGTTGCATTTTTGTTGGTTTTGTATCATTTTGCAGTCCCACCAACAGTGTATGAGAGTCCCAATCTCTCCACATCATTGCCAGCATTTGTTATTTTCTTTGTTGTTGAACTTTGCCATTATTTCTGGGGTGAGATGGTATCTCATGGTTGTTTTGATTTGCATCTCCCTAACTTGACTGCTAACCAGAAGGCTGGCGATTCAAACCCACCAGCTATTCCTCAGAAGGAAGGTTGGGCAATCTACTCCCATAGTGATACTGCCTCGGCAACCCAAGGAAGGGTCGCTATGAGTCGGGACCGACTTGATGGCACATAACAACAACAACAATAAATGGCTAATGATTGTGAACATTTCTTCCTGTGTTTGTTGGCTGCCTGAATATCTTCTTTGGTGAAGTATATGTTTATGCCTTCTGCTCATTTTTAAATTGGATTGCTTATCTTTTTGATGTTGAAGTGCTGGAGTTTTCTGTAAATTTTAGAGATAAGTCCCTTGTCAGATATGTTGTTGCAGAATGCTTTTTCCCAATCTGTAAGTTATCTTTTTACTCTCTTGGAGAAGTCTTTTGATGTGTATAAAAATTTAATTTTTAGAAGGTCCCAATCATCTAGTTTATCTTCTGCTTGTGCATTTTGGGTTATGCTCGACAGTCTATTTATGCCATAAATTAGGGCCCCTGAGTTTCCCCTAGCTTTTCCTTGAGGAACTTCATAGTTTTAGGTTTTACATTTAAGTCTTGATCCATCTGGAGTTAGTTTTTGTGTATGGTGTGAGGTACAGATGTTGTTTCATTTTTCTGGTAATGGATAACCGGTTTTGCCAGCACCATTTGTTGAAGAGACTATCTCTTCCTCATTGAATGCATTTTGGCCCTTCATCAAAGATCAACTGACCATAAGTCGATGATCTATTTCTGGGTTGTCAATTCTGTTCCACTGGTCTATGTGTCTGTCACTGCACCAGTACAAGGCTGTTTTGACTACTGTGGCTGTATAGTAGGTTTTGAGATCCAGAAGTGTGAGATCTACTACTTCGTTCTTCTTCAATGGTACTTTATTTATCCAAGATCTTTTTCCTTTCCATATAAAATTGGTGATTGGGTTTTCTATATCCTTAAAGAATATTGATGGGATCTGGATTGGGATTTCATTGAATGTATAGATTGCTTAGGTATTACTGACATTTTCACAATGTTCAATCTTCCTATGCATGAGCATGGTATGGTTTTCCATTTATGTAGATCTCTTATGGTTTATTGAAGTAATGTTTCATAGTCTTCTTTGTACACATCTTTTGTGTCCCTGGTAAAATTTATTGCCAAATATTTGAATTTTTTGGTAACTATTATAAATGGTATTGATTTCCTTATTTACTTTTCAGTAATCTCTTGATGTAGAGCAATCCAACTGATTTTTGTATGTAGATCGTGTATCCTGCGACTATGCTAGGTCCCTCAATCAATTCCAGTAGTTTTTTTGCTGAGTCTCTTGGGTTTTCTATGTATAGGATCATATCACCAGCAAATGGGGATAGTTTGACTTCTTCCTTACCAATTTGGATGCCTTTGATTTCCCTTTCTTGTCTTATTGCCCTAACCAGGACTTCCAATACAATGTTGAATAGAAGTGGTGATAGAGGGCATCCTTGTCTGGCTCCCATTGGCAAGGTGAGTGTTTTCAGTCTCTCTCTATTGAGAATAATGTTGGCTGTTAGTTTTGTATATATGTCCTTTATTATATTAAGGAATTCCCTTTCTATAGGAATATTTCTTCTATTCCTATTTTTCTGAGAGTTTTTATCAAGAATGGGTGTTAGATTTTATCAAATGCATTTTCTGCATTGATTGATATAACCTTGTGGTTCTTTTACTTTATTTTACTTACGTGGTGGATTACATTGATTGCTTTTCTAATGTTGAACCATCCTTGCATACCTGGTATGAATACCACTTGGTCATGATGTATTCATTTTTTTTATATGTTGTTGGAGTCTATTGACTAGGGTTTTGTTGAAGATTTTTGCGTCTATATTCATGAGGGATATTGGTCTGTGGTTTTCCTTTTCAGTGATGTCTTTGCCTGGTTTTGGTATCAAGATTATGCTTGCTTCATAAAATGAATTTGGGAGGATTCTATCCTTTTCTATGTTCTGGAATAGCTTGAGTAGGATTAGTATCAGTTCTTCTCTGAATGTTTAGTAGAACTCTCCAGTAAAACTTTCTGGACCAGAACTTTCTTCTGTAATTATTTTATTGCCTGTTCAATTCTTCTTTTGTTATGGGTCTGTTCAAATTTTCCACCTTGGTCTGTGTTAGTTTAGGTAAGTAGTGTGTTTCTAGAAATCTGTCCATTTTTTCTATATTTTCCAATTTGTTATAGCACTTCATAGTGTCCTGATACTACCCTCTTATTTTGGTTGGTTCTGTTGTGATGTCACCTGTTTCATTTCTTATTCGTGTTATTTGTATCTTCTCTTTTTCTCTGTTAAGCTTGCCATTAGTTTGTCAATTTTTTCAGTCTTTTCAAAGAACAAACTTCTAGTCTTACCTATTTTTTCTATTGTCTTTCCATTTTCTGTTTCATTTTCTGCTCAAATCTTTATTATTTCTTTTCTTCTGGTGATTGTAGGCTTTATTTTGTTGTCCTTTTTCTAATTGTTGGAGATGTTGGGTTAAGGTCTTGATTTTGACTCTTCTTTTTTGATGTCTGCATATATTTTTATAAATTGCTCTCTGATCACTCACTGCTTTTCCTATGTCCCAAAGATTTTGGTATGTTGCTTGGTTTGTTCTCATTTTATTCAAGGAATTTTTTAATTTCATTTTTTATTTCTTCTATAACCAGTCATTTTTACGGAGAGTGTTATTCAGTTGCCATGTGTTTGCTCTTTTTTCCATTGATCTTCCTGTTGTTAATTCTAATTTTATAGCATTGTGATCTGAGAAGATGCTTTGCAGTATTTTAATATTTTTACATTTATTAAAGCTTGCTTTGTGGCCTAACATATGGTCTATACTGGAGAATGTTCCATATTCACTGGAAAAGAATGTATGTTGTGCTGTTGTTGGATGAAGTGCTCTGTAGATGTCTATAAGGTTGATTGTATTGCTTAGTTCTTCTGTGTCTTTGTTGAGTTTCTTTCTGGTAGTTCTATCTTTTATAGAAAGTGGTGTATTAAAGTCTCCTACTATGACTGTGGGAGGAGCTCTGGTAGTGTAGTGCCTAAGGCACTTGACTGCTAACCAGAAGGCTGGTGGTTCAAATCCACCAGCCACTCCTCAGAAGGCAGGTATTACTTCCATAGTAATACCACCTCGGAAACCCAAGGAGTGGTCACTATGAGTCCAGTCCAACTCCATAGCACATAACAACAACAACAACTGCAACTGTGGAGTCATCTATTTGTCTTTTCAATTCTGTTAGTCTGATATATGTTTTTTGGGCTCTTTCATTGGATGCATAAATAATAAAATGGTTTTCTCTTATTTTTCAATTGATCCTTTAGTCATTATATAATGTCCTTCCTTATCTCTTTGGTGGTTTTTGTCATAAAGTCTGTTTTATCAGAAATTAATATTGCCACTCCTGCTGTTTTTTGATTGCCAATTGCTTGATATAACTTTTTCCAACCTTTCATTTTTAGTTTATTTGTGCCTTTCTCTCTAAGGTATGTCTCTTATAGACAGCATGTTGATGGGTTATGTTTTCTTAATCCAGTCTGCCACTGTCCATCTCTTGAGTGGTGCATTTAATCAATTTACATTCAGTGTAATTATCTACAAGTATGAATTTGTGGCTGCCATTTTGTTATGTGTTTTGTCATGGTGTTACTGATTTCTTTGTTCCATATAATTTTCTGTGCTAAGCTCATTTTGTTTGTGATTCGTGTTGTCATTTCCTTTGTTGCTATTGTTTTAGCATTTCCTAAATATTTGTACTTGTTCTCTTTTTTATTTTGATGCAAAGGTTTATTATTTTTCTTTGAGGTTACCTGTGATTTCTTATTTTCTTCCCAAGTTTAGAACAGTTCATTCTACTTTGCAATTGTCTTCACTTTCTCACCATTTAGAAGTTCTTTAACTATCCTATTTATTCCCTTTTTTTGGTTTTTAGTTGTTTTCATTTATGAATTGATATCTCTAGTTTCCTGTTTACAGTCTTGTAAGCTTTTTTACTTTGAATACTTCTATAACTGTGTTGGTTTCTGTGTTATGTCATCATGTGTGTCAATCACCAGTTGTTTGCTGCTGTTGGTTCTCTATCAAAAGGACTCCCTTTGGCATCTGTTATAAGGTTGGTCTAGTTTTAACAAATTCCCTTAATTTCTGATTATCAGGAAATGTCCTAATTTCACCCTCATATTTGAGGAACAATTTTGCTTGGTTGGAAATTTTTTTTCCTTCAGGGCTTTATGTATATCATACCATTGTCTTCTTACCTGCATGGTTTCTGCTGAGAAATGAGAGCATAGGCTTTTTTGGTTGCCCTTTGTTGGTAACTTTTCATTTTTCTGGTGCTGCTTTCAGGATTCTTTCTTTGTCTTTGGTTTTGCTGAGTTTGATTATGATGTGTCTTGGTGATATTCTTTTGTGGCCTATCCTGTTTAGGGTTTGTTGAACTTCTTGAATGGATATATTCTTGTCTTTCACCATATCAGGGATATTCTCTTTTCAACAAATCTTTGACAGTTTTCTCTGTGGTATTATTTGTCTCTTCCCTGTTCTAGAATTCCAATTACTTGTAAGTTATTCCTTCTGATAGTATCCCA
>NW_006921711.1:3615260-3618021 GCF_000298275.1 Orycteropus afer afer | reverse complement strand
AAAAAAAAAAAAAAAAAAAGGCTGTAAATGAGAAGAAATGTTTAAAGAAATACTTTTAAAAGACAAAAGAAATATAAATAGACAATGAGGGTAGAAAACCCAATATCTGGGGAGTGGAAGGGAAAAAAAAGAAAAGAAAAGAACAAGAGTAAATAATAAACAAAATATGAGAAAACTGCAAAAAGGAAAATAAGGGATGGGAAGAACCAAAAGAAAGAAAAAAGATGAGAACCAGGAAGAGAGAAGGGGTGGGGGGAAGAACCAGGGGAGGGAAAAAGAAAGAAAAATAATAAAGAAGAAGAAAAAAGAATACTAAAATAACAAAACTGGAAGTGGGGCTAGAACACCCAACTTCCATCAGGGTACACAGACTGGGATGGAATTCCTGCTGGTCCAGAAGGTGGGTGGAGGTGGGGGATGGCCACACCTCCATTCACCAAGTGGGTATGGGGTATAAGAGTAACAAGAGGAATATCATACCTTTCCTATCTTCAGCCTGTAATATCATTGCCTGTGCTGCCCTCAGCAAGTAGAACTTATTCTTTTGTTGCTGGGATCAGAACACTACTTGCAAATATTCAGATTGGCTGTACTCTCAGGACAGCTGAAAGTGCACAGCTCAGTTTGTCTCCCTATTTGCTGCTTTCCTTTCTAGTCATCATCCCCCAGTGCTGTTGTCCATGCAGTCCTTGGTGAGCAGGCCTGATTCTTAGGTTGCTGCTAAGATCCTAACTCCACTTGTAAATATTCAAACTGGCCATGCTGTCAGGATTGCTGATAGGCCCGCAGCTCAGTTTGTCTCCTTATTCACTGTTTTCATTCAGATTCTTCTACTAATTGGTATTTAATCCACTTCTTTATCCTTCCTTTCAAAGCTCAGGGCTCCGGGATTATCTTGCATATCTGTTTCAATTGGTTTCTCATTTCTTTTTGAAGAGGGTCTTATAGCTTGTCTGCCTGTTCTGCCATCTCACCAGAAGTAGCCAGGTTTTCTACTTTTAAGCATTAAGGTCATTAGATTGGGCTCACTTCAAAGTTCTCAACCTTGATCACATCTGCAAAGTCCGTTTTGCTATGTAATGTAACATATTCAGTTTCCAGGGATTGGGATGTGAATGTCTTTGAAGTGCCTTATTCTGCCCTACCATAATCCACTCTCTTGCCCTAAAAGATTCTCATCTGTTTCATAAGCAAACTATACTCACCTCATCCCAAAGTCCCCCCAAAATCTCAACCCATTATAAAATCAAGTCTAAAATCTCATTAGTTCAAAATTTCCAGATTTCTTTATCTAAATCATTGAAATTTCATATAGATGAGACTTGGTGTTGTGGAAGGTAGTGCATCAGTTAAGCACTTGCTACTAACTGAAAGGTTGGTAATTCAAGCACACCCAGCAGCTTCCCTGGCAGTAAATCTGCCTTCCTGGAAGCGAACCTCTTAATTTTAGAGTCTTTTGCAGTCCAGGTAAGCTGAGGATTTCCCAGGTCATTATGTCTTGGTTCCTTTTTTAAAAAAGAAAAGAAAACAGTTACCCTCTCAGTTTATCTCTTTTTTCTTGCATTTTAAACAGCAAGAGGAAACTATGTCATATCTTCAGTAATTTGCTTGGAAATCTCAGCTAAAAGTCAAACTTCATCATTTACCTGTTCTGCTTTCCACTTAACTATAGGGGGAAAAAAAAAAAAAAAGTCTGCTAAGCTTCCTGCTACAATAGAACAAAGACCCCTTTTCCTCCAGTTTTTAATAACATATTCCTCATTTCCTTTTGAGGCCTCACCAAGAATTGCCTTTGGCATCCATATTTCTACTAATTACCTGTTCATGATGATATAGATATTCTCTAAGACGCTTTTATCTTTTCTCTACCCTGCTACTTACTTCCTTCTAGAGCCTCATGAGTAGAGTCATTATCATCTATATTTGTCCTAACAGTCCGTTGAAGGAAGCCTAGGCTTTTTCTATCATGCTCTTCAAAGTTATTCCAATCTCTGCTCATTGCCTGATTCCAAAGCTACTTCCACATTTTTAGGTATTTGTAACAACAGAACCCCATTTTCAAGTACCAAAATCTGTATTAGTTTTATATTGGCTTTATCAGATTGTAAAAATTTGCTTCTGTTCTTTGTTCTTGGTTGTTGGAGTGTTGGTTTTTATGTGTTAAGTATTGCATTTTGTCAAATTCTTTTTTTCTGCATTTTTGAAATGTTCATGTGGTTTTTGGTCTGTCAATGTTTGAAAACAGTGTAGAGGGAAATAAGTCTGTAAAGCAGATAGGAGTAGCTAGATACAGATGAGAAAACAAGTGATTACGGTGATAGCTATTATAGTGGTATGATGGAAGGTAAAAGACAAGTGAGAATGGGATGACATTCCCTAGATTTCAGGAAGTCTAGGGTAAAAGCAAAAAGGCAGGGATTACATTGATCAGGAGAACTTACTGGCCATTTTATAGTGGATCTTGGATTCATTTCACTTGAAATGGTGAGGGCTAGAAGAATGTCATCAGCGTCTGAGATTCTAGGAATAAAATTCTTAGATTTTTTGGAGTCAAGTCAAAATACTTTCAGGCTGAGCTTCTGAAAAAACCAGTCCCTACCCTTGGTGAAGGCAAAGTACACTCTGGTACTCACCCAATTTCAATGGATGAAATTGATTGTGATAAAAGAGATTGTCTAATCTCAGTAATAGACCAAGTCTTGACCCCCACAACTGAAGATGGGATGAAATGCAAATATGGTATCTTGTTTTCTGATGACGA
>NW_006921711.1:3590525-3606825 GCF_000298275.1 Orycteropus afer afer | reverse complement strand
TATCTTCTGTGTCTGTGTTAATTGGTTTCCCTTTTCTTTGTTGAAGAGGGTCTGTGCAATCCTTCTGCCTAGTCCGCCATCTTGCCCCGCCTCCCTTTACCATATTTTTGGATGTGGCCTCTCACTTGACAGCACCTAGGATACCCCAGTGCCCTTCTGCAAGGCTCATTTTCCTCACTCTGGCAGCTTCATTCCATTAAATGTTTCCCTGCAATATTTATGTCAAAACCAGTGAAAATATTCCAGGGCCGTTTTTAATAAGTGCCAATCCCTCCTAGGCTATCTACAGCCATAAACATTTATGTCTAATATCCCAAAGAAAATGTTGATGCAGTCTGATGTGGGGCCTATAGCACACAGATTAGTCTAAACAAAAACATGAGGGTGACAGTTAGCTTTTTTCTCCATGAAGCTGCATTCACTCATTTTTGACATAAAAGTGCAATTTGCATATTCTTTCAAGTCTGTTTAGCTGCAGACACATGTGTGTTTGGGGCACAGAAATTTAAAATTTGTAAATTATTCAGAGACTACTGCCAAGTTGTAATCAAGTGGTAGGAAAAACATTCTACACTGAATAGTTGTGTGTACAGAAGGGAGCCTTTTCAGGCTCAGAAAACACATCTAAATATACTGGTGCTTAATCAACTCAGAAAAAAATAAGGGGAGAAATGTTTACTTTGTTAGCAACAATTTAATATAAATGTTGGGCTTTTTTTCTGTTTATTGAACATTGCAGAATGGAATGACTTTGGTATTGTGATATTAAATAAATAAGGTGCCTTCTGAGAGAAAACTAAACATTGTGATTAAACTGAAGTAGGAATTTCTAGTGCCTCTCTTAAAACCATTTTAAACTGAGAACCATATAATGGAAAGCAATCCAATGTAATTTAATGTAGTATACTATAACTTGGAGATTACAACATGCAGTATATATTAGTTGCGTCTCATCTTTGATTTATGACCCTCTCCCTATTTCCACTTTTTATATATCTAGCTAATATTTTTCAGAGACCCAACTTTTTCCCAAACACTGTGCTGATACTTTGGAAACTGGGAAAGTTGTCTATGGAGATAGATATCAACATGGGTATCTGAATAAACTATACTTGAGGTGGGGGCTGTGGTAGACAAGGGCAAGAGTGTTGAGTGTGGACTCGGGGTAGAAGCACCTGCTTCAAATAGATGGAGAGACAATGAATCGAAGAGCCACTTTCCATTTCCTTCCAGAGCTGATGGATGATATATTGAAGCTTCTTAAAGCTATGCAATGAATATATCTGCCAAGACCATGACTATACAATGTTCACACAAAGACTGATGAAACCAACTTGAGCTTTGAAAATAAAAGTCAAATTCAATTCCACCCAACATCTATTTTTCCCACTTTACTGTTTGTCTTATCAATCCTCTGGGAAGTAGGAATCAAGTGGGTTATGGAGAGAGGTTGTTGCAGTCATCATTAGAAACAGTCTACATTGGGAGGATATATCCTTTTAATGGAACCAAGTTATAAATGGTAAACCAGATTATTTGGACATCTGTATTTTTTCCCTGTTGTTGTTGTTGTTGTCATATGCCATCAAGTCAGACCTGACTCACGGTGACCCCTCCTTGGGTTTCTGAGACAGTATCACTACATAAGTAGCTTGCCCAACCTTCCTTCTGAGGAGTGGCTGGTGGCTTTGAACTGCCAGCCCTCTGGTTAGCAGTCAAGTGCCTTAGGCACTACGCTACCAGTTCCCTGGTGCTGCTGTAATAGAAATACTGCAAGTGGATGGCTTAACAAATGGATTTATGCTCTTACAGTTTAGGAGGCTAAAAGACTGAGTTCAAAGTGCTGGCTCAAGGGGCTGAGTGAAGGCTCCTCGGCCTTGGGCTTCAGCTCTGCCTCCTGTTCCAGGCCTACTAGAGCTGGAGGCTTTTTTCTGACTCATGCAACTGATGACTGCTGAAGCTGACAAACCTAAGATCAACAGGTAAAATGGCACAGTCCCAAGATTAGCATACAACACCTCCAGCCACTACTTCAAGTCCGGGAACAATCCCAAGATCACCAGGCAACATGGAGGCCACTGAGATGAAGACTCCGCCAAACGCAGGATCCAGATGTACCAAAAGCTACAGACCTTTCTCAAAGCTTCTCCATGTATACTGGAAGCAGGCCACACCTCAAAGGCTGCTCTCTTTCCAGGGATTAATATCTCACAACAGATTCCATCATGAGGAATAACTACATCCAGCTGCCAAGCCACTCAAAACCACAGCCCAGCCAAACTGACACACAATCTTAATGGCCACAACATTAAACAGAAAATAGCAAGTAAATTCATAGCAATAGAATCAGTGAACAAAGATAACTGAAGATTGGGGCTGAGCTCTCTCATCCAAAATTCCAGCCATTTACTCTTTTTCTTTATCCATTCATCCATTCATTCAAGGAAAATTCATTGAACATGTAATTCAGTAGGTACTTAGTAGGAATTACTATATAGGTACATGGAAGTGAAAATGTCTAGACTTCATCTCTCTTACTTTGGTCATGCTATCTGAAAAGACTAGTCTTTGTGGAAGAAGGACATCACATTTGGTACAGTAGAGGGATGGCAAAAAAAGGGAAAACCCTCAATGAGATGGATTGACACAGTGGCTGCTGGGATCAAGTACAACAACAATTGTGAGAATGACACAGGACCAGGCAGTGTTTCGTTCTGTTGTAATTTCTGTCAGTTAAGTTTGTATTGTTGTGTATATTAAATATTGCACATATTCTGTTAAATCTACCATGGGGTTGCCATGACTTGACAGCACCTAACAAGGAAAACATAGTAAGAATTGAAGATAGAGACCCTGTCCTTATCTTGTGTGTGCTTAGAGGAATAAATACAAGGGGAATTGCTTTCCATAAAGCCCCAAAAACTTTTACATAAGCAAAGTTTGTTTTGAGACTTCTGCATTCAAGCTCTAGACCATTTTGTTGTGCTTTGACAAAAATTTCCCTCCAGGCAAGATTCTCTTGCATTTGCTATGAAGATGATCCATCATGTAGTTGATGGAATGCATATTTATTATGCATGTATGTTGTATACATTTTTGTGCACATAAACATTTACATTTTGTGCATGTAAATAATGTTCAGTAAGAAATCATATTTAGATAATTGCTTCAGTCAAATTAGTCAGTATTCTTCGCAAATAAGCCTGCCTTCTGATACTTTTTATAGCTCACTTTATCTATGACTTGAATTAGGTACACAAATCTACAGAGAAAATATTTTCTTTTAAAAGGAAAAATAAAAGGACAGAGAGAATGGAAAGGAAGAAGTAAAATTGTCTTTATTTGCAGATGCCAAGATTTTGTATGTAGAAAATCAAAAAGAATCACGCAAACTATTAGATCTATTAATTAAGCTAATTAATGCCAAATCAGTCTATGAAATTCTGTTTCTGTAGAATAGCCAGAGTCCCTGGCTGTCACAAATGATTAAGCACTTGGCTATTAACCAAGAGGTTGCTGGTTCAAATACACCCCAAGGCACCTTGGAAAAAAGGACTGACAATTTACTTCAAAAAAAAAGCACTATTGGAAACCCTATGAAGCGCAGTTCTACTTTGAAACACATGCAGTTGCATGAGTCAGAACTGACTCAACATCAATTGGTACTAATATTATGAAATAGCCACAAACAAATGGAAAATAAAAATTTAAAAACCCTACGTCATTACACTAACATCAAAAATTTGAAATAGTGATAAAAAAACAAAACCAAACTCACTGCCATGAAGTCGGATCCAACTCATAGCAACCCCTCCTTGGGTTCCTGAGGCGGTATTACTATGGAAATAGATTGTCCAATCTTCCTTCTGGGGAATGGCTGGTGGGTTTGAACTGCCAGCCTTCTCATTAGCAGTCAAATGCCTTAGGCCCTCCACTACCAGAGACCCTACTTAGTGATAGATTAACAAAATATGGGTAACACTTAGTATACACAACAATAAAAACTTTACTGACAGAAATTAAAGAAGATCTAAATAAACGAGAGCCATCCAATGTTCATGGATTGGAAGACTCAGTATTAAGACTTTAATTCTCCCCAAAGTGATATATGAGTTCTATGAGACCTCAAACAAAACCCCAAAGTGTTAATAGTTGTTGAAACTGACAAGTCGATTGTAAATTATATAAGAAAATTCAAAGGACTTACAGAGCTAAGATAATCTTGAAGAAGAAAACAGGACAATTTACACTACTAGACTTCAAACCAAACCAAAACCAAACTCCCTGCCGTGGAGCCGCATCCAACTCATAGAGACCCCTCCTTGGATTTCTGAGGCAGTATCACTGCGGAAGCAGATTGTCCAATCTTCCTTCCAAGGAGTGACTGGTGGGTTTGAATGGCCAAATTCTACAAAAATTACAATGCCACTATAATTAAGACAGAGTCACATTGGTGAAAGATAGATAAATACATCAATGTTACAAAACTGTGCAAAAATAGACCCACATACATGGTCATCAGATTCATAAGAAATGTGCTAATGGGCTTCAGTGGAAAACAATTACCTTTTCAATAACTAGGGCTGAAACTTGACGTCTCCACATGGGAAAGAAAAATTAAGTGAACCTCTACTTAACACAACCCATATAAATTAATTTGAGATGGATGACATATTTAAATGTGAAGGTTGTAACAATAAGATTTCTAGTACCAAACAGGAAAATACTTTCATGATCTTGGAATAAGGAAGTATTTCTTACACAGGACACAAAAAAGTAGTAAGCCTAAATGAAAAATAACTAATTGAACATCACTAAAGCTGAGGATTTTTGTCCATCAACAGATATCATTAAGAGAATAAACAGTCAAGTGTAAGACAAAAATCTTTGTCCAGATGTGATGAAGGACTCACATGTGGTATATATGAAGAATCCTACAAATCAATAAGAAAAGTTGAGCGACCCAATTTGAAATTGTGCAAAAATATTGAACTGTCACTTATAAAAGAGAATACCCAAGTGGCCAATAAGCATATGAAAAGGTACTGAACATTATTTCTTATCAGGTAAATGCAAATTAGAACAATGTGACTACACATCTACCAGAATGACTAGAATCAAAAAGACTGACAATACCAAATGCTGGTGAGGGTATGAAGTAACTGGATCTCTCAGACATTGATAGAGGGAATGTAAAGTGTTATAACCACTTTTGAATATTATTTGGTAGTATCCATTAAAGTAAACATGTACATATCCTATGGCCCAGCAAATCCACACCTAGGTATACACCCAACAGAAAAAAATGTTCATATATTTACAAAAAGACATGTACAAGAATGTTTATAGTAACTTATTCATAATAGCCAAAAACTATAAACAACCCAAATGCCCAACAGGAGAATGGATCAATAAGTTGATAAGCTATTGTACGCAGGTATATGCATGTATTTGTATACACAAATATATATATATACATATATACATGCTGCAAAAACGGCAAGGAGGCCACATGTTCTGACCTCCTCTAATCCCACAAGACACGATTGCCAGCAGTAACCCAAGGCCTATTACTTTAGGGCCAGACTCCAGCCCTTTCACCAACTATTCCTCCCAAAGCACCCACCACCTCTCTCCTGGGTTCAATAATTCACTGCAGTGGCCACACAGAGCTCACAGATTACAGGGTTTATTAGGGAAGCACCAGGCTACAACTCAAGTCCAGGAAGGACGCTCAGTCTCTCTCCCAGCCCACCGTCCCTCAGCCAACAGTCTCTCACAGTCTCTTCCCCAGCAGCACTGGTCCCTCGGTGTCTCACTCAGCAATGCGTGTCTCTTGCGTCTCTTTCCCAGCAGCACGTGTCTCTTTCAGGGACGCGTGTCTCTTTAGGCAGCACATCTTCCTCAACCAGCAGTCAGAGAGAGTTCTGCCTCTTGGAGGCCTCCTTTTGAGCCCGGCAGGGTGGTCAAACTAGTCAATCATAGCATCAGAACTCTAAGCACCTGAGAGAGAGTGGGCAACTCCCAGAACATTGTTTTGTGCCACGCCCAACAGAAATACTCCAGATGGACAACTTCAGCAATCAGGAGCTCCTCAGTTGCTCATAGCAAATCCCATCTTGGAGTTTACAAAGACTTATGGGTAGAAAATCCACACTAAGTAATTTACTACACTTCACATGCCTACATACACAAATGATGGAATACAACAAAGCAATAAAAAAAAAAGTACAAATTACTTGTAAGCACAACAATGTGGATGAATTTCACAGACATGTTGAGCGAAAAAGCCCTACCTGTTCACCTGCCCCTGAGATTGTCACTTCCACTGGTCATGGCCATCAGCCACTGCTCCAGATCAAGAGAGCAGCCTCCAACCCCAGCAGAGAAGCTGTCTATCTTCCTGGCCTGCCTGCCCTCCCCTGGCAAACCTGACATCAGCTAAGCTGGGGAAGAAGAAGAGTACCAGGCTACAGTGCCACAGATTTACACTGTCCTTACCCTTCATCCAGTAGATTTACAAGTATAAAAGCTTCTCAAATTGTTGTATGCCTTTGACTGGTTTCCAGAGTACCAAAATGGCTATTTTGTCAATTTTGTCTGGCTTCACAGTTATTTTTTGGGAAGAGGTGGCCAATCTCCTTAGAAGGCCATAACATTTAGGAGCTTGGGAGTAAAAATTTCCTGCCTGAATATTGTTTAAAGAATAATTAGAAAGGGAGAGATTTTTTTTTAAGTTAGTTTATTGACAGTATTATCATATATGATAGAGGAGAGGTGATTTGGAATTAACACATTTTAAGATTATACTCTTCCTTGGGAGGGAGGGATAATTTGTTAAGTTAATTAAGCATGCTAAGCATTTAAGACTAACTTCTAAAAAAAAAAAAAAGAAGAAGAACACATAGCTTCAAACTAATAGAGGAAACGAAGAGAAGAATAAAGAAAATCCATTAGAGTACCAAAAATGTGGGGTGTGAAGGAAAAGAAAAAATTATGGCAAATAATACATGCAAAATAATGTCAGAAAAAAGTCCCATGATAACAGTAAACATAATAAATGTAAATGGATTAAACTAGTAGCACAGTGCCTAAGACATTTGACTGCTAACCAGAAAGTTAGTGGTTCAAACGCACCAGCCACTCCACAGAAGCAGAGCTGGGCAATCTACTTCTGTAAAGATTTACCTCCTCAGAAACCCAATGGGGGTCTCTATGAGTCAAAATTGACTCAACGGCAGTGAGTTTGTTTTTTGTTTATTATTGTGCTTAACTTCACATGGCCTGTACAGTGATTGAACCTGGGACCTTCACGTTATTAGCACCACATTCTGGTGACGTAGTGCCTGAGGCATTTGACTGCTAACCAGAAAGCTGAAGGTTCAAACCCACCAGCCACTCCTCAGAAGGAAGATAGGGCAATCTACTTCCATAGAGATATCACCTTATAAACCCAAGGAGGGGTCGCTATGAGTTGGGAACAACTCCATGGCAATGAGTTTGGTTTAGTTTTTTAATTATAGTACTATTTCCTATTATAGAATCTAAAGTACAGAGAATATTAGAATGGATAAAAAGCCAAAGAGCTAGATACTCATGTACAAGAGACATTCTAAAACAGAAGGACATGGAAGATTAAAATTAAGAAATGGAAGAAAAGATATATCATGCAAGCACTAACCAAAAGAAAGCTGTTGTCACAATGTGAACATGAATTTCTTAATGATAAAGGTAATGACCCACAAAAAAAAAAAAAAACCTGAAAATAGACAGCTTTACCAGTTACCAAAAAAACTAAGTAAGAAGAAAAATGTGAGGTATTTTTCTGTTTTTGTTTTTTCTGTAAGATCAAAAAAAGATGAAAAAGTATGTAACATTTAAGAGCTTGGGAGGAAAATTTTCTGGGGGAAAAAAATCAAAGACCTTAAAAAGAACTTTTTTTTTTTTTTTTAATTTTTATTGTGATTTGGGTGAAAATTTACAGAACAAATTTATTTTCCGTACTGCAGTTCATACACATTTTGTCTCATGACATCGACTACAATCCCCCACAACGTAAGTTACCTTTTCCCTGTGTCCTTCCCTCCCATGCACTCCTGCCCCCTGAGCTGTCTCCCTATGCAAACACTCCCCTTCTGTTCTCTCATGATTGATCGCTCCAAGTAGTATATCTATGTGATGTAAATGTTCACCCCACATGCCCATCTATTGTTTGGCTGGAAGCTGCAGGAGTGAGTTCAACTCCAGACCTGAAATGGTGGCTAGGGACCAGTCTCAGGGGTCTCACCAGGATCTATAAGACCAGAAAACCTGGTCTTTTCTTTATGATTTTAAGTTTTATTCACCATTGTTCTCCCATTCTATCCAGGATCTCCTGCACCCATCCCCCTCTGAGTGGCTGACAGTAGTAGCCAGGTACTGTCTAGTTCTTCTGGTCTCATGGTCATATAGGCTGTGGATCACATGGTCTACCAGTCCTTTGCACTAATTGTTTCCATGAGTCTTTGGTTTTCTTCATTCTTCTTTACTCTGGATAAGGAGAGACCCATCATTGCATCTAGATGACCACCTGTAGGCTTTTAAGATCCCAGTCACTACTCACCAATGAAGGATGTAGAGCAATGTTTTTGTGTAGTATGTTATGCCAATTGAGCTTAATGTCACCTGCAACCATGGTCCTGAGCCCACAGGTCCAACTACTCCCTCCCTCTGGGCAGCTCTCTGTGGCCAAGAAGCCACCACAACCTTGCCCCTTGTCAGCTCTGCTATACACCTGGACATTCTTACAGCACATACAAATATTCATGAAAATGAACTTTTTTAAATCAAAAAATTCTATTTCTTAGAATAACTCAAGGAAGTAGTTATACAGATGAGCAAAGATATACATTAAATGATGTGCCACTAATAGTAATTGTTAAAAGCTGGGGCTGTGGAGTCTAGGTTCAAACCTTTTACGTTAGTTTTCTCATCTATAACATTGAGATAATAATAGTACCTTGGTGAGCAACAGTTAAGGGCTCAGCTGCTAACTGAAAGGTTGGAGGTTCAAATTCACCCAATGGCTCTGTGGGAGAAAGACCTGGCATTCTGCTTCCATAAAGATTAGAGCTAAGAAAACCCTGTGGGGTAGTTCTGCTCTATCACATGGGGCCACTCTGTGAGTCACAATCAACTCAACAGTGACTAACAACAAAACAGCAACTTCATAGGGATGTTATAAATATTAATTAAGGAAATATGCAAAATACGCATAAAAGAGTAGTCTAAAAATGATGGTGGATGTGTCTGGTCTCCTCTAACTTCACAAGGGGGAAGAAGGATCACTATCAGCGGCCCAAAGCTGATTCCTATGAGGGAGAGGTTGGACATGCCTCCATCCTCCAACCTTTATACCAATTCTCACACTAACCATCCCTCTTATGTACTCTCTACTTTTCTACAGAGTTTGATAATTCATTGCAATGGCCACACAGAACTCATAGATCATACTCACAGTTATGGAATTTATTGTTGTTATGTGCTGTCAAGTTGGCCCCGACTCATAGCAACCCCTCCTTGGGGTTGTATCAAGTGTACTTGAGGCAGTATCACTACAGAAGTAGATTGCCCCATCTTCCTTCTGAGGAGTGGCTGATGGGTTTGAACCTCCAGCCTTCTGGTTAGCAGTCAAATGCCTTAGGCACTATGCCACCAGAGCTCCCATGGACTTTATTAGGGGAGTAAAAGTTTACAATTCAGATTCAGAAATGCTCAGGATACAGGTCTTCCATCAGGAGACCCTCTTCTCAGTCATACCTGCAGGCTGGTCTCTCTCTGTACTTCTTCGGTCCCTAGGCCTGGCCTCTGCCCTGCTCTGGCAAGAATTTTAAAGAATTAAAATGGCTCTGCCTATAAGTGCTGAAAGGCACCCCGTTCTACGAGTAAGCCTTGGCAGGAAGGCACTCAGCTCTAGCTCTGCAGGTCAGCAAACCTAGCTCATTATTAAGAGCTCAGATTCACCTCACTCTGCCTGCAAGCCTCCTGCCCAAAGGTGCTCAGCTTTATGATCCCATGGGCTGGAAAGTCCACTGCTCAACTTCCTGCCCGTCTCTTCATTCTGCTGCCTTTGCTGCCACCATGTCTCTGCTGCCACTTTTTTTTTCTCTCTCTCTGTTTCTTGGATCTAAGAGGCTCCCAGCTCAGAAACCCCAGGTCCAAAGGATGGACTTTTCTTAGCAATAGTTAAATCACCCCTTTTTCCTTATGGGATGGCTCATTTTAAGCCTAGTAGGATGGCAAAACTGACCAATCCCCTTGTTATTTGCATAGTCCCACTCCCAAAGTATTTTCAGTGGCCAATGTTTCAGAAGTAGATGGCCCCTCCTTCTTCCCAGTCTGTCTTAGTCTGGAAGATCTGCTGAAACCAGTCTACCATGGTGACCCTGCTGGTATTTGAAATATTGGTGACATTGCTTCCATCCTCACAGCAACACACAAGCCACCACAGTATGATAAACTAACAGATGAGTGGCACACAAGCATAGAGGCTGCAACGATGGGTTCAAGCAGAGGAAGGATTGTCAGGGTGGTGACAGACTGTGCAGTGTTTCATTTTATTGTACATAGGGTCGCACCTAACAATAACAACCACCACTCCCACAACGGTGCTGTGCCCTTTATTTTTATTAGCATGCTATCCAATTCCCTTAATGGGCCACAAGCACCTCACATTTGAGAGTTACAAAGACTGTGGCTATAAGGGCCATATTAAGTAATTCACTGCACCATAAGTAGCTGACGTATCATGTTCAAAGCTAATGTTTATATGGTGCTTAATATGTGTCACTCAAAACTCAAATTCACTGCTGTCAATTGGATCCGACTCATAGCGACCCTTCCTTGGGTTTCCGAGGCAGTATCACTACTGTATCCTTCCTAGGAGTGGCTGGTGGGTTTGAACTGCCAGCCTTCTGGTTAGCAAATAGCTTAAGCACTATGACACCAGAGCTCCTCCTTAATATGTGTCAGGCATTGTTTTAATATATATTTAGGTATATTGACTCATGAATTCTTAAAACAACATTCTAAGATAAGTGCTATTATCATTTTCATTTTACAGAAGAGGAAACTGAGGCACAGAGAGTTTAAGTTGCCCAGGATGTACGTTAGTAAGCGCTTGAGTCAGATTTTGAAGCCAGGTAGTTCAGCTTCTGAATTTGTGCTCTTAACCACTATGCTATGATTATTAAGCTGCAGCATTGGAAACAATCCAAATGTAGATTTGAATAAATAATCTATCCATAAAATACAATAATATCTTTTTGTTGTTGTTGTTATGTGCTGTCGAGTCAGACCTGACTCATAGAGACCCTTCCTTGGGTTTCTGAGGTGGTATCTCTACAGAAGTAGATTGCCCAACCTTCCTTCCAAGGAGTGGCTGGTGGGTTTGAACTGCCAGCTTTCTGGTTAGGAGTCAAGTGCCTTAGGCACTACGCTACCAGAGCTCCCACAGTACTATCTAGGTATTTAAAATTATGATGTAGAAGTAGAGTTCCTAGAAGTAGATAATAAAAATAACTAAATTTTATTGGGTATTTAACTACACAGACACTATTTTCTTTCTTTCTTTTTTTTTTTTTTTTTTTTTTTTTTGCTTAAAACAATAGAAATTTATTTTCTCACAGTTGTGGAGGCCAGAAGTCCAAAATCAGGGTGTTGGCAGGGCCCTGCTCTCTGTGAAGGTTCTTGGAGAAGAATCCTTTCTTGCCTGTTCTAGCTTCTAATGGCTCCTAGAGATACTTGGTTCCTTGATTTATGGATTCATCACTCCAATCTCTGCCTCCATCTGTACATGGCCAGGACAGACATTGTTATAAGGACTTTATACAGATTATCTCAAGCCTCATAAAAATTTAGGAAAGGATCTTATTAATACTTTTCAGATGAAGAAACTAGGGCACAGAGTTGAGGCAACTTGCCAGTCTGCCATAGCCGGCGTGGCAGAGAGGACTGGAATAGGCAATCTGACTCTTACCTCTATCCTTAACTGCTATTTCAAATTTGTATATACACAGACATTCTTCTTCCTGCCTCCCTCAGCCCTTCCCATCTCTTAAACAGCATTCTCATCTCACCTCACATACTCTCAGTTGGCAGTCATTGTCAGGGAGAAACCTGGAAGTTGTTCTTAAAGTTCACATCTTTCTCTAGCCTCCCACACTGGATCCATAATCCAGTCTTGTCTACCTCCAAAATAGATCTTAAACCAGCTCATACTTTCCCATTTTCCCAGCATCACCTCCAGTTCCAGCCACAGCATCTCTTGCCATGACACTTGCAATAAGTTCTCTAAGGATCTCATTTACCCCTTGACCACTCAAATCTACTGTTCCACAGTTGCCAGGAAGATCCTTTAGACATGTAAAGAGGTTTTAATTATAATAATAATTGTATCCCCCTACTTAAAGCCATTGAAAGTTTTTGTGTTACAGTTTGCATAAATTCTTAACACAAGCTACAGGGTCCCCACAACCAGCTGATGTCCTCCTTTGCAACCCTGGTCATGCCTGCCTCTGCCTCTGTTTTCTGTGCTTCCTCACTGCATGTTCTCTTCTACCTCCAGGAGCCCCCTCACACTACCTTATCTACCTGGACCACTCCTTCCCACACAGCTTCTAGGATTGCCTCCATCTAGGCTTCAAGGCTCAATTTAAAAGTCTTCACCTCAAAAAAGAAGTCTCTGGCCACCCAATCTAAAAGCCGTCACCCCTAGTTCCAATTTTCCCTCTCAGGCACTTCCTTCCCCATTCTTTTTCTTCATAATGTTTCATTCTTTCTGGATGAATATTTCTCAATATTTATTGAGCACCTACTCTATGTCAGACACTATTCTAGGTACATAGAATACAGATAGCAACCTCTTTATAATACCAACAGACTGGAAACAACTCAAATTTCTGTTAGTAGGGAACTTGCTAAATAAGTTGTGTTGAAATACTATGCAGCTGCAAAAACAATGAGAAAACGCTTTATCTAATGAAAATGTGTGTGTGTGTGTGTGTGTGGAAAAAAAAAGATAGAATAGAGTATGTAGTATGATACGTAAAAAGGAAAAAGTAACAAGCAACATATGTTTGTTTGTTTATGAGAACATACCTCCTGAAAGATTCAAAATATTGATAGCTCTGGCTGCTTCCAGGGAGGGGAACTGGGTGGCTGGGGAATGAGATGTGAGGTAGACTTTTCTGATTTTTTTTTCTTCTTGAACTACTAATCATATTAATGTGTTTTCTATTTTTTAAAACATAAATATATAAATAAAATCATCATTTACTTTTCTGCTTCTCATAATTAAAGCAGACCAGTCATATATTTTTTTTAAGTTTTAAAAAGAGAAAACAAGGGACAGACTCACCCCTATCCCACCCCCACCCCTACCCTCCGGTAAAAATTAAGGTGCAATTGAGAGGGAAAAAAATCTACACAGCTTTCACCTGGAAATGTGCTTTGAGATGCTTCTTTGTATTGAGAATGTTAAACCAAATGCGGCTGAGCCTTTTCATCAATGGAACTAGTCATAAAAGTTGTGTAGGAGGGTATATTTTTAAAAGCATCTCCTGTGAATTCCTCTAAGCAGAAGTGATTTAAAAATCCACTTATATTGCAGTCTTCTCTTCAGACTTTATTGTCATCAACATCTGTTTTTTAAAAGAAAACAGCTTTCACCCTGGGAGAAAAGATGAGCTCTGACAGGGCTACTTACTGGAACCAAACTTACACAGTCTGTGAATTGCAGCCCACGTGCACAGCAGGGGCTGGGCTGGAGCTGGGCGGGAACCAGAGTGAAGGGCTGGGCATTGGGTCCACGTGAAATAAAATCCGTTCGGGCAGTGGGAAACCAGCGGCTTCAAGAAGCTTGGAGCTTTAAAGCTGTGTTTAGTGTTACTAGCCAAACAATGAACATCTCAGATTGACTACAATAGCCCTGGGATTCTTTTATGAAACCTGTCCGGTACATTAGCCTTCCAGTCCCCAGAGACATATCCTAATGAGCTCACTGTTGTTGGGTCATACATTGTGTTACATGTTGCCATCATTTGATAATCAACAGGTGACACCTTCTTTAATTATGTTCCCACCACAGAATGCTTGGTCTGGAAGGGGCCTTAGGAGCCATCTCCATTTAGCAGATTTAAAAAAAAAAAAAAAAAAAACAGAGTCACAGGCAGTGTAATTAGTTTGTCTAGATCACCCATCAGGAGCTCTGGTAGCATAGTGCCTAAGCCACTTGACTACTAACCAGAAGGCTGGCGGTTCAAACCCACCAGCCACTCCTCGGAAGAAAGGTTGGGCAATCCTACTTCCGTAGTGATACTGCCTCGGCAACCCAAGGATGGGTCTCTATGAGTTGGGTCTGACTCGACAGCACATAACAACAACAACAGGTCACCCATTAAATGAGTGGCACAACACTTTCCTCTATGTTTCTTTCTTTCTTTCTTTTAACATGGACTGTATTTTGGACAGGCAAACAAAGGAGAGTGGGGAAGCTGACGCCTTTCAAATCCTGGTGGCACCATTGATTAGCTAGAGGACCTTGAACGAGTTCATCAAATTCACTGTGTTTCAGTTTGTTCATCAAAAATTAAAATAAAAATTCCACCTCACCATTTGGAGAAACGATCTGAAAGCTGTCTGGACCATAGAAGATATTTGGCAAATATGAGATTTTTATCCCTTCTCTTGGGTCCTTCCCTTTCACAGGTCCTAAGACAATGTCTTGGCACATTGCTGTTGTTGTTGTTATTTGCCGTCGAGTTGGCCCCAACTCATAGCGACCCCTGCTTGGGTTTCCGAGGCAGTATCACTGCGGAAGTAGGATTGCCCAACCTTCCTTCCGAGGAGTGGCTGGTGGGTTTGAACCGCCAGCCTTCTGGTTAGCAGTCAAGAGCCTTAGGCACTATGCTACCAGAATATGCTTATTGGTTTTGACTGATTGATTAGCACTATTTACTCAAATTGGTTTCCTGGCTTTTTGTTAGCTTGAAGATATCAGGCTACTTCCAGCTTTACCCCAAGACTTTATTAGGACTGGTTGACTGTCTTAGCTGTGACTTCTTCCCTATCTGCCCTGGATAGTGAGCAGTGGCTCAATTCATGGGCTCTGTGACATTCAAGGGCTCCTTTACTACAGGAAAGCTTTAGGCAGGAGACTAAGACCCTATATTCTCCCCCATAAAGGATGCCAAAGGCTGGAGCCTCGGATTGAGAATGCAGATGGTAGGTAGGGAAGAATACTCCCTTCCCCCTGCTACTTAGGAGCTCCTTTACTGGTCAGAGGAGTCCCTAGGTGCTGCAAAAGACTAACGTGCTCAGCTGCTAAGTGAAAAGTGGGAGGTTCAAGTTCACCCAGAGATCCCTCAGAAGAAAGGCCTGGTGACCTATTTCTGAAAAATCAATCACTGATAACCCTATGGAACACAATTCTACTCTGACATACATGGAGTCACCATGAGTCAGAATCAACTTGACAGCAACTGGTCTTTATTTTGTTTTCAAACATTTTCCAGGAAGCAATCGGGAAACACTTATGGAGATGAATTTCTTCTCAGCCAACAGCACTCCTAGAGAAGAATATGTTTGTGTCATTCATAGTCATGTGATGCTTATCATCTGCTACGTTGAGTACTTCTGGAATTTCCCTGAATTTATCATTGATGTTATATATATATGTGGAATTGGGGTTTTGCTTCTACACCACCACCCATGGGTCTTCTCTATCCATCTGCCTCTGCCACCATCCCACTGTACCTGAAGGATGAAGGGATAGTCCTCTTCATTACGCCCTAGGCTACCAACACAGAATGCTTAGTGGTCTACAGCACTACCCTGCTTAGACTGGACTGGACCACTGTGAGCCTTCCAATCCTACCCATCCAGAAGGAGCACTCGCCTGCATTAGAGAACTGTTTCCAGTGCTCAAGAATGCTTTCAACCTATTTTACACACACACACATGCACACACACACACATACACCAGTGGGCTGGGCTCTCTCATACCTCTGGGCCTTTCGTATACTATTTTCTCTTCCTGGAAAGTAATATAGAGTTTGCTTTCCATTTATTCAATCAGTATTTATTTTGCATCAGGCTCTCTGGTGGCTTAGTGCCTAAAGCACTTGACTGCTAACCAGAAAACTGGCAGTTCAAACCCACCAGCCATTCCTTGGAAGGAAGGTTGGGCAATCTACTTCCATAGATATACCTCCTCAGAAACCCAAGGAGGGGTCACGATGAGTCAGATCTGACTTGACAGCAG
>NW_006921711.1:3543218-3589650 GCF_000298275.1 Orycteropus afer afer | reverse complement strand
AAAAAAAAAAAAAAGGTAGTCAACAAAACAGACAAAAATCCCTGTTCTCATCACATTTGCCATTGTTGTAGGTGGAATTTCTGTTCCAGGAAAACTTTCCTGATTTCCCAAGCAGTGTTGATGTCCCTGAGACGCAAGATCCCTGTCTTCCCTATGAGGGAGGCCGCCTTCCCTTCTGGCTCACACTTCATGTATAAATGTACTGGGACAGCCTTCCCAATACAGAGAGACTCCAGATGGGCCAGCCTCCTCCTATACTGGCCCAGCCATAAGCTGCTCCTGGGCCCAGCCCTGCCAGGGACATAAATTCACCTCCTAGAATTAATGGAAAGATTAAACGAGATCATTGATTACAAATTGCCCTGCACAATGCCTGGGGAAAAGGAGTTGAATATATTTTTATTCCTTGTAGTATACTGTCCTGTTATGATTAGAAGCAAGGGTTTTGGGAACAAACTGGGTTCAAATCACAGCATATCACTTACTAACGCTGAGACTTTGGGCAAGTTCCCCAACGGCTATATAATTCAGTCCTTATCTATAAATGGGAGATAATAATAGTAACAGGTAAATTATTCCTAGAGTTCACTATGTGCATTGCTAGCACTTTACTTTAACCAACTCTTCAAGCCTCACAGGAACCCTGAGGCACAAGTATATTATTCCCATTTTACCAAAAGCCACATAGCTGGTGAGGGTGAACCCAGGGGACTGGACACCAAAGCATGGGCATTTAACCAATGAGCACTTAACTCACCCAGCCTTCCAAAGGATACCTCCTTCAATGGGCTGTTGGTAAGAATTAAATGAGATGATCTATGTGGAGCCCTTGCCACAGTGTCAGGCACATGCTAAGTGCTCAATACTGTAATGTTAATGCTGTTCACTGTTGTTGTTATTATGATCATTAATTTGCTCTAAGCAAACTAGTCCCATAGATGAACAAAGACTGGAGGAGTAAAGGTGTTTGTTTTGTCCAGTCATTTCAGGACAGAGAGCAACCTGAGGTCAGAGAACTCAAGGCTGAGTCCAGAACAATTACCAGTACTTTTCCACAAAGTTTCCCATACTGGCCTGCATTGTATGAGATGTAACAGTGGACTCAGCAGACTTTAGGTAGACATTTTATTGCCTGGGCAGAAAGGGATCCCAAACTTTATAATATGAGCTGATCTCCTTTCTAGGTCAGAAGGGCAAATCAGTATGGCAACAGGAATATCCTGAGTACCACTTGTATGCCCAGGTGATTAAGGAAGGTAGAGAGGGGAGGCCAGCATGGGAGTGAGTGTGGGACTCTCAGAGGCTTAAATGAGAATCCCAGCATTCAAGAGGACTCCGAGACAAAGAATGAATATGAGATGTTACCTAATATTATCATCCATGAAGCTCCAAACCATCTCCCGATACTGGGTGTAGAGTGTAACAGTCATGGTTGTAAGCTAAAAGGGATTACTATGAGGGGGAGGGTTATTTGGACCAGGAGAAGTTTGATAGACAGATAGCAACCACATGCACAATGGAACAAAGTGTTGCCCAGTCTGGGTCATTTCCACGAGCAGTTGTCGCTGATCATTGTGATCCACAGGGTTTTCATTGGCTGATTTTTGGAAGCAGTGCACCCAGCCTTTCTTCCTAGTCTGTCTTAGTGTATTCAGATTCAGAACAACAAGCAAGCCTCCACTGACAGATGAGCAGTGACTGTGCATGAGGTGCGTTAGCCAGGAATCGAGCCTGGGCTCCCACAAGGAAGGCCAGGATTCTACCACTCTATCACCAATGCCCTCAAAACCACTTGGCAATCAAGCTGACTCAGACTCATGTATGTCAGAGAAGAACTGTGTGCCACCAGGTTTTTAATAGCTGATTGTTCAAAAGTAGATTGCTAGGCCTTTCTTCCAAAGCACCTCTAAGTGGGCTTGAATTTCAAGTTAGTAGGCGAGTGTGTCAACTATTTATACCACCCAGGGTCTAATAGTTCATTAGTGGAATTCTATTTGTTTGACAAACATTCTACATGCCAGTACCATTCTAACTTATTTTATCCTCTTTAACAGCCTTCGATAGAGGTACTACTATCATGACCCTCACATAGAAATTTAAACCAGACTCTGAAAGGGACACAGAACAAAGGATACCATTGCTGATATCAGATGGATCTTGTCTAAAAGCAGAAAGATGTTTACCTGTGTTTTGTTGACTATGCAAAGGCATTCTATTTTATAGATCATAACAAATTACAAAGAACGAGAATTTCAGAACACTGCGTTATGCTCATGTGGAACCTATACATAGACCAAGAGGCAGTTGTTCAAACAGAAAAAGGGGATACTACATGGTTTAAAGTCAAGATTGTATCCTTTCACCATACTTATTCAGTCTGTATGCTAAGCAAATAACATGAGAAGCTGGAGTATATGAAGAACACTGCATCAGGATTGGAGGAAGACTCATTATCAACCTGCAGTATGCAAATGCCACAACCTTTCTCACTGAAAGCGAAAAGGACTTGAGGCACTTACTGATGAAGATCTAAACTACAGCCTTCGATATGGAAGAAAACAAAAATCCTCTTAACTTGACCAATAAGCAACATCATGCTAAACAGAGAAAATATTGAACTTGTCAAGGATTTCATTTTACTTGGATCCACAATCAATGTCCATGGAAGCAGCAGTCAAGAAATCAAATGACATGTTGCATTGGACAAATCTGCTGCAAAAGACATCTTGAAGTTTTAAAAAACAAAGATGTCACTTTGAGGACTAAGGTGCTCCTGAAGGTTGGGCAATCTACTTCTGTAGTGATACTGCCTCAGAAACCCAAGGAGAGGTCGCTATGAGTCAGGGCTGACTCAATGGCACATAACAACATATGCATGAAAAAGCTGAACAATGAATAAGGAAGACTAAAGAAGAAATGATGCCTTTGAATTATGGTGTTTATGAAGAATATTAAATATATCATGTTCTGCCAGGAGAATGAACAAATCTGTCTGGGAAGAAGTACAGCCAGAACGCTCTTTGGAAGTGAGGATGGTGAAACTTCATCTCAGGTAATTTCAAACATGTTTTCAGGAGGGACCAGTCCCTGGGAAAAGATATCATGCTTGGTATAACAGAAAAACTCACTGCTGTCAAATCGATTCTGACTCATAGCAACCCCTCCTTGGGTTTCTGAAGCAGTGTCTCTACAGAAGTAGCTTGCCCAGCCTTCCTTCCAAGGAGTGGCCAGTGGGTTTGAATCACCATTCTTCTGGTTAGCAGTCAAATGCCTTAGGCACTATGCCACTGTCCCCAAATTCCCATAATAGACTGTTTCTAATTTTAGGTTATTGCTATCAATCCAACCCTCCTGCGTATCAGTGTCAGATTGAATTCCAGTCTCCCTTCATCTAAATATTCATGGTCTCATTTTCCTCTCCTCTCACCTCCTGCACTGCTCACATTCCTAACCTACTGGCTTGCTCAGCCATCCCCACCAGAGAGCTGCAGTGTCCAGGGAAAACTTCTGAATGGAGGTGATGGAACTATTCTGAACCCTCAAACTAAAATATGATTTTAAAATGTACAGCCATGGCAAGTGACGTATAGGTTTAAAAGTGGGGTAGAGCAAGGAGTGGGTAAAAGGGAGCAGGGAAGAGATATTCTTTACCTCATACAAAGTGTTAGAAAGTCTCAGGGTTGTGACCTTGTCCATTCAGCAAATGAGGAAGCACGGGCTGGGACATGTGAGAGAAGAGTGTTCTATGAGTGGTGTACTTCAGAGATGCAGGACTCCAGAGCAGGAAGTTGGGTCTGTAATTTGGTGGAAGGGAGACAATGCTGGGGATGTAACTGACCCAGGTTTAACGCTTAGCAGGAGAGATGGTCATCCTGTGTTAATGTATTCTGCTCACCCAAGTATCTATTCCTAGGCATCTGGACACTCTTCTCTCCCTGCCTGGGCTCCACACCCAAGCTTTGCCACCTGTGTCTTCAGAGGACAAAATGAGCACACATGATATCCCCCTCTGTGGGAGAGTCAGATAAGGCCAAGGGATTGTTAATCAGTGGGTGGTTTGTGAAAACATTGAATGGATGGGTCAGAGACTGGCTGAGGCATGTTCTGACTCAGGTTCTCCTTTCCCTGCCAAGGGCCAAGGGGGCATTGTCTGACAGGTACACCCTAGTCAGTTGCAGTCAGCATGACCAGCACAGATGGGCCAGGGAGGAAGAGGCTGGGCTCAGACAGGATGTCCAAATAGCAATTAACCCTGGTTGGGACGATCTTGGACCTTCAATAAGAAAGGTTTCAATTTAAATAAACTTCTGCAAAACTGTAGGCCAGATGAACAGAAAAAGGGCTTAGAATTGAGCAGGAGAAATTACTGATTGCTCTCCTGGAAGCATTCCTGAGTGTTTGCTGAGGTCTTAAAGAAAGTCTTTGCTCATCCAGGGTCAACCAGCAGTGATTGTTCTGATAGGTGAAGCAGATACGGTGGTCAGATGACTCTCCCAGCCAGAAGTTAGTGGGGCAGGAACCAAGGAGTAGAGTTGGCAAAATAAATTCAGTGTAACAAACACGGATTGAACACAGTCTATATGCCAAGCTCTATTAGAGGAGCCTAGGAGCTCTGGTAGCATAGTGCCTAAGGCACTTGACTGCTAACCAGAAGGGTGGCAGTTCAAACCCACCAGTCACTCCTCGGAAGGAAGGTTGGGCAATCTACTTCCATAGTGATACTGCCTCGGCAACCCAAGGAGGGGTCACTATGAGTCAGATCTGACTCGACAGCACATAACAACAACAAACAAATGGCACAATGGTTAAAGTGCGTGGCTGCTAAACAAAAGGTCAGCAATTCAAACCCATCAGCCACTAAGCTGGAAAAAGATGAGGTAGTCTGCTTCTGTAAAGATTTGTAGCCTTGGAAACCTTATGGGGCAGTTCTACTCTGTCCTATAGGGTTACTGTAAGTTAGAATCAACTCGATGGCAGTGGGTTTGGTTTTTTATTTTATTATTTTCATTTATTTATTTATTTTTCTTATGATTGGGAATAAAATTTGACATCAGATTAGGCAGAGCCTGGTCATATTATTATTAAAGGCCCACCATGGGGGAAGAGACAGGGATCAGAACCTGTAACTGAGGAACTGCTGAGACGGCATTAGAGTTAGGCCTTGGGGAACAGGAAGGATTGTTTCAACAGATGGAGATGAGAGGGCATCCTAGAGAGAGGGAAGATTGAGAGCAAAGACAGAGAAATGGGCATCACAGAGGACATTCAGGGGATCGTTAGTAGATAGGGAAGCGTAGAGTTAAAATAGAGGTGGGGAGAAATGTTAGAGGGCCTTGCATGTCATATTACAAGCTTGAAATATCTTCTGTAGGGAATCCACTGCTACCACCAGTTGTCATCAAGTCAATTCCAACTCATGGTGACCCCAGCTGTGTCAGAGCAGAACTATGCTCCACAGGGTTTTCAGTGGTTGGTTGTTTTTTGTTTGTTTGTTTGTTTGTTTTGTTTTTTAGTAGACTGCTAGGCCTTTCTTCTAAGGATTCTTTGGGTGGATTCAAATCTCCAATCTTTCAGTTAGCAGCTGAGCACACGACTGCACTGTCCAGGGACAAATGTTCATGTGCAGAGGAACTGTGGGTTTAAGGGGATAGCCAATAACCATGTGAAGAAAGGTGGGTGGGGTAGTTGAAGAGAAATGAAAGAAAGGGAATGCTGCCCCCACAAACTTTCTTCATCTTGATACCAATTCAATAGTCACATTGGTTCAAGTCTTATTTTTAAAGTAACAAGGTATATCCTTTGGTGCTCTCTGCTATGAGACCTCTTAGAGGCTGGAGATTCCATGGAACAGGGACACCTAGGCAGGATTTGAGGGCTTTGATGGGAAAGCTGGTCTGAGCTCCTTCCTGAAGCAGGGCCTGCCAACAGCAGGTGCCTGTTAGCACAAACCATTCATACCCATCACTTCCCTATCAGCAGCACCCAACAACACCTAAGCCCACTCTGCCTACCTCTGCCAGTTCAGACAACAAAGTTTTGCCGTGCGAAATCCAAATATGACCTATTTTCAAATGAGGAAGAAAAACAATTCAAACCACACACACCTAGAGAGCAACCAGGTAATGTGAGGTGCAGCTGGTTGCATAATGTCCATAATGGGCCAAACCATTCATTCTAAAAAGGGAATCAAAGATTTCACAGTTTTATTTTATATTTTTATATACCCTTTTATTTATTTTAGGAAACCAAATGTGAGTTAACTGCTGCCCTCCTTCAATCCTTCTTCAAACATTTGTTTTGGGAATACTTAAGAGCCTTTGCTTACTTTGTGAGGAAAAAGTAAGCCTTGAGTCGGATTGAGTTCAAACTTCCCTAAAACCCATTTTCTTCCTCTCCCCCACTCTGCTTTGCCCACTGCAGTGGGCCTGGGGGAGGTTCTCCAAGCAATTGGGCATCTTCTCTTCCTGACCAGCGACCAGGGTCCCCAGTGCCCCCCTTTCCGTTCCACTCCCCATGAATGGCAGATTCCTCTGTCCGTGTCAGGTTTCTGATCACCATAGAAACAAACTCGGAGGCAGTTTCATTAATCATTTAGAGCATGAGAAGTCTAGGTCAGTCTGATTGCAGCATATAGGGTATCATCTCCGGGCCACATGGGACTCAGTCGATTTGAATTAAAAAAGATTAAGCTGCCCTGGGCTGCTTGGCCCCATCAGTTTAGGTTCTCATGTAACAGAGGTCTCTGGAGCCATATGGATTAGTGAGTGAAGCTATGCGTTTATGTGGCAGGATTCAGTGAAACATTAGATGGCTGCAGGTGTCTGAGGGGAAGAGGACAGGGATCACATACAGTTTTTTTTTTTTTTTTTTTTATACTTGTTGCTGTTCTTTTGAAACTGGAAACAATAACTCAGTTTTATTTCTCCAGTGACAGTTACCACTCTTGCTGACCATGAAATGGTACATTTGTTACCCACAGTTTATGGTTCACAAAGAAATGGTCACGAGGAGCCAGGAACGGGCCCTGTCCCATGCCTGCTCCAGGGTGGCGGGTGAGAAGGTTGACTTTTTATTTCTTTTTTTCCTATGGAGTGGTGAGAAATGCATCAAATAAATATTGATGACATTTTAGTTTTGCTTGAATCAAGATTTATAAGCCCCAGGAAATTGACTTAGAGGCAGCTACAAATCAATACGGCTCTGAAAGAGTTGTGTAGGTATCCCTCTGAATGAAGCCACCCCCCTTCCAAAGTACCTACCTTATTTATGGGCCTCCTCAGGACTTCAAAGACATTTAGTAACTTAGGCCAGACTGTTTTATGGCTTCAAGGGGCGAAGATGTTTCAGGGGGAAGATGCAGGCTTCTTATCAGGAAGTCTCTTGGGTGGTGGGCAAAGCTTTCTGCATATTGAACTGTCCATCTAAAGCTTATTACAAACTAGCTTCCTACAGAATCATTCCTAAATCTTGTCAGCCAACTCCGATTCACCATTGTCTGAAGTCCCAGGTGTTAAACCCAAAATAGAAAGAATTTTTGTACTCTCTTCCCCTTTACCCCTTGGGGCAACCACCTTGGACTAGCAAGGAGGCAGCTAGGCCGGAGGGAAATCAGTTGTAGAGTTCTATGGATGTTTCTACAGGGCTGCTATTTCCGATCCAATCCGATGTGTCATTTCTCTCTTCTTTGTGACATTATGACTGAGTGCTTTGCTGAGAAAACTAGAAAGCAGGAGCCAGCTGGGGTCTGCATCTAGCCCTCCTACGCTCGCTCATTCAGCCCAGCAGCTCAGGGTGGCAGATGAGCCCACAGGAAACCATTCTCAATCCAGCCATGCTACTGCCACATGGCTGCATCACGTTGGGCAAGTTGTGCTACTTCTGGACCTCTGTTTCTCACTTCTGAGATGAGAAACTTGACTGTCTTCCTCCAGCTCAAAGGTTCAATAATTTCCTCACAGACTGACCACTTGATGGGGTCTGAAAGAGGAGAAAATACGGCCCCAGCCTCCAGAGCCAGTGCTGGGCAGGATAGGAAAAGTGTGAGCTCAGGGCTGACCTGGCCTTGGTTGGCCGTCCATTCTCTGAGCTCCCAGCACTCACAGACAGGACTCCCTGGGTGTTACACAGAACCTCTGCTCTGCACCAATACCAACATCTCCATAGGTGTGTAGCCTGGCCCACCAGTAGACCACAAGCACCACCGGCAGGGTTGTCTTCAGAATTCCACTCCCAGCGTGGAGGGAGGAACTCCTAGGAGGTTTTTAACAAGCACTTGGTTGAGTGACTTCAGACAGTTCAGCTAGGCTACTATTAACTGCCAGGGTTTGTTTAGAGAGAAGAAAGGACAGGGTGTGTAGGAAACTCACAGGCATGGGTCTCAGGAGAAAGCACCAGCAGAGACCATAGGACCGTAATATGGCAAATCAGTCTAAAATACAGAAGGTGCTTAAATTGTGGGCTTTGCTTGCTAGCTGTGACCATGAGCAACCATTTAAGCAACTCTAAGCTGGGTGCAGCAGGAAAAGCCCAATGGCTGAAGTCAGATGTGGTTCTAGTCCTGTCTCTGTCACTTATTATTTAGTGTGATCTCAGTGCAAGTGACTGCACATGGGGGATGCTGATCAGTTCCTGCTTTAATAACAAATGATTTTACTTGCAGCCTTCAGCTGTCAGCCGCCTACTGGGATTGCTCATTTGAAGAGTGATTTGCCCAAGGTCATGCCCTCTTCCTAAAAGGAGTTCTGGTGGTGTAGTACCTAAGACATTTGACTGCTAACCAGAAAGCTGGCAGTTCAAACCCACCAGCCACTCCTCAGAAGTCAGACTGGGCAATCTACTTCTGTAGAGATACCACCTTGGAAACACAAGGAGAGGTCGTTATGAGTCGGAACCGACTAATTACTGAAAAGTGATTTGCCCGAGGTCATGCCCCCTTCCTAGGGCAGCCTATATCCAATGTGTGACCAGCATAGGCATATAAAGGCTTCCTCCTCTCCCAATTTGGAACAACATTGAAGAGCTAGTCTAACTCCAAAGCTCTCTGTGGAGTCAGCTGAGACCTTCAGTGGAATGACATCAAAGCTCAACTTGTCCCTCTGCTCAGCCCTGCTTTATCCCTACCCCTCCACAGCTCTGACCCCTAAGAGCACTCTCTAATAAACATCCAGCTCATCTCCTCAGAATTTGCTTCGCAGGGAACCTAACCTGTGACACTTCACTTCCCTGAGCCACAAGATACCTCACATTTCCTCATCTACACCACTGAGACAATGATCATGCTTAGCTGTTAGGGCTATGGTACAAATTAAATTGGATAACCCAGGTAGAGCATTTAACTCACTCTCTGGCATAAAGAAAGTATACTATGTACTAGCTGTTTATTTCCATAATGTTATTGTTGATAGTTGTCAGAGACAGCTCTGAATCACAGCAACCTTACGTATGACAGAACCAAGTATTACCTGGTCCTGCAACATCTTCCTGGATTGTTGGTATGTTTGAGTTCATTGTTGTGGTTATTCTGTCAACCCCATCTTCTTGAGGGTTTCTTTCATTTTTTGCTAATTCTCTACCAAACGTGATGTCTTTTTCTAGTGATTCATTTTTCCTAATGATGTATCCTTTGCCCTAATATAAACTCTTTATTTTGTAAAAGAACTTGACCTTATCTTGTAGTTAAAATATAGATCCAAGGAGAGAAAGAAAAAGGAATGGCAGAGATGCTTGTTCTCCCAAAATATTCTCTACTTCTTCTATTAAATGATAATAGATCCTTGATTTTTAGCTAGGCACGTGGTCACCCAGGATAAAAATCACATGTTCCAGTTTCTCTAGAAAACATATATGGCCCTGTGATTAAGTTCCAGCCAATAGACTATTAAAAAAGTGACCTATGCAGTTCTCAGAGAGTATTCTTAAAAACAGCAAGCTGGTCCTATTTCTTTTCTCCTTGCTGAAATGTAGATACAATGGTTGGAGTTCCAGCAGCCATCTTGGGCCATAAAGTGATCTTGGAAATGGCAACCAGGCACAGTTGAGCAACAGAATGAAAGGAGTCTGGGTTACTGATCCCATATCAGCCCTGGACTGCTTCTAGACTATTAAATGAAAGAAAAACAAGCCACTGTCATTTTCTTGTTTTTTGCTTGTGTCCAAACCTAAGTAATAAGAGCTCTGGTAGCATAGTGCCTAAAGCACTTGACTGCTAACCAGAAGGCTGGAGGTTCATATCCACCAGCCACTCCTCAGAGGGAAGGTTGGGCAATCTACTTCCATAGTGATACTGCCTTGGAAACCCAAGGAGGGATCGCTATGAGTTGGGTCCAACTCGATGGCATGTAACAACAACAACAACAAACCTAAGTAACACAAAGGGGCTTCCGAGTGGATAAAGAGACCATGAGCAAAGACTCAGGGGCCCAATTAGTTATGACGGTGAAGAGACCAATCTGTCAATAATAGTAACAATAATACTATATATTTATATCATGCCTTACAGTTTTCAAAGCACTTTTAAATTCTTTACCATTTCATCTTTACAAGCCTGTAAGGTACAAGGCACTTAGAGAATTGAGTCTCAGAGAGATTAAATGACTTGCCCAAGTTCACACAAACTAGGAAGCAGCAGAGCCAAAGTGAAAACCCAAGAATTCTGAATCCAGAGGCTGGATTTCCCATATTACACCTGATGTATGCCTCTGACCAATTTAGTTAATGATGTATTTGCCTACCACTTGTATCCAGCACATTTACAGTGGTTTTATACACTTTATAAAAACCATGTATAAAACTGTTTTAAGCTGATTTCAAGACACTTTGCATTCTTTTATGTTCTTTGACTAATATTAATTGAGTACCTACTTGTAATAGAACTCATGCCTTATCATACCAAGAGCTTTCACAAGCACAACATGTAATTAGCTCAGATTAGTTCTTTATCCTACATTACCAGTTTCTGTTCTGTATCACCCTTCTGCCTCTACAAAGCCTTCTCTGGTGGTCACCAGAACAAACTGTCTTCTCACCTGTTGGCCTCTATCACCTCATAATTTGGTTCCTAGATGGACTTGTGCAATAGCCTCTTAACTAGATCTGTGTCAGCCCCAAGGACAAGGAACCAGCAGGTGTTGAAGGAGCCCACTGGTTTAAGGTCTGGGGGAAAAAAAGAGAGAGAGAGAGACATTCTTCTTAGGATGGAGTGAAGTGTAGGAAACCAAGCAGGGATTCTGAAGTCAGAGAGACTAGTTGCTAAAACTCTGTTCAGCCTTACCAACTGGAAAACCTTGGCCAACTGAACTAAGATATCTGAGCCTCAATTTCTGTCTTTATGGGCAAAAGTATAACATCCAGATTGAGAGACCTCCATGAGAAAAAAAAAAAATGTAAAATATTCAGGTCATTATCTAATGTGCAGGGGGTGTTCAATAAATATTGTTTCACCTTCCTTCTCTAGATGGATACCAAGAAAGAGCTGGGTAAAGGAAAGAAAAAAGCTACAGATACCTTGTGAGGTAGAGAAAGAATAAAATGGCAGCTGCCAACTTGACCAACATTTCATGGGACACAAAATTAGATAAATGGGTGAGAGTCTTGCTTTCACCAAGAATTAGAATCAATCCCAACAAGTGAGTTAAGAGGGACCACTTAAAAGAGGGGGATAAGATGCCTAAAGAAGACTGGAGACTAGATCTTGCCAGTTTCCTGCAGCTAAAACAAGCTGGTGAATTTAGAGGCCAAAAACCAAAAACTCATTGCCATTGAGTCAATTTCAACTCTTAGGACAGAGAACTTTCCCATAGGGTATCTAAGACTGTAATCTTTATGGGAGCAGAGTGTTACATCTTTCTCTCCTGGAGTGGCTAGTGGGTTTGAATGGCTGACCTATAGGTTGGCAGCTGAGCGCTTAAGCACTGCCCTACCAGTGCTCCTCTTGAATTTGGAAAGGTATCAACAAAGTCTATGCAGCATGACTGGAAGCCAGGAGAGGAACCTGGGATCTAAACAAGAAGTTTCTTGATGAATGAAGAAAACCAAAGATGCATGGAAACAATTAGTCCAAGCAACTAGTACACCATGCAATCCTCAGCCTACACGACTATGAGACCAGAACTAGATGGTGCCCGGATACCATTGTCAAGTACTCAGAGGGCAATCTATGTAGGACATCCTGGACAGAGTGGGAGAAAATTGTGAAACAAAACTCAAAATCATTAAAAAAAAAAAGGACAAGATTTGCTGGTCTGATGGAGCCTGATGGAACCACTAAGACTATGGCCCCTAGCTACCCTTCAGGTCTTGAATTGAGCCCACTCCTGTGACTTCCAGAAAACAAAAGACAGGCATATGAGCTGAACATTTAGGTAGATACACTCCCTGGAGAGATCAATCATGGGAGAATACAAGGGTTGTGTATGCACAGGGAGACAGCCCTGGGGGCAGGAGTGCATGGAAGGAGGGACACAGGGAAGAGGTAACTATGGGGAGGAAGTGGGAGGGGAGCTGTTGCATTGTGGAAAATTGCAGTCAATGTCATGAGACAAAGTGTATGCAAGCTGCTGTATGGTAAGTGAATTTGATCTGTAAACCTTCACCCAAATCACAATAAAAAATTTAAAAAAGAAGTTTCTTGCCTCATGCTGGGTCCAAGATTCTGAGAAAAGGTGAAGGACTGCGTCAGTACAGGGAAGAAAACCTGGGATCCAAAGAGGACAAGCATGTCTCCAGAGGAGATGAAGAGCAGCCAACTGGTGCTGCTCAGGACCAGGACACATCAAGTGGGTCAGAGGAGCCACCAATCTCAGACCCAGAGAAGAAGTCCTCCTCACACTTAGGAGCAACAGCTAAAGGTGAAAGAGAGAGGTTCACCACCAGGTTACACCACAGAACCTCACTCTGGGTTCAGGACCACCCTGGTAGATGTCCTTGGGTATTTTGTCATTCTGGATGCTCTCCATGGAGCCCAGGAGTGAATGACCAACAAGACCCCCAGACCAACAGGGAGGAGCAATCAGACTTCTGGGAAGGATGAAGCAAGGAAGAGTAGAGAATGAGTCAGAAGTCAAGCTATGAGGTGGAGAGAGCAGGTAGCATACATCACTTGTCCAGACTGTGCCCCGACCAGTGAGAAAGTTTAGTCAAGAGTCTGGGGACTTGGACTGTGATTTTGATTGCTACCTTGATCTGTCTAAGCATGGGTGGTGCTTGTTCATCCTCAAAGCCGGGTCTGACAAACACTGGCCCAGCCCACTTTTCCCCTGAATCATTCCCTCATCCTCCTCCCCAACCCCTCACAGCCCCTACCTCTGTTCACAGCACCCTGGTGTGGAGACTTGGTACCATCTTGACTCTCCGCTCCTCAGATTCTATACTCCATCACCTTAACCCTTATGGCCCTACAGTGTCACTCATGAGCTCCATGAGTCTCACTCATCTGTCTCCCTCACCTTCCATCTCTTAGGTGGTGCCTACCCCAAGGCCTTATCATGTTAGGTGCTCAATATCAATGAATGTCCCCACACTTCTCCCTTCCTATTCCCTCCTTCCAAAAAAGGAAAAAACAATACTGTGTGCCAGGTAGAATAAGAAGAATATCTTCCCCATAGACTTACACTAACGGCAGTGGGGAAAATAAAAGAAGAGAGAAGGAGGGGGGAGAGGAAAAGGAATGTCATAGCTGAAGGAGCTGGCTGATTTGGCCAGAGTTCCAGTTTGTATCAGAGTTTTCATATCAAATCATCCCATGTCTGAAGGCACTCAATACCTCTTTTAAAACGTAGTGTAAAAGACTATTTTACTAAGTATAGACAGCCACATCTACTTCATGCTTCAGCTCTTCCAGGCAGACAAGCAACTCTTGTCTCCCCTACTCTTAACAGAGCATGGCATCCAGTCTTTCGTGTTTTCTGTAAACAGTTTCCTCCTATGTGGGTCTTTCTCCCAGAGTACAGGGCTATGTCTTCTCTTCATACTTTTTCCCCCAAAAAAAATACATATATACACATTCATGCACACAAACTTCTGGATGTACAAGGAGCAGGTAATAAAGATAGGTCAATTGATTTATTACCAAACACCAGCATCAACACCAAAAGTGCCTGCCAAAGCTGGGCACTGTGAGATAAACAAATGATGTAGTCTTGAATTTCACATCCCAGTGTCCTTTTTCAAAGGTCAGGAAGATGTCTGTGAAACTATAAGTGGACTCTCTGACAAGCTTAGTTAGGTGACCACTCTCGTCACTCCCACATCCACCCACAAAAGATTGGCCAGATTTGCCCAACATCTCAGGAGGCCATAGAAAGCAAGAACCGGCTCAGGCTCCATACCCCAAACCTACATAAGCCTTTCTCTTCAGGACAACAGTGTTACTAGGTTTATGTGATCTTTCTCCAGAACATCCGTTTTCAAGGCCCAAGTTACCCTGGTACCCTATTATAGGAAATGTTGGAAAACTTGACCCGGGGCTCCAGACACTTAAGCACTTGGAGCACACATGTGCGTTGAAAAAGGAGCTGGGAGGAATGATTGTGGTTCATATTCTTTTAAGGAGATCTAGAGTGGGACCTGGAGAACAGGGACGAGCCCCATCTACCTTCTCCTGAAGGAGGCAAAAGAGTTGCTCCCAAGCCCCTGAACTCTCTGTCTAGGCACCTGGCCAAGGAAAACCCTAAAGTTCATTTCTAGGCTAGCACTCCTCATAGACTGTGGGAATTGAAGGTCTTCAGAAGTCAACCCTCTGTGAAATCCCCTCTGCCATGTCCAAGGAAGCTGGTTCCCCAGCCCCTTCTCAATTATTCCCAGTGATACAGGCACCCTTGCTGTCCCAGCAGATTTAGGAAGTGGTTCTTCCTCCTATTGAGCCATAATTGGCCTCCCTGTCCCTGCCTACCTTCTCTTCTGGAGACTCACCAAACACAGCTGATCCATTTTCCACATAACAGACTTCCAACTGCTCCCCCCAGAACATGGTTTTCAGACGGTTTTTCTTGACTCCCCTGTCTGAAGGACCTCCAGGTGGCATAAGAAGCTCAGAACTCAAAAGACCCCAAAATATTAATCTGTTCAGTCTTTGATTCTAAGGGGAAAAGATTTACTCCCTCATTTGCTGTAAGAGATATGTGAATGGAACATTACTTAATTTTTTTTATTGTGATAAAGAATGCTATTTAAATTTTGAAATTATATGTGTGTGTGTATTCTTTCTTTTCTGATTACAAAAGTAGTTCATGTTCATTAGAAAGATTTGGAGAAGTAGTTTTGAGAGCACACAGAAGAAAATTAAAATCGCCTATAATTCCACCACCCAGAGCTGACCACCATGAACATTGTACTATGTATCCTTCATACATAGCTATATGACATTGGTAGAGTTACTTCATTTCTGAGCCTCAGTTTCCATATATGTAAAATGGAGACAATAATATCTTCTAGGATTGAGTGTAAAACAAACCTGTTTTGTAAATTTGTACCCAAAGCACAATTGTGTGTGTGTGTGTGTGTGTGTTCTAGAATTGATATGAAGATCACACATGTGAAGCCTGCAGCACAATGCAGGGCATGCAGTAAGGGCTCAGTAAATGTCAGTTACTTGTATATTTCAACAAATTTTCTGAATGGAATCGTATTGTACATTCTCTTTGGTAACTTTTTTTAAAACTCACTTAGTGTGAACATTTCCCTATATCATTAAATATTCTTCAAAGTAGTTTTAATAGCTGTAATATTTCATCTCAGGAGCTATGGTAATTTATTTAATCACTCTCAGAGGGATTACTTCTGTAAACTATTTTTTTTAACCCAGGCTCCCAGGTCAGAGCCACAAGGATGGGGGGGGGAGGAGGTTCCTCCAGAGCAGCTGACCCTCCCTGCCCCCACCTCTGCAGTCATCCATTACCTCTACTTGTGCCTGCCTCCCTCCATATTCAGCTGGAATCAATTGCTCTCTCTTCCGGTCTCTCCCTCCTGCCCCATAACATCAATCAAACAACAAGGCACTACTATGTGCCCAACCCAGTGCCAGCACCATAAGGGGTGCCAGAAAGAAGAGTGTTTGACCCGTCTTCAAGGACCCTGTCATCTGTCTGGGGAAATAAAGGATATGCCTATCAAACAATCAGAGAATGGGGGAGAGTGCATTGCCAGGGTAAGAGACTCAAGAAGGCTGAGAGGAGGGGTTGGTGGAAAGTAGTGTTCTCTGGGGAGCACTGGGAGTAGGAATGAGAGAGCATTCTGGCAAGGGTAGGACATAGTGTGAGCCAAGGAGTACCATGGCTGACTGGGCACAGGGAGCCCAGGACAGAGTGGGGAAGGATTAGTAGAGGAGATGATTTGGCAGGAGCACAGCTATGAGCTCTTGTGATCCCAGAGAGAACAACCCTGCTGGGGTCCTAGCTGATGGTGCTGTCCATTGTTGTGTGCCTGCCTTTGGCCAGAATGGGGGCCTCAGCTCCAAGCGAGTGCTCCAGGTGGCTAGAGGCAATCATTTCTAAATGAAGGTAATGATCCAATTAGTGGTTATCCATCAAGTTCAGTTATCTTTCCCTGGGCTGGGGAGCAGAGAAGCTGAGTAAACACGTGCCGCAGACTGTGACATAAAACCAGACTCCCTTGTGCTGCAAAATGAGTTCAAGATGCGGACCAAGGTGCCTCTCAGGGCCTATAGGTTAGCATCTCTGTGGCTGAAAGAGGCAGGAGAACCATCCTGGCTTACAAGAAGTACGTCTCTGAGACTCCAAGTTTCTCCTCAATCTCCTGACCCTCCCCCAGCCCCACTGTGCAAGTGGGGAGAAGCACAGGGCAGCTGTGAGCCTGAGGAAGAGTTTCATAGCCACAGCCAGTATCCAAACTGAGTACCAGAGGACTTCAAACTCATCTAAACCCAGACCCAAGCCCCAGGTCAGACTTCCTGAAGCCTTGAGCAATCTCTCCAGCTACCCCTTCTCTCCATGTTTACTGCCTGTGCAAACATATTTGCACACTGATGGGTTACATCTTCAGCCTCCTTATTTAGACTCTAAGTTCCCAGGAGACAAGGACTTTATAGAAGGACAGACTTTATCATTGGAAGGAGTAATGTATTCTAAGTGTCTCATTTAAAAATGAGGAAACTGAGGTCCAGGGATGGGAAATGATTAGCCCAACACCACATTGTTGGTTAATGCCTCATCCAAAATCAAAGCCAAATGTCTTGGCTCAATATATATATATATTGAGCGGTACTTATGTGGCAGACACAATTCTAGGCTCTGTGCAAATGCTAGTAAACAAAAACGGACAAAAGTCCCTGTTGTCATGAGGGTTATAGCTAGTGGTGTGAGGTAGACAATGAGTAAAATATATAGCATGTCATATGATTAAGTGCTAGGGAGAAAAATAAAGAAGAAAAGTTGTTGTAAGATGGGAAGTGTTGAGGAGGCTTTTTTGAAAATGATGGTTGGGAATGCCTTCTAGGAATGTGATATTAAAGCAAGGACTTGGAGGAAGTGACAGTGAATGATGTCACTTTCCAGGGAGAAGTGCATTCCAGGAGAAGGATCAGTTGGTACAAAGGCCCATAGGCAAGAGAGTGCCTGCCGTGTTGCAGGAACAGCAAGGAAGCCAAATAGGCTAAGCCAAGTGAGCAAAAGGAATAGAGGTGGAGGTGAGGTCTGGAGGTAATACAGGTCAGGGGTAGTCACATAATGCAAACAAAGCCTTGCAGATATTATAAGGATTTTGGCTTTTACTATGAGGTCATTAAAGGGTTTGTAAGCCAGGAGGCTTACAAACTGACTTAAAATGATCACTCTGGCTGCTTTTCTCCTGTATCACACAACCATGTCCACTTTGTTACCCCCACAGAGCCCAACGGGACATACAGTACATACTCAGTAGATGCCAAATGAGCAAGCAAAGAGATGAAGCACAGGATTTATATGGCAGAGTCAAACCAAGAATCTGAACACTTAGGGAACCTTCAAAGGGCTAGTCCTACAGGAGGTTCTACCTGGCCAAAGCTCCCCAGGAAAAGTGGGCCTAGGCCCAGGGATCATGGCAGGTGACTATGAGTAGATGAGATGGGGAAGAAAGTGGACCCAAGGTCCACCACATTCTCATGGCCAGGTCAAGAGGGACTTGAGGCTGAGGTCCATCAAGAGGACTAAAATCCGCCTGGAAAAAAAATCTCTGTGTGTGTTTTCCTCCAGGGCGAGCAGCGACCATCCTCTCAGTGACTCATGCAAGGGTGGAACACTCAGCGAGCAAAGGTTCTCACCGTCCTCTCAAGTCTTTCACTGAAAAGTAAACCCATGACTCTCATCTTCTCCAGAGAAGGGAACCAGCCATCACTTCACCAACCATTCTGAAAATGGAGCTATTAGTACACTTTCCACTCCCTTATCCAGAAGGTCCTGAAATTTGGTTGGTTGTGTTTGAAATTTGCTCCCTCCTCATGCTGCTCCCTCAGGCTATTGAACAAGGACACTGCTGGGTTGTTCTGCTCAGTTGTTTCACACTTGGAAGGTCACATTATTGTTTATCCCCCACCCCTGATGATCATAGCATCCTGAGGAAATTATTTTGCACAACATAACCCGCACCTCCCACTGACTTGGCTCAGCCTGGACTAACTCATGCCAACTCACCTTTGTTCCCCTTACCACTGAACTTCACGGGGGTCATTGAGTGAGACAACTCAGTCCATGCTCCTGCAAGATCAGAGAATGACACTGCTAAAGCTGGAACATCCTTGACTCTTCCAGGACACCACCAACACCTCCACACACAGAAGCCTGGATGAACTTCCCTTCTCATTTGCCACCTCCTAGATGGCTTTCCCAATTTGACCATTTTCTGTTCTCTAGTCTGACGATGAAGTGGTGCAACTTTTCTTCCCACCCTGAAACCTGCTCACCCAAATGTCAGTCCCCCAAGTTCTCCCCAAGGAGGCAGCACACATGCCCAGCATTGAGGCCAGGCCCCTTCTGTAGTGTGATACAGAAATTGAGACACAGGACTCCCCAGTCTGGGAAATTTCCTAGTGGATTCATGGCTTCTTCTTTTTGACCTAGGTGAGCACTGACTGACCTTACATGGCTCTGTCTGCTCCAGGATACACGGGTCTGCTTTCAAATGAGCCTGTTTTCCTGTGTGCTCATCTTACACTGATCTCATTAGGCATGGACCGTCTGCATATTAATTGCAATACCTTTTAAAAGATTATCCAATTTCCTTTTCCAATGACCTCTTCTGCCCCCTCCCTTCTGTTTCTACCTGTAAAAATCTTAGCTGCCATGGGCTTCCAAAGGGAATCTCAGCTCTGCCACGCATACGCTGTGTGACACTGAACACAGCAAGTGATTTAACTCCTCTGAGCCTCAGCTTCCTTATCTGTAAAATGGAAGGAAATAATGACTATTTTAAAGCTTTGTTGTTAGGATGGGCAGGATTGGGGACAGGCTTAATGCCTGGCACAGAGCAGGCCCTCTACTAAATGGCAATGGTTATTAAGATTGTCACTTTAACGTAACATTTCAAGTGCCATCTCTTTTATCATGACCCTCCTCATTGCTTCACCTGGGAATTGTTTTTCCCACTATATTTTATATTTTTCTTATAGAACGTCCCTCATGGTATTGGTCACTATGAGAACTAAGGGAATAAGCGAGATCAGGAAAATTAAAAAAAAAAGAAGAAGAAAGAAAGAAACTTTAAGTAGAAACAAATAAAGGTTATTCAACGACAGCCTGATGATTGAATGAGTAACACTGGGTGGTAAATGGGTTATTTCTCATATGCTAACATGATTTGGAAGGAATTGTTTGAAGGGCTATGCTAAGAAAGATGAGAAACTCTGAACCCCAGAAAAATAACAGTGATTAATTAGAGGTGTCTGCTAAGGGCAGTATACCCTTTGCAATACGACAGCCAGTGATGAAATAAGCTATAGAGTTATGAGATATTGTTAACTGGACATGGCTGTCAAAGGCATTTGGTCTAAACTCCTCATTCCATACGTTAAGAAATTGTAGCTTACGCTAAGGTATATGCATCAAACCAAAGTCAAACCCATTGCCATCAGTTCCAACTCACAGGGACCCCACAGGACAGAGTGCAACTGCCCCACAGGGTTCCCAAGGCTATAATCTTTATGAAAGCAGACTGCCACTTCTTGCTTCTATGGAGCAGCTGGTGGGTTCAAACCACCAATCTTTCGGTTAGCAGCCAAGAGTTTAACATTGTGCCATGTGTAATTTTTATTTACTCATTTATTTTCCATTTGATTATTTCTTGAAATGCCTATAGCTGTGCCCCCATAGGAATTAGGAAATAATAAGTTACATGGTTCTTACCCATACTATTCCTTTCTGCACTTATTTCTTCCTCAAATGAGATCCCAAAGTAGTCTAGAAACTTAGAACCTAATAAGAGAAAGTATGTTGCTCCAGGACACAATGAGTGCTTATTAATACACTCAAGAAAGACAAGTTAAGGTAAAAAACCATTAAGTGAACAAAGCATCTCTGCTTTCCTACAGAAGAGGGGTGAGAGGAGAAGGGACTCCTGGCTTATAAAGAATCCAAGGCCACCAGAAATGTCACCTAAAGAAGTCTTCATCGGGAGGTGACTCAGCATCCATAATGATTGTCAGTCAAAGGGACACCCTTGGGGGGATTCGCTATTCTGAGATTTGATTCCCTTGGGAGTTCAAGAGTTTCTGAAGAAGGGATTACCCTACAAGTGAGTCACATATGTGGCCTCCCCAAATTGGAGCTAACACCTATGGAGCACTCTGCACCTACTTACCAAGTGCATTGCCTACATTGCCAAGTACATTGCCCACATTGCCATTTGATCATCTCAACAAACTTCTGAGGTAAATAATAACATTTACATTTCACATGTAAGGAAACTGATGTTTAGTTAAGTGAATTGCCCAGATACCAGAGCCAAGACTCCTATCCAGGGCTTCTGGCTCCAATTCTTCACACTATTCCACATTTTGATGTTCTAAGTCTCTCCAGACATGGTGGAGTCATTTGACAAAAGTCCTGCTTCAACTCTATGCATGGAGTGATTGCCCTCTTGAAGCCTGATCCTCTTTGATGCTTCTGAGGCTTCCCTCCAACCTACAAGTTGCATTGGTCAGGGTCTCTTGAGGAGAATATTTACTATAGCTTCTCTGCATTATCACACTGGAGAGGTCCCTGCTTCCTGAAGGAGATGACCCCTGAGGAAGATAAAAAAAATACTTGAACCCAGTTCTTCATGCCCCTGGGCACCTGGCTGTCTGTGAGGAGGTAGCTCCATGTTATCTCTAGCCAGTAGCCTTGCTTGTTGAGTTTCTCTCAGTATGTGTGCCCTCTGTGGGATCCAATCATATTAAGTAGTTTCAGGCCAGCCTATAAAATAAAGACAATTGCAATGCCATAAGGAATAGCATATCCCCAAACATAAATAAATTAGGGCTCTAATTCCATCAAGGCATGTGGGTAACATCACACACCTTAAGAGCCAAGCTTGAAAGATTGGCTCAAAGCACCACAAATCTGAGATGGAATTACCATCTTAATCTATTTACATATTTTGGTGGCTGGGTTGCTGTGACAGATGATTTCTGAAAAGTCTGAGGCCTCCAGATTATGACCTCATGTCCCCTGGTCTTCTTCCCCACCTCCACTCTCACTTACCTTCCTTTTTCTCAGATTCCTGGGCATGCATTTTCTCTCTATTTTCTTTTCTCTGTGGACCTGGTAAAGAGTGGAAGGAGGAAAGCTCCTGGTGCTAAGAAGAGATGGCAAATTCCAGACTCAGAGGAGAGGCTTCGGGAAAAGTGGGGGAGGCACGGGAAGAATGAGTCTCTCCTCCACTGTAATTTGTTGTATTACCCTTGGGCTGTTCATCCAAGACCTCTCTGGAGACATATAGCCTTTCTTTGCTTAAAATTTAAATTTAATTAGATCCACTAGATGTGTTCTTAGATGTCAACCATGTCCTAGGCAATATGGGGCAGTCAGAGCCATATGGAACCAAGAAATTTTAGGGGCAGACAGGCCTTTAGCAATGTCTTAGTTCAACTCCTCATTTTACAAATGAGGACTCAAAGCCTGGAGAAATGAAGTTATTTGCCCAAGGTCATGTGTCTAATGAATGGCAGAATCAAGTCTAGACTACAGAAAAAATGGGAAACATTCACTGTATCCACCAGGATCTTCCAACCTAGTCAGAGAAATAAGGCAGAGACCTTCAAAACAGTAAGCTAACAACATGGGAAAAAGAAAAAAACCTCACTGCCGTCGAGTTGAACCTAACTCATAGAGACCTCTCCTTGGGTTTCCAAGGCAGTATCACTAAGGAACTAGATAGCCCAACCTTCCTTCCGAGGAGTAGTTAGTGGGTTTGAACCACCAGCTTTCTGGTTAGCAGTCAAATGCCTTAGACACTACGCCACCAGAGATCCTACTCAGAGCCAAATTGAGAATTACAAAAACTGAATTCAGTGAAGGAAAGAAACAATATTAGCTGGAGAAGTTGGGGAAGATTCACGGAGGAAGTAGCAGTTGTGTTAGATGCTGAAAGGTAGGTAGGATGTTGTGTGACAGAGATTAGAAGGGAGGACATTACAGCCAGAGGATGTGCCTGGGCAAAGGCCTGAGAGCTGGAATGACCTTGCCTGGACAGAGGAGGTCAGTGGGAGCCTCGTGGGAGAAAAGTCAATATCAATATCTAGGTAATATCAATATCTAGGTATCAATATCTGGGGGCAGAGGACTCTGGACTTCACATTACATGTACTAGAAGTTCTTGAACAAAAAACAGTAAATGAAAGCAGTGCTCAAGGTGATCTGGAGGCCACCAGCATCAGTCTGACCTCACCTGAGAGCTTTATAGAAAAGCACTCTTGGTCCCACTCCAGACCTACTGAACCAGAATCTACATTTTAAGCAGACCCCTCCTCCATAACTCACAAACACAGGAAATCTCCCCCAGCAACCAGAACCAACCTCAGCCTCCTCGTCTCTTAATTGTATCATTTTTTTTTTTTTAGTTGAGGTATAATTTACATGCCATAAAACTCACCATTTTAAAGTGTACAGTTCAATGGTCTTTAGTGTATTCACAAGCTTGAGAAGCCCTGCCTCAGAAACCCACAAAAAAACCAAACTCACTGTCATGGAGTCAGGTCTGACCCATAGTGACCCCTCCTTGGGTTTCCTAGGTGGTATCACTACCGAAGTAGATTGCCTAATCTTCCTTCCTAGGAGTGGCTGGTGGGTTTGAACCACCAGCCTTCTGGTTAGCAGTCAAATGCCTTAGGCACTACATATTATGAATATCTCTTCTTGGTTGTTCCAGATTTGTTCCCTTGTGTTGCCTTAATAGTTTTTCTGACCAACAATGACTTCTTGGAAAACACTATTATATTTAGGAATTCTTATAAAGTGAGAATAGCAAATTGTTTTCAAATGGAATTTGAAGTGTTCAGGAATATTTAGTTGTGTTAGACTAGGTTCTCTAGAGAAACAAAACCAGTAAAGCTTATATAGAGAGAGAAAAAAAAAATTATCTTAGGAAAATGGCTCACACACTTATAAAAGCTGGCAAGTCCAAAGTTCTTGGATCAAACATCAAGTTGGAGGCTTTTCCCGACTCTCGCAGCTACAGGGGCTGACCAGCTCAAGGTTGGCAGGCAGTATACTAGCTGTTGATTCCAACAAATGATGAATCCAAGATCTCCAGGCCAAATGGTGGATTGTTCACTCACGGACAGTTGTAAGCAGCACAACAGAATCCCGATCCACAGAAGAGTGTCTCTTTTCCCAGGATGTCCATAAATATACTGGAAGCAGGCCACACCCCTAGGGAAACTCCCTTTCAATGGATTGGCTCCTCAAAACATATTCATCTGATCCCATCATGGGAATAACCACATCACAACTGCTTAAACCACACAGAATTGTGGTCCAGCCAAGTTGACACACAGCTCCAACTATCACATTAGTTTAACAATTAATGAAGGTGGCATGTATTAAATTTTGTGGACACCTAATTAAACATTTATTCATTTCACTTTCATAATTCTCTTTTCATATTTTGTAGCCCATGGATTTTCTGATGACAATCAGATATTTTCTGAGCCCTAGAAGACCTTTTGGGCTCATAGCATGGAGTCTGTAGTATCTAATGGGTAAAGCAGACTTTCCTGGGTCTTGCAGGAGCAGGCACCCCCACAGCACAGGACATCATCCTGAGAAGGTGGCAAGACTTCAGGGGAAAGACTGAGAGAGCCCCTACCACAGAAAAGATCCCTGCTCCATGCCATCAGACTTCAGGGAAACACTCAGGCTTGGAATTTGATTCACCCAGAATTAGATACACTTCCCCTTTTCCAGGCTCCACATAAACTTCTCAGATTCTGGTGCTGCCTAGGTGGTAGATGGAACCACTAATGATTGAATTTCCCACCAGTCACCAGATGGGAGCTTAGAGTTGGAATTAAGTTGATTTAAAGAAAACATATAAATAAAGTGATTTTTGTGTGTATATATCTAAGTTTGTAAACGAAGATAAATACTTTCTATATTTTCTTTAAAAAAAAAAAAAAACTTCTCCCAAGACCGCCTCCAATGGAACAGAGTGACTGCATGTGCTTGAGGTAAGCCACAAGTCAAGCTGCAAAGAGTCAAGGGAGTCTTTCAACTTCTCAACTTTAGACTGAGATTGACGTGGAGCCCAGAGCCCCTTCTCCCACCAAACCACAAAATATGTACCAAGTCTGGGTCACAGCTTCCTCCCCCAGTGACCATGTTGAAGTGCTTGGGTGGACTTTCAAAGGCAGAAATTCCTCCTGGGTCCCCTCTGAAGTAAATTGACATTGGTCTTCCAGGGACTCTTGCCCAGGGAGGAGCAGGCCCAGGGCCCTGTCTGCCTCTCAGCAGGCTGTCTGTGCTGAAGGCCTGCCTGTGAATCCACTCCTCAGAGGTACCCCACGCTATCACCTCAGATGTGGTACATTCTTTGAAGCTCTTGTCTCTACAGCTTTCCCTACATTCACAAGAACCTCCATGAAGAGAAAATCTTCCACAGCAATGGGAGCAATTTTTTTTATTGAGATATCATTCACATCCCACAAAATTCAGTCTTTTAAAGTATACAATTCAATGATTTTCAGTATATTCACAAGGTTGTGCAACCAGTGCCACCACCTAATTCCAGAATATTTTCATCACCTCAGAAGAAACCCCATAGTCATTAGCAGTCACTCCCCATTCACTCTCAACCCTCAAACCCTGGCAACCACTAATCTACTTTCTGTCTCTATGAATTTGCTTATTCTGGGTATTTCATATAAATGGAATCATATAATATGTGGTCTTCTGTGTTTGGCTTCTCTTACTTTTATCTTACCATAAGCAGACTTGGCTGTGTAATTTCTTATGAAGGTCTAGAAGTTGCTAGTCTGGGAAAGATGATAATAGTTCCAGAACAAATTCTCTTTAAAAAGGCCATTAGCTTTTCTCTTCTTGAGTGCACCTCAGAGAGGCTGCTCCAGATCTCACATCCTATTTGGACTCAGTGCTGCTGAAATGACCAGGAAAACATACAGAAGCACATTTTTGTTAAGGGCTGTGGGCCCAGGCCTATGCTTGGGTACAGAACAAGGGCTGGTCACCACCACAAAATTTAGCTTTGCTCAAAGCATGTCCCACCTGGCCATGACCATTTCATATCAAATATTTGAATGGATCTTCAACATGTACAAAATATGTCCTCAGTTGATCTGCACAACTGTGGAAAGTAAAGGTAAAAGACTTGCCTAAGGTCACACAGGTAGGATTCAAACCTAGAACTTCTGCCTCCAGCCTTGTCCCCAACAGCTGTTTTCATGTTACTTAATGATCTCAGACTGCACTTGTGGCGGACTATCCCTCCAGTCTAGCCTTCTCTCTCACTCAAACTCCTCCTTCTAGAAAACTGCCCTGAGGAAAAGGGGTTAGAGCACAGTGCTGAAGGCATTTGACAGCTAACCAGAAGGCTGGCAGTTTAAACCCACCAGCCACTCCTCGGAAGAAAAGTTGGGCAATCTACTTCCATAGTGATACCACCTTGAAAACCCAAGGAGGGGTCGCTATGAGTCAAACCGATTCAATAGCAGTGAGTTTGGTTTGGATGGATTATTTTTATGGGCTGATAAGCAGACACTTCCTTCTCTTTCTCCCTCTCATGAGCTTCTGTATTTCCACAACCTGTGATTGTCTGAGTGGTCTACATGCCTTTTCCTCTAATATTGAAGCCATTTACTTTGTTTTCCAATTTTCTAACTGTGTGATCTGTAGAAAGTTATTGAACCACTTGTGCCTCAGTTTTTTGACTTTACAAGTGAGGGTACTGTTATTGTTGTTAGGTGCCATTGAGCCAATTCCAACTCATAATGACTCAATTGGATACAGTAGAATTGCTCCCTTTGGTTTTTGAGGCTATAATCTTTATGGGAACATATCACCAGATCTTTTCTCTCACAGTGCCCCTGGGTGGTTTCAAACCACCAACCTTTCAGATGACAACCAAGCTCTTAACCATTGCACCACTAGGGCTCCTTGAGGATATTACTTGAAGAAGCCCTGGTGTCATAATGGTTAGGCACTAACTGAATGGTTGGTTGTTCAAACCCATCGGCTGCTCTACACGAAAAAGATGTGGCAGTTGGCTTCGGTAAAGGTTATAGCCTTGGAAACTCTATGAGGCAATTCTACTCTGTCCTATAGGGTCACTATGAGTCACAATGGACTCCTCAATGACAAGGAGTTTGATGGGGCTTTTTGTTTTGTTTTGTTTTTTACCTTTTAAAGCTGTTGAGAGGATAAATTGATATGTGTAAGGAGCTTAAAACAGTATTTAGCACGTAGAACCATATATTTGATAAATTTTAGATCTTGTGTATTTTTGTATATATTTGTATTTCTCATGCTGTTGAATAATATGCTTAGTGTTCACACCGTGTCTTGTACAAAGAGATGTGCAAATATTGGAGGAAGGAAGCAAAGAAGAAAGGAAGGAAAAGGGAAGGTAGGAAGGAGACAAGGAGGGAAGGGAAGAAGGATTTTGCAGTCATTTTTAAATACAGAAGAAAACTTGATCTATAACTAAGTTTTCTTTTTCTTTGAAAATGTCTTTGTCTACACACCATGAGAAAATTCCACCAGTGCAGAAAAGGCAAATCTGTTGGGAAATTATGAAATTCACTTGAAGTTGTGAATGGAAAGTACTAGTATGGTATCCTCTGTTGGCAAATCCAGTACAAGAGTTGAAGAACCAATACTCAACCCTTTTAAGTGCATTCTCACATCTAAACCTGATTACATTAATGTAACCATTCTGATTACATCAATCGCCATTTTATTAGATTCTTGTTTCAGCATCTTGAGGGCCTGGTTTATTTTATCCTCTGCGTTAGCTGGGTATCAAGTTCTCTGTTTCATCTATCTTCACTTTTTCTTTCCCTGTGATCTTCCCAGTGAAGCTCCATGTTCTCACTTATAAAGTTCACACCATTTCCTCACACTAGGATTAGTATGGCTTTGTTTTCTGACTTCCTTCCAACTTGTCCATCTTCTTAATATCTTATGTCAGGAATTGCTCCCAGTGCCTGGTGATTCTGTGTTGGGGGGTGGGAGGGCAATGTTGTGAGAGAGCAGATATTTCTAACAACTAGGAGGTCCTCTCACTTGCCCATTCCCACATTTGCTTGAGCTTCTGGTTTCCAAACTGCAGCAGGTGACAGCACTGGATGATATCCCTAAACTGGATAAACTAGCCTCAAAATGTCTGCCACCGCTCAGTGCTATTCTGAGAGAAAACACTTGTGTTACAGGTAGCCTTTAAGTAGCCATGTTTTGGGCTTAATGACCACCTTTTCCATTTCTTGAGCCCTGGAAGAGCTGATTGGACTAGTCATAAGCAGCATGACTAGTAGGACGATAGAACAACCAATTCAAATGATAAGATATTCCCATCAGATTTTCTTTCTATGGCATTTTTCATGTCTTGGATCTGTGGTGCTACGAGCATGAGGACATCTGAGGGAGACATCTACCAAACAATTGGAAATGTGGGTCTTTGAGTTAGAGAGGGCAGACCAAGAATCTGGATGTAGGAGTCGCCTATATAGAAGGAAACTGAGGAAGAAAATGGAAATGCAATATGGCAGAAGAGAACAAACCAGGATGAATGAGAGGAGGGAAACAGAAGTGAGGGGGCCGTGGAAATTTTGGGAAGGAGAATATATGAGTGAACCAGGCGAGTGGAGAGAAGAAGAAGTCAAAGAAAAGGAGAGTATTTTAATGAGAAGAGGTCAATAGAAGTGCCAGTTGCTTCCCAGGGCTTGGCTCTTGGATTTGACAGGAAAGGAAGGAAGGGCAAAGGGTAGATGCTTGAGGAAAACTTGAGCAGATAGTGGGCCAAGTCAAAAGCAGCTAGGAGAGGGGAAGGAGAGAAAAATGCAAGAAGGCCCATGTAGAGTGGAAGTTAAACAACTGAACACCCAAGGACAGTAAGCAGGTAACTATCACCCTTGTCTTTCACTGTAGAGTTCGGAATGGGGCATGGGAGCAATGGCTGTGATGGTGGAAGACAACACATGACCCAGGGACAAAGTTTCTGAGTAGTGACAAGAGGATACTGGAAATTGCCTGAAAACTACTGTTTCCTAGCAAGATCCAGAATGTTCTCTAAACCCTTCTCATAGCAGCCCCAATGAACTTTTATTTTAAAATTATAATAATTATTACTATTTTTGGATTTTCTGATTTTACAAATAAAACAGGTTCATCATTTTAAAAAAAGGTTCAAATAATGCAGAAATCACTAAAGTAAAAATTGAAAGTGTTCCTTAAATCCTGTGTCCCTAAAGTTAAGCACTACATACATCCTTCTAAAACAATCTAAGCACATGAAAACACAATTTGCTCTCTCAAAAAAAAAAAAAATCAAAGAATACATAATGATGGGCAGCTTACTTTTTTTAATTTTAGCAGTCTGTGGATCTTTTTCCAGATTGGTACATACAGCTGAATTTCATCTTATCTTAATACTTACACAGTGTTTCCTTGTGTAGATTACCATAGTTTATTTAAATAATTCCCTACTGATGGATAGTTAGGGACTCCCCAACTTTATACTATTATAAAGAATGTAATGTACTATATCTATTTCTTCCACAGTTTTGTGAATATTTCCATAGAATAAATTTTTATCTGTGGAATTTCTGGTTCAAGGTATGTGGACATTCTAATTTTTATAGACAATCCAAACTGTTCTCCAGAAGCAATGTGCCAATTTACCTACCCTTCCATATTCAGAATAAGGAGCTCTGGTGGTGTAGTGCCAAATCCGTTTGACTGCTAATCAGTAGGTTAGTGTTTCAAACCTACCAGCCGCTCCATAGAAGGAAGATTGGGCAATCTATTTCTGTAAAGATGCTTCGGAAACCCAAAAGGGGTCACTATGAGTCAGAATCAACTTGATGGCAGTAAATGAGTTATATCCAGCATGAAAGTCTCTTTTATCCCCTACACCTTTGCCAAACTGGGTATTATCAGTATTTGTTATCTTTCCTAATATAATAGAAAAATTAGAAAGTTATCATTTTTTTAAATATTGCTGGAGAGATTGAGCATCTTTCAAAAACTTTGACTATTTTGAATTTGTCTTCAATTAATTTCTTCTGTGAATTTCCGTAAAAGTACTTTTCATTTTTTTTCTGTTGAGTTGATGGATTTTTTTATTCTACTCATAGGAAGACACTATTTCAAAAGAAGTATCAGAGGTTTATTTTAAGTAACGTTTCTAAATTTTTTAGCAAATCCAGAGAACTGTACCATCTCCTAGAAGTTCATGGCTCTTCATAGGGGCAAGGTGGACAGCTACTGAAGTAGAAACAAACATGGTTGTTGTTGTTAGTTGCTATCAAGTGGGCTATGACTCATGGATAGCTTATGTATAATAGAACAAAACATTGCTCAGTCCTGCACCATCTTCATGATCTTTGACGTGTTTGGACCCATTGTTCAGGCCACTGTGTCAATTCATCTCATTGGGGGTTTCCTCTCATTTTCGCTGACCCTCTACTTTACCAAACATGATGTCCTTCTTTAGAGATTGGTCTTTCTTGATGATGTGTCCATAGGAAGTAATTCAAAAGTTCTGAAATGCTTCTGAAGAGCATTTCAGTTGTATTTCTTCTGACATTGACTTGTTCATTCTTCTGGAAGTCCATGGTATATTTAATATTCTTTGGCGACACTATGGTTAATATTGTGTAACAGACTGAACTTGGAACATTAGAGGCATCAGCAATAAGAAAGTTTGCAATATTATATTACCTCAAGTTCAATGAAGGAGCCATATTAACGTGGACACCATCATGTGATACAGAAGCAGATTAGAGAATGACAAAAAAACCAGGACAAAACTCTTCCTTGGGCCCCTGTTCCTGAGGAGTTTGTAACGATACTGAGCTTAGAGCAGTCGGTAATCAACCATCAGACCTGTCTGCAGTCACGTATGTTCAGGATATGTAATTTACTATTTCCATCAATGTGCTTAAGTCAGTAGTTTAATAGACTGTGTACTCATTCTATTGCATAGGTTGGGGTCTTCTCCTTTGCTGTCCTTGTAAAATCCCAGGAATGATTCCACATTTTATTAAAGGATGATATCTGGACTGGGATAAAAATATGGATGTGTGTGAATTAGTGGATACAGGAGTGGAGGGGTAAAACAAGGATAAAGATGACCAACCATGTTGTCACCTGCTGATGTCTATAATGGACAGCCCAGAGGGCCATCTCTCAGGTGGTTCTGTAGTAGGGTCGATTCACATGTGCATGTACAACCATGTTATAATCCCCATGGTGCCCAGCACCTCACATTCTGTAGGCACTCAATAAATATTTGTTCAGCTATATTGAACATTTGATGAAGCAAGGTCCCCAAGGAATAAAGAAAAGACCATTTTTAAAACTTGAATTGCTGAAGCCAAGCGCAGACAAGTTCATTTTTACTTTGTTCTTAGGCAATGTTTCTCCCCAGGGGACTTTGTTGTTGTTATTGTTGTTGTTACTGATTTTCAATTTCTTTCCACCCAATGCACACTCACTTCTTTCCATACTATGGGTCGTATGAGACCAAAAGTAATTGATACTGAAGTTCAGTTTTGCCGTGGCTAATAGTTCCATCTTTCTGAAGCACCAGCTGGTTGTGAGTCTCTCTGGCAACTGATTAGTCCGTAAGCCCTGCCTTGCTGGTCCTGCAGCATTCTCCGATGCAAATGACTGAAAACATGCCTTTCCCAATGAGGAAAATATGTAAGACTTAGTTCTCAAGTTATGTTTCATGTTTACAACAGTCCTCTCATCATCGTTAGTTGGATTAAATTTAGTGATTACAAAGATTTTTGTTTTTATCAATAATACCCTTGATCTTGAAAAACAAGAACAATTTAAACAAACCCAGATGCTCTAAACTCCACCACATGTTTGTTGTATTTTTTTTTTATTCGCATTGTATTTGAAGCTGTCATTTAAGTCAATTAAATATGAACACTGTTCCTATGGCCATGTTTCTCCAGCTTCTCACAATAAACCTGTGCTGTTTTTAGCTATTTGACTGAAGAACTTTCGAAGAAAAACTTATAATGTTACTTGTTACATTATCTGCCACACTTGCATGAAATAGGTATATGATATACCAAAGCCCACGCAAGAGTCAGAATGTCATCCAGGGAAATTTATCCTGGATCTGCAAAGTTTGTATCTAAGTCACTTTTCTTTGTTTATCGCCTTTCAGAGAAGGAATTTTTGTCCTTTATGGTGGCTTGTTTAGTTTCATTATTGTCAGTACGATTATCAACAACTCTGTCAATGTAATTCAACCAATACTTATTGAGTTTCCACTGACTTTATGTAAGTGTTTCCTCCAATTGTGAATCATGGCAACCTCAGCTACTTTGGTCCTGCCACATGAATCTTCAGGAAGGAGGGTAGATGGGAGTGGGAGACGAAGACATAAAACAATACAGTATCAACTGTGTGTATAAAGAGACATGAATTGACTTTAGCATCAATCAGCGTGTCATTTAACCTCTTTATGCATTTTCATTCTCTCACCTGTGAAAAAAGCATGTGTCTCAAACCTTTCTGAGAAAACATCCCTTCAACATGTTGGTGGGTAACACTATCTATAGATGCTACCTTATCTTTGAACCAGCCCAGCACCAGAGCCACTTCCTGTTTGTGGGAGATCGGGCCTCTACTGAGGAGGGCCTCTACTGAAGAGTCACAGATGAAGGGAGACCCTGAGGAGTTCTGGTCAGAACCAAGGAGGGCCAGATGTGTAGAAGGGTGGCCACTACCTGGAAAATGACCTCAAACTGAAGGAAAGCCAGTAAGGGACCTGAAGAGGTGTTTCAGCATTGTGAGGTGAGAATGGAGAAATGAATCTCTCTTTATGACCCTCCTGAAATGAAAAAGGCCTGAAGGTCCTGGTCCTGTTGAAGCCAGCCTGGATTTCACTCTTCTTTATTTTCTGGGTTTATTTTCCTTTTGATTTGCAGAAGGCTTTTGAGAAATTTCAGCTGCCATAACTGAGCTAAGGGGAGTTAAGAGGGATTTATGTCCAATTCATCTGGAGCATTAAAAAAGCAGGCCCTGGTCCTAGGGTCAGCAAGGTGAGAACAGCAAGGTAGCAGAGACCTTGGAATGACTCAAGCTAGCAGTCAAGGGCCATTTGGCCTCAATTGTTCTTCCCACCTCAAGAATCTCTTTTTTTAATTCAACCAAATCGCAGTTTTATAATATTACAGAATGCAGAATTAGCTTACACTGTTTCCAACTCTGATGCCCTAGATACTTCAGTACTTGATATTTTGGCCTGCTACAACCTCTGTCTCACACTCAGCTGAGGTCACTTTGAATCATCTCCAGTAGTGATGATGGGTGACATGGAGTATTGCATACTCTCTCGTGGGCCACTGGATAACCAACTGCATATACCAGCTGCCTAGAGCAAGAGTACAGTAAAGGTGTAGACCTGGAAAAGTATTTCTCCTGTTCATATGGAGAATAAGCCCTAAATCTTGGCCTCATCATCTCAGGCTTGGGTCCAACCAATGATACTAACCAGCCTACATGACTTCCCTTTGTGGTGCAAAGAGCTGGAAAATCATGAATGGACACCAAGCCTAGGACACTGTTCTGTAAGTTAATCTCCTGTCAGGGGTTAAGTGCCTTCCACTGAATGTCAAAAGACCACTTCAAAGATCAGGAAAACCCTTTTATCCTCTGTGTTTGTTATCTGTGTGCTATACCAAGTACGGTGAATTGGTACTCATAGCACCAGGCATACCTGCTTCTAACTCTTTAAAAGAAGCTCAGACTTGTACTAATAATAGTGGCAGGAGCTGACAGTTTCTTTCAGAGAAAATGTGTGCCAGGCATAGATTATCTCATTAAAACCTCACAATAAATCTATACATATCCATACATTTGGTCTTATTTTCCTCATTGTGGTGAGGAAACTGAGATTCATAGAAAGTGACCCTCCCAAGGTCACACAGCCAGTGTGTGGTGAAAGTAAGACTCAAACGCAGGCTTGGCCTCTTCGTCACTAAGCCACTACTTGTTTAGGTCCTTGTGGTCACTGGCACCAGATACCAACCATGGCTGCCTGTAAACACATGCATACATATTTAAGTGGGAGGTAAAGAGAGGGGTTAGTGTTTATTGGAAGATTTCTAGATGAGCTCTCAGAATCCAGTAGCAAGCTATAGCCCCAGGAAGTCAGGAAGCAGAGCTCACTGGGCCTTCTCTCCAGGACACTTGCTACCAACTCCCATCTCCTGTGGTTCAAAGTTGCAGAGCTCCTAACAAAAAAAAAAAAAAAAAAACCTTGTTATCACTGATTGCAACTCACGGTGACTATATGTGTTACAGAGTAGAACCCCTCCATATGGTCTTCTTGGCTGTGATCTTTACCGAGGCGGATCCCCATATCTTTTTTCCACAGTACTTCTCAGTGGTTCAAACCACCAACTTTTAGGTTAGTAATCAGATGCAAACAGTTGCAACACTCAAGGACTGCAAATCTCCTAGGGGAGATAAAAATGAGATTGACCCAGCTTGGTCAAGTGTACAGCCTAAATCAATCCATTCTGGTCAGGTGGCAGAAGTAGGAACAGACACAGGACATTGGGGATGGGGGACAGTAAGAAGTTCCTAGAGAAAGAGGTTCATTGTGAGCCTCTCCTTCCCTGCCTCCAACCAGGTTGACAATAATGTCAGAAGGGGTGATCAAGAGAGTTTGTGAAACCTTCCTCCTTATAGGGATTCAGAAAACACATGAAAATCTTGCTGATTCCTAGCTGACATTTGGGCCTTGTGAGCGAGGCCTCTCTGACCCCGCCTGATCTGACCAAGCAGGTTACCTCTGCCTCCACCTCTTTCCTGACTACTTTGTTTTCACAAGGCTGCTTTCTCTGTGCCTTTGCACAAGGGTTTCCCCATGCCTAGCCCACCCTCTTCACCTCCTCTGTTGTTGTTAGATGCTATCAATTGGCTCCAACTCATACAGACCCTATGTACAACAGAATGAAACACTGCCCAGTTGTGCACCATCCTCACAATCCTTGCTATACTTGAGCTCATCATTGCAGCTATTGTGTCAATGCATCTGATTGAGGATCTGCTCATTCTTTGATGACCCTGTACTTTACCAAGCATGATATCCTTCTCCAGGGAATGGTCCCTTCTGGCAACGTGACCAAAGGTGAGACAAAGTCTGGCCATTCTCACTTCCAAGGAGCATTCCATTTGTACTTCTTCCAAGACAGATTTATTGGTTCTTCTGGCAGTTCCTTGGTACTTTCAGTATTCTTCACCAACTCAAAAGCACAACTCAAAAAAAAAAAAAAGAAAGAAAGAAAAGCACAACTCAAAAGCACAACTACAACCCCAATAGCATCAACTCTTCTTGGGTCTTCCTTATTCATCATCCAGCTCTTACATGCATATGAGGTGACTGAAAATACCATGGCTTGGGTCAGGTGCACCTTGGTCTTCAGAGTAACATATTTGCTTTTCAACACTTTAAAGACATCTTTTGCAGCAGATTTGTCCAGTGCAATATGATGTCTGATTTCTTGACTGCTGCTTCCATCGGTGTGGGTCACCTCCTAAGTCTCCCTTCCTTTAAATTATGTCCCCATCTTCCAAGAAACTTTTTTGCCCCCTCATAACACCCCTGAGGAGACAAACTTGTCTGTCGGTTTGTCCTATTGTGGTGACATGTTGCTGTGAGTCTTGAGGCTGTGCCACTGGTGTTTCAAACCCAGTAGGATGTACCTGTTGCACAGGTATCAGCCCAGCTTACAGACTGAGACAGACTAGGAAGAAGGAGGAGGCCATCCACTTCTCAAAGAATTGGCCAGGGAAAGCTTTATGAAAAGACCTGGAGTTAGAAAACCAAAAGGGAAGAACATGCTTGGCATTTCTCAAGCTGAAAGAATTGAGGGAAAAAATTAAGCCTTGAGTTGCAATATTGAAAGATTCTAAGGGCAAAACATTGAATGATGCAGGGAACATCAAAAGAAGATGGAAGGAATACACAGAGTCACTGTACCAAAAAGGACTGGTCAATCTTCATCCATTTAAGGAGGTGGCATATGATCGAGAACCAATGGTACTGAAGGAGGAAGTCAAACCTACAATGAAGGAATCAGCAAAGAACAAGTCTCCGAGAATTGACAGAATACCCATTGAGATATTTCAACAAACAGATGCTGCACTGGAGGCACTCACTCAGTTATGCCAAGAGATTTGGAAGACAGCTTACCTGGCCAACTGACTGGAAGAGATCCATAATGGTACCCATTCCAAAGAAAGGTAATCCCACAGAATGTGGAAATTATCGAACAATATTATTAATATCGCATGCAAGTAAGATCTTACTGAAAATAATCCAAATACTGCAGCAGTATATTGACAGAGAACTTCCAGAGGTGAAAGATGGATTCAGAAGAGGACATGGAACAAGGGATAGCATAGCTGTTGTTAGATCGATCTTGGCTCAAAGGCAAAGAATACCAGAAAGATGTTTACTTGTGTTTTATTGACTATGCAAAGGTTTTTGATTGTGTGGATCATGACAAATTATGGATAACATTGAGAAGAATGGGAATTCCCAAACACTTGATTGTACTCATGAGGAACCTGTACCTTGACCAGGAGACTGTCGTTCGAATGGAACAAGGGGACACTGCATGGTTTAAAATCAGGAAGGGAGTGCATCAGGATTGTATCCTTTCCCCACACTTATTCAATCTATATGCTGAGCAAATAATCCGAGAAGATGGATTATATGAAGAAAAACATGGCATCAGGATTGGAGGAAGAATCATTAACAACCTGAGATACGCTGATGATACAACTTTGCTTGCTGAAAGTGAGGATGACTTGAGGCACTTACTGAAGAAGATTGAGGAACATAGTCTGCAGTATGGATTACATCTCAATATAAAGAAGACAAAACTCCTCACAACTGGACCAATAAGCAGCATCATGATAAATGGAGAAAAGATTGAGGTTGTCAAACAATTCATGTTGCTTGGTTCTACAGTCGAGGCCAATGGAAGCAGCAGTCAGGATATTAGATGATGTGTAGCACTGGGTAGGTCAGCTGTGAAGGAACTCTTTCAGGTGCTGAGAAGCAAGGATGTCTCCTTGAGGACTAAGGTGTGCCTGACACTAGCCATGATATTTCCAATTGCCTTGTATGCATGTGAGAGCTGGACAATGAATAAGGAAGACCGAAGAAGAGTTGATGCTTTTGAGTTGTGGTGCTGGCAAAGAATGTTGAAAGTACCATGGATTGCCAAAAGAACTAACAGATCTGTCCTGGAGGAATTGCAGCCGAGATGCTCCTTGGAAGCGAGGATGGCCAGACTTTGTCTCACCTATTTTGGTCATGTCGTCAGAGGGGACCATTCCCTGGAGAAGGGTGTCATGCTTGGTAAGGTGGAGGGTTGACGAAAGAAGGGAAGGCCTTCAACGAGATGGATTGACACCATGGCTGCAACAATGGGCTCAAGTATAGCAGGGATCATGGAGCTGGCGCAGGATCAGGCTGTGTTTCGTTCTGCTGTGCATGGTGTCGCTATGAGTCAGAAGCAACTCAACAGCACCTAACAACAACAACATAACACCCCCGTAAATACCCATTGTGCTTAATCGGTGCTCACTGTTTATCATTTTAATCTATTCTGTACTATTTGCTGTTGTTTTCTGTTTCTTGGTTTTCTTTCTGCCAGCTAAAAGATTCTTTGAGAGCAGATACCTTACTTTCTCAATTTCTTATGTTCTCTTTATATAACTTAGCACAGGTCTGAACATGATAATAAAAATAACAACAAAAATAATAACTATTTGCATATAGGCATTTTGAAAGGCTTTTATGTGTATTATTCCATTTGCTCTTCACAACAGTTCTGCAGATTTGGCAAGGAAGATATTATACTTGTATCTCTGTCACGTGATGTCTGAGACCTCAGCTGGAGGCTGGAATTACCTGGTGGTTGATGCTAGTTGTCAGAGCACTTTCAATTACCCTCTCCGTTGGGCTTGGGCTTCCTCACAGCATGGCAGCCTCAAAATAGTTGAACTTCTTGGCAATTCAAAGCTCTGAAAGTGAGTGTCCCATCTGAGCTTCTATTAATGGTGTTGAAATAATTTGGAAAAGGATAGTGGTAATGGTTTCACTACCAGAGGAGCTCTGGTAGCATAGTGCCTAAAGCACTTGACTGCTAACCAGAAGGCTGGCGGTTCAAACCCACCAGCCACTCCTCAGAGGGAAGATGGGGCAATCTACTTCCGTAGTGATACTGCCTCAGAAACCCAAGGAGGGGTCACTATGAGTCAGGTCCAACTTGACGGCACATAACAACAACAACAATAACAATGGTTTCATCATAACATGATTAATATAATCACTGTCACTAAATTATACATGTAAAAAATATTAAATCGGTACATATTTTGTTATATCTATTTTACCACAATAATAATAATAATAAACTTAATAGGTAAATGTCCCAGAAAAAACAGGCTAAAGCTATGTGATCTTTTCTGATCTAGTCTAGGAAGCTGTTCAATGTCTCTTTCTGCTGCACTCTATGGGTTATAAGTGAGTATCTAAGACTGGCCCAGATTCAAGGGTAAGGGATATAGACATCTCAATAGCAGGGGTGTCAAAGAATTTGCTCAACGTCTTTTAAAATTGTCACAATTCCCCATTTAACAGAAAAATTGAGGCTTAGAGAGGTTAAGTGGACTCTTGCCCAAGGTCATATGGCTGACTAGGGAACACAGGGTCAGAGCCTTCTCAGTGCAGTGCTTTTTCTCCTACCTGGTACCTGCTGGGTGAGGCACTGATGAATTATCTGGGAGGGAATATGGCGGCAGCACCAAGAAGGAGGGAGAGAAGAAAAAAGGGCCAATGATCTCTCTGGATCCTTCCTGGTCAGTGTCTTCTCTGTTCCAGTGGGCTTCTTGGACCCCTTTGACCATTTTAGACTTTAACCCCAGTTTGAGAGGTGCTCACTTTCACAGAGCTAAGAAGTAACTCTGTTTGAAAGTTAGGAAATAAATAAGTATATCAGTGCCAGATGTGTGTGTTGTATATTAATCAAAATGTAGAGAGAAGATCTGTCTGTGCCCAATTTTGGGGATCCAGCTACACAACTCTGCAGAAGGGGCTAGGGCTAGACACTGGACTGGGAACTGAGGCTATGGGTTAGGCTGAGGCTGAAAATGGAGGATAGGAGCTGGGCAGCTAGAGCTGGAGGCTAGGGTCTGAGGCTGGAGTTGGAGCTAGAGGCTGGAGGCTAGAAGCTAAGAGCTAGAGTTTGAGAGTTAGAGCTAAAACTGGAGGTCCAGGACTGGGGGTGGGGGGCTGAGACTGGTTCCCAAGAATGGGGGTCTTTAGCTGTCTCACTTTCCAGTCCAGTATGATCTGATACTGACTCAAGCCCAAAGCCTGTGTACCTATCCACACATCTGTTCAGCACTTGCCTGCAATCACTTAGGTTTTATTATTGGACTTGTCACCATATTAATGGAGCTTACATTTAAATTGATTGTAATTGTAAGTTTCCTGAGAACCTTGATTTTTTGTGTGAGCAACTAGTAATTAACTGATGTACTTAAATTAAAAACAATTATGTAACCACAGACCTTACTTTCCTTGCTGCCTGTGTCAAAAATAGAGGTTTTGTATAATTTGAAAAATATGTGGATTAATATTTCACAATTAAGGTCAATTTCCATTTGGAAAGGAAAGATAATTAACTAACTCTCACCTGTAATCTCCTGACATGTTTCAATTAAGAGTACAATTCTTTATAAACTTTGTAATCCAGGCATTCAGAGAGCATGTTAATGAAGCTACCGATTAGTAGAATCGTTAACAAAATAAATCAGGACCCCTGGGCTGCCAAGCTGAGGTTGCATCTGTTTTCCTGTTAAGAAAATAAGGCTAGAATTGGGGCAAGCTCCTACAAAGGCACAGCTGGGTGGTTAAGCCAGAGAGAAAACAAATGTGGGATTCTCAGGCCTGCCCCTAAGGTAAAGTCTTACCCAGGAGAGAGAGTTAGATGCAAGGGTTTTAATTCTTTCTCTGTCACATCCTAACTATGTGACTCTGGGCAAGTGACTTCCCTCTGAGTCTGCATTTCCTCATTTATAAAATGGGAATAATAAGTTATATCCACTTCATAAAGCTGTTAGAATTGAACATGAAATAATAAAATGTGCTTAGCACTATGTGGAGGAGCTCTGGTACCATAGTGCCTGGGGCACTTGACTGTTAACCAGAAGGCTGGCAGTTCAAACCCACCAGCCACTCCTCAGAAGGAAGGTTGGGCAATCCTACTTCTGTAGTGATATTGCCTCAGAAATCCAAGGAGGGGTCACTATGAATCAGGCTGACTCAACAGCACATAATAACAACAACAACAACAAGCACTGTGCGGCTGGTGTCAGTCAGGACTCAGAAAAGGGAAATTCTGTTGCTGTTTTCCTTGAGTCCAGTAGGGGAGGTTAAGAGAGAAGATGGGAATCTCCTTTGGCTGAGAATCAATAAATCTGGGATCTAGTTCCACAGCACCACTTGCTAGCTGTGTAAACTTGGGCAAGCTTCCCCTCTGACCTCATCTTTGGGTGTTCTCCTCAGAGGACCTCCCTGACACTCTCCCCTACAGTGGTGAGATAAGCTACCAACTGCTTGATCTGTCATTCACCTCACATGTGCTGGGAACACACTCCAAGACTTATACTCACTGAGGAAGGGATGAAGGCTCCTGAAAGCCAAGGATCCCAACTCTGCCCAAGGTCATGGCAAAAGAGTAAGTAAATTCCAGGATTTCCCTCCCTCCCTCCCCCCAGAAACCTTTACCATAAACCCTAGAGATTCACTGTTTTATAGACTCCAGGCCACTCAGGAGATGCTAACCAGTTAACATTGGGACAACTTCAATTCATGGTGACCTCATGTGTGTCAGAGTAGAACTGTGCTCCATAGGATTTTCAAGGGCTGATTTTTCAGAAGTAGTTCACCAAGACTATCTCCAACTTCACCAAGGTGCCTCTGGGTAGACTCAAACCACCACCCTTTCAGTTAACAGCTGAGCATGTGAACCATTTGCACAACCCAGGCATTCCCATGGGCTGCTGAACTTCCCCAAACTATAGACCCAAAAAACTCATGACTACTTGAATTTTCAGATTCATTCAACCATATTAACTTCCATATGTATGGAGGTGACAAAATGGGGGGAAGGGAACCTGAACCCTAGCTCAGGCTCCACCCCTCCCACTACATCTGAGTCATTGAATGAACTAGGGCCATCCCAGCTTGGTTTCCTCACCTGTAAGATGGGAACTGGTTAGATAACTTCTAAGGTCCCTTGTGCTCTCCAGGAGCTCTGGTGGCATAGTGCCTAAGGCATTTGACTGCTAACCAGAAGGCTGGTGGTTCAAACCCTCCAGGCAAGTAGATTGGGCAATGTACTCCCATAGTGATACTGCCACGCACAGACCCAACTCAACAGCAGTGAGTTTGGTTTTGGTTTGGTTTTGTGCTCTCCAGTTATATGTAATTTTCTTTCTATATTATCCCCTCCAGAATCTTTATTATTTTTACAAGATCAAAGACTTGACAGAGGCATCTAAGATTTATTTAATGGAAAGAAGACATTTTTACTCAGCTGGACCAGGGCTTTGGTATATGTGTTCAGTAATGGGGGTGGGCTTCTGTCCCTGAATAATCCACCCACTCTACATGGCTCGTTCCCAACTCTATGAAGGATTGTCCAGGAGGCTGACTCTGTGTCCACAGAAGAAAGGTACCAGGTGGGCCTTGAGCTCAACCACAGCCTCATCCATTTGGTGCTCCACAAAATGTACTAGTGACTGGGGGCCATGAGAAGACAGGGGGAGGAGATGGTGGGGAAGAGGTAGGTGAGGACAGGAGGAAAAGAGGAAGAGAAGGATGAGCAGATGGAAAGGAAGAAGAAGAGTAGAAAGAGGAAAAGGAAAGTGTATTCATTTCTTATTGCTGTTTATAGTGGTTTAAAGCACACAAATGTATTATCCTACCATTCTGGAGGTCAGAATTCTGAAATGAGTTTCACTGGACTAAAATCAAGGTGTCAGTAAGGCTATATTCCTTCTGGAGACTCTAGGGAAGAATCTGCTTCCTAGCCTTCTCCAGCTTCTAGAGGACACTTGACTTCTTTGACTTATGGTCTCATTCCTCCATCTTCAGAGGAAGCAGCAAAGCCTCTTCAAATATCTCGCTTTCTGATTCTGATGCTCCTAGCAGCAGTCAGGACATCAGACAATGTATAGCACTGTGCAAGTCAGCTGCAAAAGACCTCTATCAAGTGCTAAAGAGCAAAGATGTCTCCTTGAGGACTAGGGTGCTCCTGACACAACAAGCCATGATATTTTCAATTGCTTCATATTCATGTGGGAGCTGGACAATGAATAAGGAAGATCGAAGAAGAATTGATGCTTTTGAGTTGTGGTGCTGGCAAAGAATGCTGAAAGTACCATGGACCGCTAAAAGAACTAACAAATCTGCCCTGGAAGAAGTGCAGCTGGAATGTTCCTTGGAAGTGAGAATGGCCAGACTTCGTCTCACCTACTTTGGTCATGTTATCAGAAGGGACCATTCCCTGGAAAAGGATGTCATGCTTGGTAAGGTGGAGGGTCAATGAAAGAGGGGAAGGCACTCAACGAGATGGATTGACACAATGGCTGTGGCGATGGGCTCAAGTGTAGCAGGGATTGCGGAGCTGGTGCAGGACTGGGTGGTGTTTCGTTCTGCTGTGCATATGGTTGCTATGAGTCAAAGACAACTCAGTGGCACCTAACAACAACAACATCTGGATAAGCCAGGATAATTTTCCTAACTTCATGTCTATAACCTTAATTGCATTTGCAAAGTCGTTTTTGCTAGGTAATGTAACAGATTAGGGCATGGACATCCTTGGAAGCCATTCTACCTGCCACAGCCACCAACTTTGTCATCTTCCTCACCGACTGGCAATTCACCTTTGCAACTAGCAAGGCTTTGAGATAGCATTGTTCAAATGGAGGCAGGTCATTAGGGGTTACCATTCCCACAAACAGGTGACAGCCTCAGCGATGCACTGGAGGACATCCCCTTTCCAACACAGCACCCCTTCTCAGCTTCACTCTGGCTCTGAATGAGGGTCCTTACATTTGTACAGGGGAAGGTGGCTCTAATAAATAACAAAAGTGTGCTCCCCGCATGAGATAACCACATCATGTGGTCCAAAATAAACCGCATGAACTTGCACCTGTTTGCCTTTTAGGATCAGTGGGAAGCTTGCTGACAAATGGAGGGGGCAAAGGAAATGGAACTCACATTTGTTAAGCACCTGCTAACTTCTCAACACACACCATGGACAACAGGTTCAGAGAGGTTCGGAAGCCTGTTCAAAGTCAACTGAGCAAGGGTAGAGCCAGGTTTTCCTCACCAATGTCTGACTCCCACACTTATGCTCTCTTCACCTAACCAAAAGCCATGCCACACACACTCATTCATGGTCACCCTAGCTGGGCAGTGGGAAAGTGCTCAAATAGGCAAAGTGGCTACTCAATAACACTGTTGGGAGGATGGTCTGCCTCTGTCTCCCATCCAGGCCACCTAAGCAAAGGGCTTGAGCCCAGAATATTCTCTAAGAAGGATGGGAATTGAATTGGGCATGCCTAACACAAGCCATGGTGTTTTCAATCACCTCATATGCATGTGAGAGCTGGACAATGAATAAGGAAGACAAAAGAAGAGTTGATACCTTTGAATTGTGGTGCTGGTGAAGAATACTGAAAATACCATGGATTGCCAGAAAAAGGAAGAAATATGTCCTGCAGAAGTGCAGCCAGAATGCTTCATGGAAGCAAGAATGCCCAGACTTCATCTCACCTACTTTGGTCATGTTGTCTGAAGGGACCATTCCCTGGAGAAGGATATCATGCTTGGTAAAGTAGAGGGTCAGCAAAAAAGGGGAAAGCCCTCAATAGATAGATTGACACAGTGGCTGCAATGATGGGCTCAGGTATAGTAAGGATTGTGAGGCTGGTGCAGGACTGGGCTGTGTTTCATTCTGTTGTACGTAGGGTTGCTATGAGTCAGAGCCAACTCAATGGCAACTAACAACAACAACTCTCTCTTTCCCAGTGCCTTCTCCTTCCAGAGAAGTCTTTCTCCCTGTTCTGGCCACACAGTGACTTTTTCTGTCTCTTTCTCATGCATAGGCACCATATGGCACCTGGTCAACTCTTTTTCTATATATGATCCCAGCAGGGAGGGAACAGAGTCTCTCTTGACTGCAGCACAAGAGGGGTGTGCACAGAGCATCTGTCCTGCACTGGCTGTGAGGGGGCTCACTGGCCATGGGAGACCAATGCCAACAATTGAAGCTGACCTTGCTCCATCTCTTCTCTATATGAGTAAAGCATTGTTCTATCTACTGCCTGAGTATGTGATCTGTGTCTTTTGTTGGCAACCTCAAACTTTGTTACCACAAACACTAACATTCGTTGGACTAATACCCTATAAACTTTTCCAAATTTAGTGTACAGACATTGCCTCACTGCACCCATACAACACTGGTATGAGGTGTTAGAAACCCCACCTTTTGGAAAATGAATTGAGGCCAATAAAAGCTTGACCCAGGATTCATAGTGGATCTGTATCAGAATTCACATTCCTAAAAAGAAGAAGAGTTACTTCTTAAACAGACAGAATGAATTGAACAACACATGTGCCTGCATGCACACACACACTAGATATTTAGGATCAAGAGTTGACACCCTCAGAAGAACTGTTATAAAGGTCTCTCCATTACCTGAAACTGCTCTATAATTTCTCAAAAAAATATTTTTTTTTTCTTATATCAGGATGCTATCATTATTCATAAAAGAAAAATCAATCACTGGGGTGAGGTTTGTTTTCTAGAAAGTAACTTGTGAGGAAACCAAGTAAAGATCCTGCTGGTGGAGAGACCAAGCAAGAGTAGATAAACTGGATGCTCTGGATGACTGACACAGCATCGATTCCACACGCTGGGATTCCTGTCCACTTTTGCTTCCATGTGGTGTTCCCTGGGAGGCTGGCAAGAAGGGAGGGTCCCTGATAGGAGATTGGGGAACAAGTGAAGGTTAGTCAGCAGGTATCGTTAGGGGTGGTGCTGGGAGTACAGACTGGACCAGGTGACACTGTCAAAAGGAATGACACCAAAATGGCTGTCTATAAAATTGTTGTGCAGTATCTCAGCAGAAATTTATTTTTTATAAAAATATCCCTGTAGGTAGTTATAATAGCAGAAACATTTTTTGTAAGTCTAACTTACATGTCTCAATATACCTCCATATGTACCTCCAATCTACTTCCATAGAGATAAAAAACCAAACCAAACTGAATGCCATCTAATTGGACCCGATTCATTGCAAGCCCTCCTTGGGTTTCCGAGGCAGTATCACTACGGAAGTAGATTGCCCAATCTTCCTTCCAAGGAGTGGTTAGTGGGTTTGAACTGCCAGCCTTCTGGTTAGCAGTCAAATGCCTTAGGCACTATGTCACCATAGCATTCATGCAATCTAAGAAATATTACACTTAGGCAAGTTACAACTATATTCATCACATATCAATCTATGATTAAAATTGATAATAAATATTACTAAGGATTCTGTGGAGGAGTCAGCTGCAGAGACCCAGGTGAGGGGAGGGAACCCAGGCCATACCCCACAAGCAGTGAGGCAAGAAGGCGGGGAGAGGACAGAAAAGGCAAAGGGGACCAGAACAGATCAAGGAGTCAGCCGCAGGGATCCAGGTAAAGGTGGTTGGAGAGGTTTCCAACAACTAAAGGAGACAAACTTGTCTGTCGGTTTGTCCTACTGTTGTGACGTGTTGCTGTGAATCTTGAGGCTCTGCCACTGATGTTTCAAACCCAGTGGGGTGCACATGGTACACAGGTATCAGCCCAGCTTGCAGACTGAGACAGACTAGGAAGAAGGAGGAGGCCATCCACTTCTCAAAGAATTGGCCAGGGAAAACCTTATGAATAGCAGAGAAACACTGTCTGATACATTACTACACAAATTTATGAATAGTCCAGAAACATTTTCCAATACAGAGGAGGAAGATGAGTCACTTAACTTAGAAAGCTCTCAAAGTAGGACTGGGCAAGAGCTGCATTATCAGAGTAAAATCAGCCTTACTCATATGGATAAAGTAAAGCTTTTGAGACCTCCATTTGCTGATGTGGCACCACTCAAATTGAGGAGAAACAGCAGCAAATATCCATTAATAATCAGAACATGGAATGTATGAAGTATGAATCTAGGAAAATTGGAAGTTGTCAAAAATGAAATGAGATGCATAAAGATTGATATCCTATGCATTAGTGAGCTGAAATGGACTGGTTTTGGCCTTTTTGAATCAGACAACCATATGATGTACTATGCTGGGAATGACAGTTTAAAGAGGAATAGTGTGGCATTCATCATCACAAAGGATGTTTCAAGATCTGTCCTGAAGTACAATGCTATCAGTGATAGGATAATATCCATACGCCTATTATTCAAATTTATGCCCCAACCACCAAAGCCAATGATGAGGGAATTGAAAATTTTTATCAACTTCTACAGTCTGAAATTGACCAGACATGCAATCAGGGTGTGTTAATTATCACTGGTGACTGGAATGCAAAAGATGGAAACAAAGAAGAATCACTGGTGGTCGGAAAATTTGGCCCTGGTGACAGAAATAATGCTGGAACTCGCATGGTAGAATTTTGCAAGACCAACAACTTGTTCATTGC